>NC_090893.1:23817117-23852117 GCF_036669925.1 Montipora capricornis
ATTTGTCCAGATGGATGAATTGTGTTTTGAGTTTATATATTCTAATTTATCTGAGGAAAGACATAACACACTTAAATAAGTAATACACTTGATTGAGATCATCTTTAAGGTTCTTCAATACACTAATACACACTTGGCAGATAAAGGAGTGGAAACTGGATAATAAGGTGATGGGTGGTACATAAATATGAAGCTTCTCATTAGGAAGTACCACATAAATATATACATAAATATGAAGCTTCTCATTAGGAAGTACCACATTTTTTCTCAATATTGATGTTTCACATTACAAAATATTTTTGAGAATGGGTAAGTCCATGAAGTAGCAACAAAAGAACGAGAAGAAACAGAAGCAAAGTACTATTTGTTTTCTTCTAGTTGGAGTACATTGTATATTTGTATGTGACAGTACTTCACCAGAAGTAGTAAATATTCCCTTAGTCAAGAACTAGTCAAGCTTAAATTTAAAATTGCTCTTTTTTGGTGCATGTGTACAAATTGCAACTTAAGTGGTACCTGACAGTGGTCACATTGAATTTTTTGTTGCATACTATAACTTGTTATATAAATACCAATGAAATACTGTATGCTGTATGCTGTATGCTTTACAGGATTACACTGCTGAGTGTCTCTAGTTTTTTGTAGTCATTATTTAATAATTAAGTGTTAAGTATGGCCTGTTCAGTATTTAATTTTATAAACAATGTAGTTTAATCTGGTCTCCTGTCCCCAATTTTGTATACTTTATGGGTCAAACAATTGTTCTAGGAGTACTTATTTATGTGATTTATTGGATTATATTATCTTGTGTGCTTGTAAATTTAGTAATCATAATTAGTTGTTTAAGTAGTATTGTAATAATTATAGTTAATGCCTTCTTTTATGAATGTAAATTCTTCAAATTCTGTCTGCTGACCATATGCCATTTAAGCCGCCGGCTTTGGCTGCTCTCATTTACCAGAGTCTGATATGTAATAATAAAGTGGAATGAATGAAAACAAATACCAAGTGAGCTTTCGTGCAAAAACATGATATCTTCACACATGAAAAGATTACTGTGGCTGTGGTTACACATGAAAATTGGGCCTTTCGATGCCTTTTGTGAAATGATTTAGTGTTTCATTGGTGTTTATGTTATGATAAATAAAATATTACATGGCTACTTGGAGAGACGAAATTCCTCTTCTCGTGTTGAAAAATATTTCACTTGTGTTGCTGCACTCACTCGTGAAATATTTTTCAACACTCGATGAGAAATGTCATATCTCTGCACAGCCATGTACGTTGTAATATCCTCCTCTATATTATGTAGTAATATTTGTAGCTACAATGTTTAAGCTGTGATTAAACTTTTGATTTTTTAGATGCCATTTCTGAAACTTTGCCTCCAACAAAAAGAAGAGGAAACAGATGGACAGCAGTACATATGAGCAGTACCAGCAGGAGCAGAAAAGAAGGCAAAGAACCAAAAGGGTGAGATTTCACTTGCCTGCTGTTTCAAAAAAGTAAACAGAGTAAAATAATGGTTAATGAGAACCATTTGGTATCATGTCTTCATCCTGTTTGGAGAGCAAGAGGTCAATTCATAATCACTGTTGATTTTTCTAAAATACCAGTAATGATTTGGTGCATACACAATGTAGTAAAAGTAGTTTTATGTACACCAGCAGCTTGCTTGAGAAGTATTTTATGTTACATTCGGATTCCTTAGAATCAGAAAAGTATGGCCAAAAAAAAATCAGTTTCAATGCACAGTATGATCCTTCAGTTCTTCAATTTGGAGAATGCTTGTTGTACCCCAGTATGTTACTTTAAGCAACACATGTAGTCATGATGGCTTTCACCACTAAGAACAATTCTCTCATACATTTCGTGTGGCTTTGTATTACCTCAGTCTTTATACAGACCAAAGTTTATTGACAAAATTTCTTTGTTCCACAGTAACTGGAGAACTTTTAAGCTCTGCATTCCTACCTGATTTCATCCAATGAATCAGATGAAGAGCAAGACACACTGGTTACAAGGCCTCTTGTCTGGAGAGCAGAGGAGGTATCCACTTTCTTTCATGGTTTGGACTTGTGCCGCAAAGAAAGACTGTCAAACCAGCAGAGGAGGCAGTGTGTAAACAGGAGGGTTGGCCGTCCCGGCGACAGAAGACATAATGAAGTCCCAGAGAAACTTTTCTGGGCCATTAAATTGTAAATATTTTTTCGTAAGTCTGTATTTTTATCAAGGGTGATATTAGGGTGCTTTCGATTGGGAAATCCAGATTTAGATCTTAAAATCTGGATCTTTCGGATTTCCAATCCAACACAACATAAAACAGATTTTGTCACGGATTTCAATTGTGGGAAATCGTTGTCAGGATCAATTAGTGAGATCTTTTTCCAATCGAACGCACCCTCAGTCATCACTGTGACAGTAATCAAACTAGGCTGCACCTATGAGTCCACAGCAAATTGAATTAATGGTAGTGTGTTGTGTTTACTACCTGGGACTGTATAATAATTATACAATCCCACATAGAGACTAGTATGTTTTATAATAGGCATTTTGGTACAGTACAATTATATTGAGGTTACACTGTTCTGTGCCTTTTTGTTCTTTTGTCGTGCAGTTCACACATTCAAAACATTTGGCTGACATCCTTGTTCACCTTTTTTTACTTTCATGATAATAATGATAAAATGTGTATGCAGGGTACAGTATTTGTACCAGTGATAGGAAAACATCTCCATATAATTTGTTACTTAATATTTTAAGCTAGCTTGCACCAAGAAAACACTATCATGTGTTAAAAGAGTGTAGCTATCAATTTGTATATAGTATAAATAAATGTTTTGGTATTGTTGTACATAATAGAAATAGGCAAGTGCCTGTTTGAGTCATTGGTAATAAAACAGTGTAAGGTATACATGTATCTCATATTTTATTTCTGGGGACATAATCAGGGAGGGAGTCAAGTTCTTCTGCCAACAACATTGAATCATTTGAATTTCATTGTGAAAGTAGTGTCACAGCTACGAACTCACCCAACTGATTTGAAAGTGCATGTAAAATACCAGCGAAAAGGAGAAGCCGCAAATGCAGAAAAATAGGTGCATTCGTGTGACAACACCGCGTTTTCCCTCAAGGCAAACACCTTGTTTTTAAGCGTTAACCAACTAGTGAACGCTGAAGAATAAGCGGTTTTTTGGTGTTCTCCGTGCATTCACTGTTCGCGAAAATGCAAGAAAACTCGCTGAAAACTCCACTGAACGCCTTGTTTTGAAACTGGAAAACACCAGTAAACAATGGAAAACAACCTGTTAGCGTGCGTTAACCTCGCGGTGAACACCAGGGCAATGAGAGAAAACTCCGAGTAAACTCCAGTTAACACGCTGTTTTGCGACTGGAAAACGCCGGTAAACAATTGGAAACAATCTGTTTTCACAGCGTTCACCGCGCGGTGAACACCAGGACAATGAGAGAAAACTCCAGTAAACACCAGTTAACACGCTGTTTTGTGACTGGAAAACGCCAGTAAAACAACGAAAAACAATCTGTTTTCACAGCGTTAACCAGGCGGTAAACACCTGGAAAACGGCTTGTTTTCCTGTTGTTCACCCTGATGGAAAACTGTCGGATAATGGAACGAAAACTCGAGTTCACCGGCTGGAAAACAAACAGAAAACCTTGGATTTTACGATCGGAAAACGCAAGCAAATGTTCGAAAAATGCCGCATTTTGCAATATTCACCGATCGTTTTCCTAGCGGGTGAACGCTACTTTTTTCGCCGTGATGTTTACATACACAGCTTCAGAAGAATAATAGAAGCTACTGAAAAGTTATAACAGTAATCTGGTAATTTTCCTGGGGGTGGGGGCATTTGATCACTTGAAATGGACCTATGATGAGGCATTTGAACAGCTTTTTGGCCGGGGGGGGGGGGGGGGGGGGGGGGAGGAGGCGCATTTGAACAAAAATTCAAATGTCCGGGGGGGGGATGTTTAAGCTTCAATTTGACTGGTACATTATCTTCAAGGTTGAAAACTCCGATGAAGCACTCGGAAACACAAACTGCTGTAAATTGTTCCAAAAAGCTCAAATCGACCCGAAATTCCACTGAGACCAAGGATGATAGTGCTGCCACATATTTCAATCGTCATATCAGACAAACCATCACGGAAAGGAATTGAAAATCGCCAAAATGGGCTGACTTGGCCCTTGGCGACATGCTTGATTCGGATGTTCCGTGCGGGAAAACACCTTACCGATCGGACCCAAGATTCAAATTTGTTACACACAGGGTGAGCGACGAGGCTTTAGTCAGGTACAACGTGAGTCCCTTCTCGGGAAAGTACTCAGCTGTCACGCACAAACGGACGAAGCTCAGGGAAATGCTGACGCATGAAAGATGTTTCGCAAACAAAACATAAACATTCAGTTTGGTTACAGTGTATCAGTCACTGACATCGTCGCCCACCTTGGTGTGTAACAAAGTTGAACCTTGGGCCTGGTCGGTAAGGTGTTTTCCAACGGCCGTGCATGAAACTTTGTGGCAGAGCATTGTCGACAGTCCTTGATGGAAGGGAGTCGTTAGATTAGCAAGCCGAAATTCCCTCACCGCAGCTGTTTTGTCCGATAGAGACAATGTTAGTTGGAGGAGGGTTTTAACGTGCACTGGGCTAAATCTGGAAGTGACCTGAGCGTTCGGAGAGAATGTACGACTGATTTACTTCGGCGGATATGCGAGACCGCCGCCAGCAAGTAACCAACCTTGGGGAATCTTATATAATTATGAGAGAGCAACGGTAGAACAAACACTCCCCAGAATCACGCTGAAACGGCCAGAAATGCTAAGAACACACCGTAAATAAGACAAGGAGGCAAGGTAAGATATTCTGTTACTTTATTTTAAAGCCCTAAATAACGATCGCTAAGGCTCGTTTTAAACGTCGCATTTTACATGTGGCGAATCTAATGCAAATGAGAAGTTCTATTGTTTTCGCTAATTTGGATTTGATTCGGCACATGTAAAATGCGGCATTTAAAACGGGCCTAAATTCGCCACAAAAAAAACATATAAAATTTATGTAACGCAACAACGATTCTCCGTGAGCTTGGGGTGAGATGGTAAAAGTTTCTTTGAATTTCACAGAGTTTCCAAAGATGAAGCCAGGCATTTAGGCGAATGCTGCAGTATTCAATGAGGGGGGTTCAAAACCTCCCACCTCCCGTACCTTGCTCTCCCACTTCCCGTACCTTTATCTCCCGGCTCCCGCCCTTTTTAGTCCTGCTCCCGTCCCCTATAAATTCGGAGATGCAAAACACATCTTGGTCATTTAGATACGTAATTCTTAAGTGATGACGGTCTCAATTGTTGCAACTTGCAGTTCTGAATAGAGCTCTTTACAGTTGTGAACCATTCCCATCACCAGAGTCTCGGTTCGACCCAAGGCTCTGGGAAACTCTATGTAGGAGACCATGCGCCGTAGGGTTCTTATAGCCAAGAATTGGCTATTTAAACCTTACGGCGACTGCTCACTCCTCGTGCTAACACAAATGCACCAATTAGAGACGCTTTTGATTGTTCTTCACGAAAACCAACGAGAAGACACTTTGTTTCAGGGTTCCCCAGAGATCGTCTCTCCCTCAGTCAAGAGAAGAGCTCTGGAGTCGAGATTGAGTTGTGTGGTTAGTTACCTGGGCCCGGTTGTTCGAATGCTGATTAACTTTAATCCAGGATTAGTCCAAACTTTTGTTTCATGTTTTAAACTTTTTGGTGAAAGTTGTTTTTCTTATTTTTGTTTTTGAAGATTGACTTCCTCTAATGTTAAGTTTTGCTGAATATCAGCGTTAATCAGCATTTGGGCGTAGAGAAATAAACTCCTTGGTTAATTGTTAATCTCGGTATTAGCGTTAATCGGATTTTGAACAACCGGGCCCAGGCCTTTAAATGAAAGTGAGGCTGGTGTTGACCTTGTTATCATACAGATCTCCCTCCTTTTCTCATGTTAATGATGTTTTTGTCATGCTAATTAGTAAGAACTTGCAAAAGAAAAGCAGTAAGCTTTTCTATCAAAACAAGGTCAACTCGAGCCTCACTTTCATTCATAGGCCAGGTAACTAAACACACAACTGTAAAATGGTCTATTGTCTCGTGTTCTGATAGATACACGTTTCCTGGGGCGAGTCCAGGTTTTCACAAAATGGGGTCCGATTAAAGGTGCCGCCCCAGGCAGCGCGCCTGTTGGGGACCCCTGGGAAATTTTGGAATTTTTAGTCCTCGGAAACGCGATTTCCGGCATTCTGAGGCAAAGTCAGCGTGTTTTAATTTCTCGTTTTTTAAAGTTAAAATTCCATATTTTGCCATTAAGATATAACGGAATTGTGCAAAATGATATAATGTTATTTGCCAACTGGGAGGTCCTTGTAGTGAAAAACTGTGATCGAGGTCCTGAAAATGCTGCGTGAGGCTGCAGGCGGAGGGGAGCTTTCCAAGGCCGAGATCACAGTTTTTCGCTATACGGACCGACCATTATCTGGTAAATACCTTTTTTTCTTTTCTCTCTCTTTTCCTTTCTAAAGTCACTCTTTTAAGTCTTGACTCGCACCGCGTTTGATAGCAAATGCAGTACGCGACTTACAAACTGAACGTTTCAAAGAGAAACATTTTTACTACTGGGTTGCCTATGGCAAACCCAGTCGAGGTCGAGTCGAGTTATTTGTATTTTTTTTTTTCCGTGTCGGTAAAAGTCTTGCCTGTCACTCCCCTGGTAAGTGGTGTCTTTGTGCATAGAGCCTTCTGCGCGTATTTTCTTAGGATCGAGAGGTTAGTGGAACTGCGTAGATTTCTCTGGTGGACACGGTACAATCATTAACTTAGCAATGGCGTCGAAAGTCATGTAACGCAAATGGCGTTTTAGTGGATCCTTAAACAAAATATACCCTTATGGAGCTCAATAATGGAAAGTCAGTTGGATAAACTAGGCAGGAATCTCAAAAGCGACGAGTACTGGACTTCGACAATAATCTATCGCCCGTCGAGACGAAATCAAAGTGAGCTGTATTTACCTGAAGTACATGGTAATTTGACACGATTGAGTTTCTTGTCTTCACGCACGCAATGAAATAGGAAGAGGTTTTCGCCTCTAAAAGCAAATACGTTGCTTGTTTCAATAAATTTTTCGCTGGAAAATAATTCTGTGGTATTTTCTGCCTTTGTGAATTATAATATAATGTTGTGTATTGAATTTTCGAGCTTAAGGTTGAAATGTGATATGGGAGAAGTTTTTTAGTATGGCTCTGTAATCAGAAAGGGTTCACAGGCCTGTTGGAAGCGTGCTTGAGTTTCAACAAAATGAGCCCCAAAATCAGTGAAAACTTGTGACGCAGATGAATAATAAAGTAGCTGCTATTTCCAAAATGATGGAATTACCTGGTGATAAATAACGTCGTACGCGTCTTGGAGAGTAAATTTTTACTTTGCATAAACAAGAGTTGGGCGATTGTGATCTTTTTTTTTGACTTCGCTCATTTCATTGTCAAACCTTATAACACTTGACAGAAAAAGAAACTTACAAAAGCCCGGTATCTTTCCATCATTTGACACAGATGCTTCACTGTTTGGCGAGTAAACATGCCGTGGTAACTTAATCACAGCGCCCGCTGAATTCCGGCCATGTCACTTTCGATTTTGCAATTTACTTGAACGTAGCAAAAATCTCCCAAAATATTTTTCGCTGATCGTATCCTTTTATATTCTATATTCACGGTTCAAAATTAACGTTATTTTCATGTCGTAAATATTTTATTCTCGATCGACCGTCCCGGAAACTTCCTTCTACTCTTTCTAAAAACTGTGTATCAAAAGTTATTTGCTTTTTCATCAATATTTGTTTTGCATAAAGCAAGCTAACAAAATCTGTACCTTGCTGAGTTCCAATTTGTTAGCGTTAATAGTATTTTCGGTCAGATGCTTCTGTTTTTCATGAGGGGTTTATGGTTTTGGTCGCCCATCCTAACACTAACCCCGCTGAACAAGGTAAAACTTCAGTGCATTTTAGTATTACAAAGCTGTCAGATGCTCAGAGGGCACACTTGTGGTGCAAAGAAGTTGTGAGGGAACTTGAAAATTATCAACATGTCAGCCCAGAAGCCAATGTTTCTCGCTTCTCTTTTATTTGTTATTTTTTAGAGACTGGAAAGCTGTATTTCAATACCACACAATTCAGTGCCTTCTGATTTTCTGTAGCACGTACCACAGGCAACCCAGTGTATGCTTCACGGAAGCATCTCGTTTGAATTCAATTTTCAGGCCTCTTGTCTACTAAGAAATCTGTTTTGAAACATTTACTTTTGTATGTAAACGGATTCGGTGTCAAAAAATAGAAATTAAGGTCATTACACAAGGTTATGCAACCAGGGCTAGGATTCCGCCCGGGTTGGCCGGCAAGATATAGAAAAATTCGGCCCGCTCCCAGGGCCAAGCAGATTGCAGGATTCGCAGAATTCCGCCTGCTGGCGCATTGAGAAAAAAATATAAAAGGTTATGGACTTGGGATCAAATTTTCATTTATAAAACTATGATAAAAGTATGCTGCATTTAAACCTTTTTCAAACTTTGTTTCATCAAAGACGGGATCCATAAGAAGCATTCTTCGGGGTATCTTTCCGCAAAACGCTGAACTACAGCATCGAAGGTGACGGGCTTTTTGTAGTGAGTAGCGTAGCGCAAACAATTCGCAGGAAGCAGTTAATGTTAGGGAAAATGTCTGAATCACAGGCCTGGTGAAAAAGAACCACATTCGCAGCGAACCAAAATATTCAAATACCGGTACTCATTTGTTTATTAATCAGATAGCGTTTCAGCTACATTGAACAGCAGTGAATTAGCCTTCTTATTTAAGATGTAATTGTATCTATTTTATATTTTTACAAGTTTATGTCACTAGGTGTTTCAATTTAGGGGGTTCGATCGAATCCCCTGAACACCCCGGCGACTCAAGATTGAAATAAGCCTTCGTTTTATTTCGTCTTTGTTTCTGATACCTTTAGCCCAAAGTCAACAAATTTCCTCCTTTTATTTCGTAGAAACAAACACTTTCGATTGTTTTCATCGGATTGCACCATCAAGTGCAGGACTTGCGAATGACGTCATCGCCTTTTTGGCGCGGAACGCAAATGAAAACCTTGCAAGCAAGAGAAAGTCGACCTCTCGCGACTTCCTCGCTCGCTTATCCACTTCGCGTACGATTAAAATCACGATTCGCTCGCCAAAACATTTTCTTCTTGGATTCTTGTGAGGTTGACATGTGGCAAGTCTACGCTTTGCCGTCTTGCAGCAGTTACACGACAATGATGTAACCACCCGTGAAAGGGTTTACAATTTCACTGGAAGTAGACATATTTTTCAACAAAAGCGTGAATTTTTGTTTGCTTGATTGCTCAGAAGGGGGTAATGCAAGCTAGATATCATTTGTGCTCTTGTTTTTTAATGTGTTGTAACGCATTAAGAAACGGTCCAGATAAGAACGATAGCAACAACGGCAACGAACATGTTGGAATTCAATTGGTATGCAAAAAGGTGATAACTTTTCTATTGTCTGTACTTACTTCTGATTGGCTTAAACAGCAAAAGTTAACAAAAACATCATAAAGCAGTATTATATTCATCCTTACTTTCCAACCATCTTCCATCTTTCATCTGGTCTCAGTTTAAATGAATTTCACAGAAATCGTATGTGGGGAACATGTAAAATTGTAAACGTATCTTGGCTTTTGTTTTCAACTCTTGTGATTGGTCAAAATCTTTTAACACAAAAAAAGACCCTTTCAAAGTGGGCTGTAAATGAATTTTATTGCGTTAACTGCCTTCCTGTAGGTTTATGCATTCTTTGTGTAAAAATGATAACATTCCTATGTGGGGAAAGCCCCGTTGCCGCATAACAAAGGAAATTGCTATCCACCTTACACGAATCATTACTTAATAAATTACAACAAGTAGCGTTTTGCCTTTCTTTCCCGCTTCCCGCACACTAAGAACTACCGCATCCCGCCCTTTCCTCCCCCGCCTCCCGTACCCCTCCAGCCCCTATTCTCCAGGGCTCTCTCCCCCCTGTCCCCCTCCACAGAATACGACAAATCTGCACCAGTCTATCGCCAAAGTGTTGAAAAAAACACAAGTTCTTCAGCGACCCAGGAACAGCAGGTTTCAGTGGTAGAGTGCACAGAAGATAAACTAGAGGCCAGTAAATGTTTCC
Organism: Montipora capricornis; assembly: GCF_036669925.1. Taxonomy (NCBI): domain Eukaryota; kingdom Metazoa; phylum Cnidaria; class Anthozoa; order Scleractinia; family Acroporidae; genus Montipora; species Montipora capricornis. The sequence goes on from NC_090893.1 coordinate 23,827,363, forward strand.
ATTGATTTTCAGTCAAAAGTTATAATCCCAACGGTAGCAACAGCAGTTCTGTGTTGAAAAAACACACCGTTTACTCCGTTTTGCCTCCCAAAAACTCACGTTAACAATAGACGATGTATTTTAAATTAAAGTCCAATTCGAGTAACTCTTTAAAAAACCGATACATCACACTCATCGCTTCGCGATTCGTGCGATATATCCGGGTTTTTCGCGTGAAATTTAACGTGGAATTCCCTCGTCAGGTGATGAATTTTCCTATAGAATACGCAAGTATGCATGCTTGTCGATTTCGTTTTCATTTAACTTGTCTTGTAACATGCAATTGTGAATACTGTTTCTTGAGGTAACGATCAAATTCAGGTCTTGTCGGAAAAAATATTCAACAATTTTTTTCCACGATAAAGCTGTGGCTCAGTGGACTGCAATTATTACTTTGAAATAGGAAGACAGCAGCACATAATTGTTGATGGAATTGCTGACTCTGATCATAACACCTGTTTGCCTACCTTGTGCTACCACATGAAGGTGCTCTGTTTATATGTCCTCCTTATCCTCCAATGACCTTCTGTGAAATATAACATGAGTCAGTTTACTCACCCACTGATTGCACCCATCTGCTTTGGTTAAAGGAAAGACAGATAAAGCAATTTAAGACGGTCTGATTGTAATGCTGTCACTGCGTACCACATATAACTCCTGTTTCTGTTGTTTTTGTTGACTTGGGGAGAGTTGTTGGCTCTGACTAGAAGAAAGTCTTTGAGCGATTTGCTCTTCCAATAAGTGACAATACAAGTGACAATGCACAGGGTTGGTAAAAAATTTGAGAGTTTAACGTTGTCTGAAATGAAGTACCAATGATGTTTTATATGTTTTATAAGAATATTTTTGGGCCACGATGTAGTCGGTTGATATGTAGTAACAGTATGGTTGATGTCTTAGATTTTGGTTTTAAGGCCTCTTTCCTTGATGCGAAATTGATCTCAGCAGGAGCCCATCACCCGGAACGTGCAACTTAGCTATTTTCGTGCAACGGCGTTTTCACAAGTAAGGTTATTTTTAGATACGCCTTTCCCGCCAAAAATTACTGTATCCGGTTACGTCCGCATCAAGATCTGAGTGAAATACTGTCAGAGCAATCAGAAGAAGATTCCTCGCATGCATCCGCCATGCATCTTTGTTTGTAACGCGTATGGGTTGTCACAAGTAGTTACGCATTAACAGTTTATTATTAATTATGCACCGCTTCTTATTGGCTTTTGAAAACTAATTCGCGGGAAAGGCGTATCTAAAAATAACCTTAGTTGTGAAAACGCCGTTTCACAGACGCTGTATGGAAGTTGCACGCTCCGGGTGACGGGCTCCTGATCTCAGCCATTGTAGTTGTGATAAGTTCTGGAACTGAACATAGCTCGGTCGAGTAATTGATATTGAAAACCTCATTTGTTGTGATTCTAAGTTTTCTTCAAGGGGGTATCTTATCAGAAGACGAAGTGTTTCTCCTGTGATAAATCCCTTCTTAATACTGGGATTGTCTTTCATATACCTCATATCAAATAATTAATGTCTATGAAACGAAAGGGCCAGCAAAACCAATGCAGTCACGTATTATAACAATACCTAGTCAGAAATTCGTAGTCTGAATAACAATGGTTCTTTTGTCTTGCACGATTTTGGTCGTTGTATGAAAGCGTACCATAGGACTGAGAGGGTCACAAAAAGAGGAATGTAGGCCTAGCTACAAATATCAGGATTTTTTTTTTTTAGATATTTAGAAGCTCCTGGGATATTAAGAAGATTCTAAGATATTTAGAAAAAAAAAAAGAGGTTATGTTTGGGATTTTGCTATGGTCTTATTTCTTTTATGAGTTCAGGTGTACATGTTTCGTTTAAAAATTATTTTAAACTTGAGATCAATTAATTGTCAGGAGCGGTCCGGTTGACCTGTTCAGCGGTTTTCCTCACGAATGTTGTATCCCACGAGTCATAGTAAGTACACCCTGAATATGGCACTTGCTGAAAGAGTCAGCCCCAATGCTTCGAGTAAACAATCGTTGACTCATTATGAGGAGACAGGGGAGTCGAAACAAAGGAATCCCAGGACATAAAGTACCTGAGCTAGCCAAAGCAGATGCGCGTTTTGACTTGAGAAGAACAGGGTCAGAGTTTATATTGTTGTTTATTTTTTAAAAGAGATGAAAGAGTATAGCATAGAGATGAATGTCATACCTTCATTGTCAAGCAGGGTAGAAAATGGTACGATGTACTAAACACTCTCACATTTACTTGGGGCAGCACTGAAAGCTGGAAAACTGGAATCCGGAATCAGGAAACCACTGGATAACTCAATTTGTTTTGCTAGTGTGTATTCACTGGATAGTGATTTATTTTGAAAAACAAAGGCCTGGTTTCTTGAGCATCTTGATTATAATCAAATATTCCTCTGATGATCATAATCAAAATTTGTTTATTGTACATAGTCAAGTTTACGTAAAAGAAATAATGTTTGAAATTTATTAAATAAACAAAGTTGTGTTTTACCTTCTTTCCTCCCTTTGATTATGTTCTACTGAAGCCTCCAAAAGAGACTGTGTAATGTTATTTTAGGGTGTTAACTGAAATTTTTTAGTTCATCACGTGTTTAAAACTCGAAAATGGTTTTGTGGAATTCCTTTACTGATAAAATTATTGTTTCATCACACACATGATTGTGAGCAAAGCGACCTTTTTCCAGGTGATTTGCTATAAACATGAAAAAACGTCGGGCCGACCTTTTTCGGTTTAAGATTACCCCAATGCAATCCGTCTCAGTCTTTTCCATTTGAGTCCATCCTGCTTCTTGTTCCTTTTGCTGTATTTCTTTTATGTTGTTCAACAGTTTCAAGTGGTTATTGCAATGTTCCGTTCTACTTCTTTGGGCATTTTGGGTGTCATGTGAAATTACAAAGCCCACGGTATGTTCAAATTGCGAAAACACGGCGGAACAACCTTCTAACCTAAGCCGACCATATCATCAGTTGTCCACCTTAAAGCGCAACATTCATTTGTCTTATGGCAGAACTTCTTCAAAACTTGCTTGTTTCCCTATTCGATGCTAGTGGGGCTTCTCAAAGAACTTAACTTCAATAAACGATGTGAATTTTTTATATTACTGTATGTTCTTCCTGAATCAACAGCTTCAGTCGCGCTCCGTCACTCACGCAAGACGGAAGTCAGCTGTTTTCACTTGTAACTTGTCTTTACACAACCACATTGACATTGCTAAGTATCTTTTTTCCATTAGAGATGATTGGTATAAAAATCTGGGAGACACCACTGTCCTGGCACGCGAAATTTTCTCTTCCGGTTGCCGTGCGCGTTTCAAAAACGCGTGAAAGCTCCATATTCTCCAGGCACCTGCTTGTTCCTTAAAAAAGAAGCATTTTTGTACTCAAAAAGCCAGGTAAAAAAACAAGGAAAACAAATTAAACAAGCTTTAAGTTTCCTTTATTGTAATTTGGCCTGCCTTAGCTTGATGATGCCATCACCATTCTTAAAGTGCCCCCTAACCCTTTAACTTGTTATGTTTTTGGTAGATTTTCATATCTTTCAAGAATTCATTTTCGCAATGTTTTTTTTTTTAATATTGAATCCTCACTTTCTTACGCGCACTTGAAGTTACTGAAATTTTTAATTTTCTGTGCGATATAAGCCCCGCTGGACAAATAATGCGCTCAGACAACATTGAATGAACAAACGCACGCATGCATTGATTGACTTTACTCCTACAGGATAGTAATTTCAACATACAATATTGGTTTCTAAATGAGCTGTGTTACACCTATCTAATCTTACATATATGTATAACTAGTTATAAAAAATGCTAAAATTTTAAACAATACTAATGTTACCTACATGTATGTTACACAGACTAAATTGCTAAAACCAAAATTTGAGTACTTTATTATAGAAAATAATAATTATTGATAACAATAACAACATAATTTTACAAAAAAACCTAATCTATAACTATCGGGTTGGTCCTTCCTCAAAAAAGCGCTTTGAAATTAATCTCAAATGTCACTTGGAAGTGCATCCCATGCTGTTGCCCTTCGACAAGCAAAATATCCTTTTAACTAGTTTTGCTTAAGGCCGGGACACACTTGCCGGAGGTACGTCCAGGTTTGGATTTTTGCGATTTTTCGCAAAACTCGCAATTTTCGCAAAAATCGTTAAATTCGCAAAAAAAGGCGACTCCTGTCAGGGACTAGTGTTCTGTAGCTTTTCAGTGTCCTAATCGCAGAACGCTGAAAGCTGGAGAACACAAGTCCCCGACAACAGTAGCGATTTTTTGCGATTTTTTGCGATTTTAACGATTCTTTGCAAAACTCGCAATTTTCGCAAAAATAGTAAAAATCGCCACTGTTATCGGGACTAGTGTTCCAAGCTTTTCAGTGTCCTGCGATTTTTGCGATTTTTCGCAAAATTCGCAATTTTCCCAAAAACCGTTAAAATCACAAAAATCGCAAAACACTGAATAGGTAGAGAACACAAGTCCCCGACAAGAGTCGCAATTTTCGCAAAAATCGGAGAATTCGCAATTTTCGCATTTGCGTGCAAACCTGGACATAAGTGACTAGGCGACAAGTTGCTTTGTGTGTACTACTCGCAAAACAAGTTGCTCCGACACGACGCCTGTTCGGTGCACACGCAGTGATCTCGTATGAAGGGGAATGTGAACAAGTTTAATTTCTAATTCAATATGGCTGACCATATGACGCTCTCTCGTTGGTTCATTTATATTTTGTCCCAACTTGTTGCCGGAAGTGTACACACGATGCGAAAACGCTGCTTTCGCTAATTTTGTCGCTGCGATAAGTCGCACAAATTCAAACTGCTTTCATGAAATTAACCGTGTCACACAAGGCGAATTGTTGCGGCGACTTGTTCTCGCGATGTGTCGCAACGACTTATCGCCTAGTGTGTGCCGGCCTTTAGGTTTGGACAAGTGCATGTCAAACTTGCTTCTTCGGATGTTGTAGTTAAACATCTCGGAGTTCGACAAAAGAACACGCTTTTTTGAGCAGTTACCCCACATAAGGCTGCAACAGTCGAAGTACGCTGTACTGATCGATAAATAGAATTCAATGTTCTTAAGTCTTTCGTTAGAGGTCGAATTTTACACTTACTATTTAATTTACACTTACTATTTGTTTTATCAGATATAAAAACTCGTGAGGGCGAAGCCCGATAGATTTTTTATATCTGATAAAACACGTGCTGCGCATGTTTTAATTGGCTTAAAAAACTCTTGCATATTCGATAGCTGTTTTGACCAATCGTGATGGGAAAAATACTATTCCTTCGTGAAAGGCGGTCTAGCCCAGATCGCCTGGGAATCGAAAAACACCCTGAACAAAAAAGACGTTACATAAGAAGACGCGCCAGTCTAGTTCACCTGGAAATCGAAGAAATGTATTTGAGCGATGTATAAAAATGTTATTCACTTTGGCCAGTAAGCGTAAAAATGCTCCGGTTTATTGTTTTGAGGGCTCTTGAACCGACGACAACATGCCTCCAAAACGACAGTTAAATTAGGCGGCCAAAACCGGTGGAAGAACAAGAGAAAAATGACTTGGATGACTGCATTGCAAAGGTTACCAGGAACTCAACAAGGTGGTTGTTTAAGGTTTTCTCCGAGTGGCAGATATCAAGGAACAACAAAGAAAGGAGTCATGAAATGCATATGTTAATAAACATGAGGCATTACATAATGCCACTCATGGTATTATATAATTCTTCATTTTGCATTCCATTGTTCATCTATTTACCCCGCTATTTTGAAATCCCTGGGGCCACGTTGAAACCCCTCCCCTGGCTCTCAGGTTTGTTGGGTGAATTACCAGGTATAACAACTTACTCACGTGTCTTGATAAATTCATCCGATTGGTCAAAACGACTATTGAATATGGATGAGTATTTCAAAGGATACACCAAGCCATTTTGGCCGTTAGGTGGGTACGTTGTGCAATATGTGATTATTCTATGACAGTCTAAATTCATCAGTGTGTACGCTGAGCAACTTTATGATAGCTTTCCTTTCTATAGGTTTATCGTATATACTAAGGGTGCGTTCGATTTACTGTATTCTGGAATAAGAACACATGGAATATAAGTAAGAAAGCCTTCGTTTTTACGGAAATTCGCATTAAAGTTGTCAAACAACTGCTGAAATGCTATTTTAAACATATCTTTTTTATTTTTGTTGCTTCAAAACGCCAGAAATGTTTTGTCTGGAACCGACTGTCATATAACTCGTTTTCGAGGCCTGTAGATGCCCTCTTACTTACGATTTTTTCTCGTGGGGCACCTGTATATGGAATGTTCTTGTCCAATTTCTCCCTGAGCATACCGAAATGTAGATTCATTTTATCCCCTATGTCTTTTTAATCAGTATATGATCGACCCCCACTGGAAATCTTGTTAATCATTGTCGTCTTATGACCTAACGTACTGCTTATTACTTTTCGAGTTTCTCTTACGTTGTCGCTATTTTCTTGGATGTCGTGGTTGAAATATATTTTTTATAATTTTGATATTTACCTTGTTTCTGGTATTTCTCAGTATAATTTAGTCAGTCTAACTCATTCTTTGTTTTGACTACGTAGCTTGTTGTTCTTTATTCGCGGGTAAATTTGATTGTTGGAGGGAAATTGTTCAAGAATTCACCAAAATGGTTGATTTTGTTTTCCCTTGTGATTCACATTGGAAACCTGTCGTCAATGAAACGTTTCCAGTGGGCAGGTTAGCGAGAGTGTTCTTTCAAATAGCTGTTTTTCAACATGAAGCGTAAAAATGACTGCGAAGGCTTTTTCCGTTTTAGTCTCCTTTGCAATGCGTGAGTCTGCGAGCTTCTGCGCATTTGGAGTTAGTAAAAGAACGCCGCCATACAATGCATCTATCGTACGTTTCATTTTGACGTTTTGAAATTACATTCGTGAGAGTTGTAAGGTCATTTAGTTTGGCTTTGACACTACAAAGTTCATTATTTCACTCCTTTGTTCATCAGCTGGTACGTGTAGCTTTCTGTTTGGAGTTGCTCTTGGAGGAAGATCTGCTGGCGGCTGTGTGGATTCTCTTTAAGTTGGTTTCTGTGGAACTTAATCAGCATCGGTCTTATTTCTTTTACCCATTTATTTTTCTAAGGGGCCTCCTCAAGTTTTTCTTTCATCGTTTTGCTGAGGAAGAGGGAGGTAACACAAATGTGGATGGCATGATTTTAGAGTCCACTTAAGGATGGTGCCTGCAATTGTCATTACTCATATGTTTTGCACATCTCGAAATACTCGGGTTGCCGATAGGTAGTGCTTTCGAATACGAGGATATCTTTGGGCGGTTTAAAACTATGCGGAGAGAGCAGAACTCAGCAAGTGCTCTTGGTATGCAAAAAGAAAATTGGGGTTAACCATCCATTGTGCGGAGCTTCAATTCGGAAAAGAACGCTATATACATTGCTTTGTATTTTACAGCTTTTTACAAATATTGTTGATTAATTAACTTTGAAAAATGCTTGGCTACTCCCAATTTTCTTTTTGGATTTCAATAAAACTTGTAAAGATTTGCTATTCCCGCATATTCGTAAACAGGGAAAAAATACCTTTGAAGTACCTTATTACATGAAATTTCGCGATTTAAAAAAAAATCGCGAAATTTAAGTCACGCGAAAATTAAATGTCGCGAAAATAATATGACGAGAAAATTAAGTGACTCACATTATATCAATAGCTAAAACAGCGACTTTATTACACACCTTTATAACAATCATTTTGAGCTATTCTGTGGTAATGTTCTGGTCCTCTTCATCACTACTGCTTTCCGTCCTTACTCCAGGTAGCACTTCTTTTGTACAATCCTCAAACTGTCCAGTGTGTCTCACTCAAAAACGCGAAATTAAAGTGAGTCAAAACGCAAAATTTCGCAAAATCGCGAAATAAAGGTGTCGCGAAATATGCGAACCTCAAAATCGCGAAATTAACGTGTCGCGAAAATTTCATGTAATATGGTAGTGGGCACCGTCCTTAAAAAAGCCGGGGTGTCTGATACTGGGACAGTTGACATTAAACTTTTCAAAGTGAACATTCCCACCGTGAATTTGTCTTACCAAACAGAGCCGTCTGTCTTTACCTTATATTTAGGCTACTGTCATCATCTGTATCATCGTCACCGTCCATAATTGTCAGCATAAATTCTAATTTCTTTTGCAGGTCTTTCATGGAAATACTGGGCGAAACGACATTGTCAAGCATAATCTTGAGAAGGTTATCATAGCGAGCTTCGTCCGCTTTCAGCCAACTGACTTTTTTGGTCATAAGGCATTGAGAGTTGAGCTCTATGGAGCACTTAAATCTCTAGGTAACTCATGAACTTATTTTCTATAAGTTTTGCAGATCCATCTGCGTGTAATTATTTAAAAAGACAAAATTAGAAAAGAAAAAATGAACTCCATTTTTGAACTCGTTCTTTATGCGTATATGTTCAGGAATAGTATTTGACAGCCTTCAGTTAGCACTGTAAAAGTTCAACATATCCTCTATCTCTGAAATGACGATTATCTACGATTCCAAATTTTCTCTGGAATGACTGTAATCGTCAATTTAGATTACTCTGTCCCAGGACTTGTGGTAGCAGATGAAGAGAAAAAAAAGTAAGAGTTGCATCCCTGGACGGGATGTGAACCTGGAGCACCCACTGTGAAGGAGCTGTTTTTATCCACTTAACAACTAAAGATCAACTGGCTGACAATTGCACCAATTATTTATCAAGACTAAACTTGTAGTATATATAAATTCATTGCTGAATAGTGGTTAAGACTAGTACTTGATTTTAAAATGGTGAGCTTTTTCTTGAGGTTTGGTAATGAACATTTTCTGCTGTTTAAACTTGTTTGTTAGCCAGTGATAATACATGTTTACAGCGACATTCAGAAGAAAAAAAATTGACATTTTAAAAAAGTAATGTTCTAACAATAGGGCTGCGGTAGTCTAGTGGTTGGTTGAAAGGGTTATTAATCGAACATTCCCAGCTTTGAGTCTAGCGAGGCTAGGCATTGGGGTTCTGATTTATAAAAAAATAAGTCTGCAATGCGTACTTGTGTGGGATTTCAGTCAAATAGACGTTGATGATTAGCATTACAGTAAATGTAACACATTCTGTCATGTTATAGTGAATAAAGATTCCGTAGAATCCCAAGCTGCACAAACATGTTTGCACACCATTTGTCAGAATAAACCTGTTGGGATGACCGGTGAATAGTGGTAACAGTTTTCCAAAATCAGCAAACCAGCCCAACAAGATGGCACTTGCCATTTGCAATTGTTTTCGGCTGATGAGAGACTGGAAACTGGAAAATTTAGCAAATGGTATTTAAAGGAAATTTCTTCTGTTCCGTTTGGAATGGAAAAAGAGGTCTACCTCTGGATAGGTAGTCTAAAATTTTTGAATGGATTTTCCGGAAAATTAGGGTGCTTACCATTTGTCCAAAAAATCCGGAAATTTCAGTTGAAAGTGAAATGGAAAGGAAATTTTTGTAGAAAATCCGTTCAGAAATTGTGGACTATCTCTAGAAGTAGTCCTCTATTTCTGTTCGGAACAGAACGGCGGAAATTGCCTTACCATTTGCTAAACTTTCCAGTTTCCAGTCTCTCATCAGCCGACAACAATAACGGGAAAGCGAATTGCAAATGGTAAGCACCATCTCATTCGGTTGGTTTGCTGATTTTGGAAAAACCCTTTCATCGGTCATCCCAACCGGTTTATTCTGACACATGGTAAGCACTCTCACTGTTCTATTTGACTCTCAACAAAAATTTCCAGATTTTTTTGCTAAATGGTATTAAAAAGCACTGTAGCTCTCTTATCGTGCGGTTACACGGGGGTCTTTTTGTCATGGTAAGTGACCCTTTTACGATGGGAAACTGCATTTAGTGAGTATTACGCATGACAATTGGGTGCAATTGAGCATGTGAGTTTCTCAGCCACCAAATCTTTTGCAATTAACTGCCAAAATGTGTTAGAGTCAACATGCTTCAGGCATGAACACGCGACTTCAAAGACTCATGAAATATTTGCGTTCTATAAAGAGGTAAAGGCTGTCTTCTCTTATTTGTAAGTGGAAATATTGGAATCAGTCGCTAGTAGCAGAGGAGAATTTGTTTACAATAAAGCTGGATAAATCAGCAGGCAAGTGCAATTGTCAGCTAAGAGTTCATGCTTCCAGCTTTAATACAACACTGTATGTAAACTATACTTTTACAAATTAGCTTTTCTGTTTTAACATTACCAGTATTAAAGTGTGAACATTTTCGACAAGAAGTTTGAGGGCATTAGTTTTTGTGTGGGATTTCCCCACACTTTGTCAGCACCGGCGATATGCCTGGCTTTATTTGTTTTCGAGAGCTAAGTGTTTGTCACATGGTCACATGTCACAATCATTATTGCACTTGCCCGCTGATTTATCCGGAATTATCGTAAACAAATTCTCCTCTGCTACTAGCGACTGATTCCAATATTTCCGTTGATGAATAAGTAGACGGCATCTACCTCTTTGCTGAAGTAGTGTGTTCATGCCTGAAGAGTGTTGACAGACTAACACATTTTGGCAGTTACAGGTGTAATTGCAAAAGATTTGGTGGCTGAGAAACTCATATTCTCAAATCCACGCAATTGCAATGCGTTAGAAGCCCTAACCTGCAAAATGTTTACTTCAGTGACTCTTAACTCTGTCAATCACCGCCCCCTCCTTCCCATGTGATAACCTGGGGCCATGTCCAGCTTTGTCTGCTGACTGGGAAATACCCAAACCGCAGTAAATGGCCTTTCCCATCAAACGGGACAGTGGAAATTTCCTTACCATTTGCTATATTTTCCAGTTTCCAGTCCCTCATCAGCCGAAAACAATTGCAAATGGTATTAAGCGCTATCTCGTTGGGCTGGTTTGCTGAGTTAGGAAAAACTGTCACCATTATTCACCGGTCGTCCCAACCGGTTTATTGGGACAAGTGGTAAGCACCCCTAATCTCCTCGAAACTAGAAGTCCAAACATGTTTCTACCCTAATCATTTTCTCGTCTGCAGCTTGGAGATTCTACGGAATCTTTACTAGGCATTTACCACAACGTGTATAAGATGACATTAATGTATTACGAAATATTTCCTGCAAAGCTAATCATCAACGTTTATTTGACTGAAATCCCACACAAGTACACATTGGCAGTGAGGTTACCACAAAGTGCTAATTGTAAATCTACAGGATAATACTGGACTTTGTCATTATATGATATCTGTCTGTGAAACTTCGGTTGTTGGTAGCAATAAACAGGAGTTGAAAGTAAAGAAACAATTTCAGGTACAAATTTCTTCCGACAGTTGCAGACTGCGTCACGCATACTTTCAATGTGCAATTGCAGACAGTTCTGTCTGAGAAGTGGAATTTTGTACGATTGTTCCTTATTCATCCAAGAATTTCTTGCATATGCAAACAGAAAGGGGGTTTTCACGCACTAAAATACATTGTAAATACCCAGCAGTCCGTGGGTTAACTTAATCTCCTCCCTCCGAATCTCCAAAACTAAGACCTATGACAAATCAAGAAATATCTAGACGTAAATTGTCAGTTTTGCTCTGTGAAAGCTCACAAGAAAGCTAAGTTGAAGGGTTGTACATGTACCCTGGTCCCAGAGGTTTTTCTTGATTTTTCCCCGCGTGAAAGAGCCGCGAGGCGGCGAATGCGAGTCGCGAAGCGGCGAGAAAGAAAAACGCTTCGCGGCTCTCTCATGCGGGGAAAAATCAAGAAAAAAATCTGGTACCAGGGTATTGTACATGTAAAACTCACTATACAGTAACATATTTATAATCTTAACTCGTTTTGTGTCAGAGTGAAAAACTCAAATTTATTTCAAAGTGTTTACAAGTACCTCAACTTTTCTTGGTTTATACGACTTCTCCCTACCTCGTAACTTTTAGATTGAATGGAGAAAACAAGTAAAATTCACCAAATGGCAACAGCGGAGAAGAGTAATGGCCACCACACACAAAGACTCATTCCCAGGGTCCTCGCTCTTCCTATTAGAGATCATGCATGTGACAAACACTTGACAAAATTTTTTTTATTAATTTCCCATAATCCCTAGCAAGAGCTAAGCGTCCTAAACTGACGATAATAGTCAATTTAGAGAAACTTAGGAATTGCCGATAATCGTCATTTCAGAAGTAGAGTATGGGTTGAAATTAGTTACGTATAAAGAACGATTTTCTAGCTCATTTGAATTTAATAAGTAGTGGTGTTTCTGGACTTGTGCGGTATTCTGTATTCAGCAATTCATTTTTCTCCATACCATGCCAGTTCCTGTTGAAGCTCCTGTTCTTGTCAAGTTGACTGCACAATCATCGACTAGTGTGAGTGCTTCTTGGAAACTTCCAAAACGGTACTACGACAAAAGAAACTTGATATCCTTTAAACTTCTTTACCAGAAGCAAGACTCCAACGTATCAGAAATACAAACTATCAAAGATGTGGCTTGGGAAATTTACGCAAAAAATGTTGCAATTATCAATGGTTCGTTGGTTTTCTTCTGGCAAGTTACAGGGCTTGAGAAATTCACAAAATATGAATTTAAAGTGTGTATCTTCAGTTCTGTGGAGTGTGGGCCAAAGAGTTCGTCAAAGTTTGCAAGGACATTGAAAGATGGTAAGGGAATGTAGCTTTTTATCAGGCTTAGTACACCTAGTCAATTCAATCAATCAATCAGTCAGTCATTTATTTTAACACGTTACGTCAAAGAGCTATAAAACTCGAACGTGTGTAAATAAAATCTATAATAATTACAGCCATATAATATAATTCTTGGTTTGCACCCACGTGACACGGCGGCCATGTTGGTTGGTAACACAATACAATTTCTTTTCGCAGAATTTGCATAATAATAAAGTTTAGTTCCCAGCGGAGAGACAGCTTATTGTTCTTACCAACCAACATGGCCGCCGTGACGTCAGATACAAACCAAGAATTCAATTTTAAAAACAACAAAAAGCCACATACTAAAAAACGTGACTTGGAAAATTCTAAAACTGTTCTAAAAGCAGTTAAAAGCTACAATTGTACTTTATAAGACACGTTCTAAAAAAACTGCAATCGTGCAATTTACTTCTGAAGTCACTAGCATCACTTGAAAGACGCACATGAGAAGGCAAACTGTTCGATAACTTAGTTAATGAATAAGTGACAGAATTCGTCTTAAATTTATAATTAAATTTAGGTAACTCCAAATTCAAGCCCTCGCCTCTTAGCCTATACCGTGTATGCCTGTATTAAAAAATGCTAGCGATGTATGTAGGACCCGTACCATTTAGACATTTAAAAAGAAGTATTAACGGCTGATGTAAGCGCCTACAACATAAAGATGTCATGCTAGCCGCAGTGAGCAGTTCGTCGTATGAAATTGACTCGTTGTGCCCGATTAATGTTCTCAAAATATAACAGTTGCCTTCTTCGAGACGGTTGCGTTGACCCGTACCTATGCCTACAAACAAAGGGCCACAGTATTCGAGATGAGGTAATATAAATGCTTTATAAAGTTTATCATTGCATCATGAGGAAGAAAACGCCTTATTCTTTTCAGTGCAGAAGCCTTGGCATAGGCTTTCTTTAGTTGATCTGATATGTGTTCTTTATAGGATAGGTCCTTGTCTAGAGCTACTCCAAGAATCAGTTAATAGATCGGACAAACTTTATTTGAGCATTATTAAGAAATAAAGAATAATGATAGGCACAGGGTCGGACAGAGAATGCTTGAGTCTTAGCACAGTTCACTGTTAAATAGTTGGACTCAAACCACGACGAAAGAGCCTGGAGATCCTTGTTGAAGGAAAATTCTAGAATGGTGGGAGATACATCTGACAGGTAGGCAGTCGTGTCGTCAGCGTACAGCCGCAATGAGACATTAGGAACACAAAAATTCAAATCATTAATGAATACATGTATGTTGAACAACAACGAACCCAATAGTGAACCTTGAGGAACGCCAGATTTAACTGTTTTGAAGTCAGAGCATACATGTACGCCATCTAATCTGACACATTGTTGACAACCTAGCAGGTAGGTGGACATCAGTTCCAAGGCTCATGTAGAAAAGCCATAGGCCTTCAACTTCGCGAGCAGAAGGCTATGGTCTATGGCGTCAAACGCTTTGCTCAAGTCCACAGCAACCACCGCTACAGCTTCTTTGTTATCAATACTGCTCCTCTAATCTTCCGTCATTTTTAGCAATGCAGTGCAGCAAGAGTGAGTTTTCATAAATCCAGATAAGTTTGAAGAAAAAACGTTATGAAATGCAATTGGGGGCAATGTAGTGAATTACAGCTGAATGAAGTCGCAATTTCCAATGCCCATATAGACAGACAATAATTATTCCGCATGGTGTGGGAGAAGATAGAATAAATTTAGATATTTGCAAATTTAGAATATGAAAATAATGGTGTTTTTATTTATTGATTGATATATTCATTTATTTACGTATTTTTGTGTCCCTGATTAGCCATCTTTGTTTAAATTAATTTCCTTTATTGGAAGAAAGGAAGAAAGTTGCTTTTCAATTATGAATGGTTGAATCACATTTCTTCTATTTCATTCCATGGGCAAAGTTCATTCTGATTTCTTGTCTTTGCTACATTTGAAATCTTTCAGTCCCATCAAAAGCTCCTAGCAATTTTACGGTAACTGCTAACACATTTACGGCTATCATAGCGTCCTGGCAGCTTCCTTCCCCTGACTCCAGACATGGAATCATTATAGGATTTAAGATATTCTTCAGGAAAGAAGGCTCCGATATTTACAGAGTAGAAAAAAATTCTGTTTCCAACAACACGATGTACACAAAAAATGTCACCGGATTGGCTAAATTTACACAATATGGATTTCAGTTGTTGGCCTTTACCTCCGCTGGTGATGGAATGAACAGTCCTGTTCTGTACGATTCCAAACACGAGAAAACTGATGAAAGCCCGAGGCCGTTAGGCCGAGGGCTTTTTTTGTTTTCGAGTGTTTGGAAACCCCGGTAAAACACGAAGCATGAGTTTTTGAAATGGCTTCTCAATCGGTGCCTAATTGCAAACAAAAGAAAGCGCACAGTTGGTGATGGTAATGTCAGTGTTTTTTCCCAACTGAAGCTTGTTTATTTCAAGTAGCCACAATTTGCATTTAGTGGCGTGCAGCTAGTTCCGAAACATGGATGGGTTAGGTGAGGATGAATTTTGCCGGTTTCGACCGCCCAAAAGTGTGCAAGAAGAAGATTCTTTGCTTGTACAGTCCAAGCCTAAAAGTACACGGTACAAAGACAAGTGGGCCGTTGTTTGGATATCCAAACACGCTGTTTTTTTACCGCGGTATCAAGGTGCATCCATGTGACCTAAATGCGGTCACGCAATTGGATTATCACTTGATGAATTTTTAATGAGTTTAAGAAGTTATGTGTCAAAAGCTCAGTCAAGCATAACAAAGGAAACTATGTACATGTACCATTAAAGGAAATTTAAGTCAGATGAAAAACAGTTTAAACATGAACTTTGCCACACTTTGGCTTTCTTTGTATCTCATTTTGTTGCAATTTGATTGATTACTTTAAACAAGCCTTGAAATGTGATTGGTTGTTTTGTTTTAGTGTTCCTTTCTCAATGACTGGGGCAAAAGTGCCATTTAGAGCAAGCAAAGTGTGATTCGTGAATAAATCACACTGCTGAGGGCAAGGATCATTACAAACTGTGTTGCTGTTTCTTTCATATCATTTATGTGTCATTGAAATCTGAACTGTAGAGTCTCCATATTTACCAGGGGCATAAAAGGCCAATAATATCCAGAGACTAGGGAAAATATTTCATAAAAGAAACGTTGCATTAGATTTCAAAGGCATAAAGTTTATCGTTGCACTGATGTATAACGGGTGAAAGTGTTTCATGTTGCAAATGTTAATCGTTATTGCATGTGAAGTCATCTGCAGATATACCTGTTCATGAGAGGTAAGCGTAATAATAACATTGTTCCTTAGTTTTAAACACACAGATAGTTAAATGCATGTGCTAAAAATTTCATGAAAACTGTTGCATTAAAAAGTTGATTCTATTTTATAGCAGTTATGAATTATGTAACCATGCAGCCGCCATTGTTAGATGACAGTGGAGCAGGTTTTTTCATTGCGAGTATTCTTGGTTTTTCCATTGGTGGTATATCTTTGCTTGGCTTTCTCCTTCTTATTGGTTTTTCTTGCCATAAAAGGGGAAGGAAGAAGCATCCTGCAAAGTGGTAAGCTTTTTTTTCTTTTAATTGGTACAGTAGTTTTTAATGACTCATAAATTGAGGTAGATAACACAATGCTTCTTTTTTCAAACTACGATAAAATAATAATAATAATAATAATAATAATAATAATAATAATAATAAAACCTTTTATGTATTGCAAAAGCTGAAAACTGCCTGCAATGAAATTGACAAAGGACATTGTAGATTTTAATATGATCAGAAAGAAGTAAAGTCGTGCTAAGGCCAAATATATGCAATTTTCGACACAAGAACTTTTGCCTACGCAAAGATAATACATTGTTGGGGAAAAAACTTATCAGTACAGTGATCACGCAAATCATAAAACCCATGTACATTTGTATTCCCAAAAATGAGTTAAATTTTATGGCTGGATTCGTTTGCAAATTTACGATAAAGGGAACAAAAGGAAAATTTCACGTCTAATGAATAAAATTCAGTAGAGCTGTGAATTCACAGTTTGTTTTTATTGCTATGCAAAAACTTACGGTGACTTTCAAAATCTCTGGCTTTTCTATCTTGAAGCAAATAGTATTGTGAAAATTTAGACAAATGTCGTAAATTGGGTACACGAAGTAGTGATCGGAAGGTCGTAGGTTCGACTCCTGAAAAGTAGCACTTGGATTTTTTTCGAGTATCCCAGAAACACCATCAAAATCATGGACAATGCCCTGGTTCCAACGAGTCTCCTATAGCTCAGTGCTTGAGTATCCGAACTAGTCATCTAAAGGCTGTCGTAGGTTCAATACCTGCAAAGGAGCTCTCGGATTCTTTCCAAGTATAACTGAGTTACCATCGGAAATATCCTCTCTTAATTTCATTCACCGGCATTAAAATTTGTCATCCACTTCATTTAATATAATTATAGCGAGAATGCATGCTGCAGACATTTTCAGTCCTTGCAGTTTAGAGGCACAGATGTCATTGGAACCTACGATCATGGACAAATTCGGCCTTTGGGACACTCATTCCAGTGCACATTTTTGGGACTTCACTGAGACGCTTTTCCCCCTCCCCACCCAATCAATGTTGGGCATAAACTGGTTGGTCCACTCTCAGTCCTGCACACTGTTTTCAGTTCATTTCCCTCAAGTAACATTGAATGGGGGAAAGGGGGTTGCAAAAGAGTCCATCATATGCGATAAGTGAGTTGAAAGATAAAATGCTGAATTGTTCTTAACAATTTGTCCATGATTCTAGTTTAATGGCCTAGCTTCCACTAGTTTCCTATCGCTCAGGGGCAGATAGAGCATCCAAACTAGTTATCGGAATGTCGTACAGTGTAGGTTCGACTCCTGCAGATGGCCACTCTGATTTTTTCAGAGTACCCCTGAGTCAACATCGAAAAATAAACATCTCGTTCTATACAATTGCAAATGTACTCCATTTCGACACTTCAGTCCTAGCAGTAAAGAGACTGAGATAATTGTCACATGAGCGTAACTGGGCTAATATCTCTAAGACAGTTTTCTCCGAAATGCTCATTTTTGGCGAGTAGGCCTTTTGGATGTTGTCCTTTCATAATAGAGTGTTTTCACGTGACGTCACGGTGGCCACATTGGTGTCCCTAAACAAAGGAACAGCGGCCATGTTGGTGTCCCCAACTAATTCTCCGGGAATTGAGCTCTGTTGTGTCATACAAACTTTTTCCTTTGTTTCGGTAGAAAAAACAAAGTTAATGATCACGTGTGAGTGAAAACACTCTATACCCTGAAAAATCCCATAATTTCACAAATTTAGTTTTTTATGACATCACACTTTAGAACTCTGTGAGGTAATCAGAAGATCCAAGGGTGGGTCGAGGCTGCAGGGTATCATTAGGAGAGATGTAGGGTTGTTCAAATGATGATTTGTGAGCCAAATCTCATTTAAGCCTCAATGTTTGGTCTCGCGTAGTCTCAGAGTTGCATAAACAAAACAAAAAGATAGCAAGAAAGGCTGTTGTGAAAGCTCTTTTTTGTTTATGGTCCAAAGGTAAAGCACTCGTAGCCAACTGTTAGGGATAAGCCCCATTCCTTCTGCGACCTAAAATAAAATTTGTTGTGAATTTGCGTGAGTCCCATAACTTACTAAACCCTGGTTCCACATCTGGATAGCTGTAATTGATGTTGTTCCTTTGGGTTGTATTTTTTTTTCTTTTAGGACAGCAAAGGATATTAAACCACTGAATTCCTGCGAAATTCCTCCGGAGAGAATAGAATTATTGGAAGAGGTTGGTCAAGGAGCATTTGGGAAAGTGCACAAAGCCAAATTGATTGACGGATTGGAGTTCTTTAACAAGAATACCAAAGACTGCTGTGAGAAAAATTTCAAGTACAAGATCGTTGCTGTTAAAGAATTACATGGTGGGTATGAAAGTGTCTATTCCTTGTATGGATCACACACCGAAGTAATTACCTTGCATTTGTATCCCCTGTAGTCAATTAAGGTAAATAAGTACGCAGTGCAAGCATCAACTATTTAGCTTCGACTTCAACTGCATTGTATTATTATTTTGGATGTTTGTTCTAGAGAACTGCCCCACAATAGTTGAATACCTCTTCATATAGTTTGTTGGCCGTTTGGGTATGGCTAGCCTTTACATCGAATAGGGCCTTGCAGTTTGGAAAAATTTTAGTCATCTACATGTAGTCAGGTGTCAAATATTTATGTCTTGGACTTTGCGATACAGTAGCTTTTCGCTTTGCACGAGACACACGTCTCATTCAGAAGCATGATGCCATTAATGGTACTTCGTAATTTGTCAAAAGGAGTTCCCTTAGGCCTAAGAACTTCAATTCATGTATCGCTCTTTGTTTGGGGTTTTGGATGTCGTCATGGTAAGAGGGTCAGTTTGTGACTCCTATACCAAGTAACGTGAATATCTTATTATATAGCGGTATGTCGATGAGTGTGATTGCACTTATGTCATGCCACTGCATGCGACCCTCAAGGGTGAACCGGTTTAGGGCGATTAAAGGACTACTTTACGGGCTTGACTTCGAAATATAGTGTTGTTGATGCAGGGATAAGGGACACTTGATTTATTCCCTTGACTCAATAAGCTGTAAACTCAAGTGATGCTATGATCCTCGCAGTTATGAACGCAATTTTTGCAATTGTAGTTGAAGTCCTGAATTTTTCAGGCCTCTTTACGCAATTGCAAAAATTGCGTTCATAACTGCGAGGATCATAGCTTCACTTGATTTCATATCTGCAGTTCATATATGATCCATTTCATATATAATTTCATCGTTGATTCATTCCTCACGGGAACATTGAAACCCACAACTGCGAGGATCATATATGATCCATTTCATATATAATTTCATCGTTAAGCTGTAAAGTGAGATTTTATTTAGCAATTATTCCGCGAGCGCACATCAAATATCAGATTGTAAATAGCTAACGAGGCGCGTAGTGTCAATTTGGCGATAACCAGTCTCATATCCAACAAGTGCGAATGGAATAATTGTTTTATTAAATTTTCATTACATTCTGAACGCTTGGACATTTGGCAATTAAGGCCAATTAGCTTCCAATTAGGTCATACAGTATATGAGCTGATAACCGAGATTGAGTGAACCAATGACAAAGCTAGAAACACAATATATTCAGAGGTTTAATAATAAAATATAACCAGGTATAAGATACTGAATTACTTGGGAAATATTCTGTCTGAGTATAAATTAAAGCTCCTTGTGGTAATAACATATTGCTGAAAGAAAAACTAATGATACCTCGATTACTTGGGAATTTAAGACGATATGACACCAACTGTAAAGACCACGTGGACAGGAAACTTAGACTTAAAAGGATCAGACTTGACAACTCATAAAGTTTGTAAAAATAAAATTAATTACTGAGAAACTATTTATACAAAACCCATGAAACAATAATTAAGGAAATGTCAAGGATTTAAACTAATTACTCGCATATCAGTCCTTTTCAAGCTTCTGAGTGACAGCTACTTCTTGAAATGTAGCTTCTGATTTGTATCTCACGGAGGCACGGAAGCTACTGGCATCAAAGACTCCATATGCTGGTTTTTGTGTTCAAGGTACGAAAACGCAACTCCTAATCAGTGTTTGGTCTGCTGTGCATTTTTGGGTGTCCTGTGCAATTAATAAGCGAGCATTTTATGAGATTGCATTTGTGTCAACACACATTTGCCGCCTTGAGGCGCTTGCTTACGTTCTGCCTCACTTAGACGCGCTAACCCACGTGGTGATTCGTTTGTCCTCGGCGTTCATCAGCAGGGGAATCAATCTCGTTTTGTGCACCCAGGCGCCCAAGATGGTATCGGTATTGCTTAAACGGGCGCGCAAGTGTTATTGATAAGATAAGATAAGATAAGATAAGATAAGATAGTTTGAAACGTTTGCTGAGGTCTGATATTCTGTTTTCGAAAAGTTTTCATCCTTTAAAAGTTTTAACGTTTGTTTGTTTACATGTCAGTTTAATTCTCAAGCTTAACACAGAAAAAATTTTAGTCAGTTCTAAAAATCTTTCTGTATTCATTAGCAATCATCATTTCAAATTTCAGAGAATGGGGTCCGGCTGCGAATATTTTACGAATTTTTTTTAAGGTTCTCTCAAAAGGGCAAGTTGATGTTATGCATAATCGGGCACGTTTAGGCAATCAAGATACGTGTGTGACGCGTCACAAATATGTTTTCACAAAATGTTCCCAATTCGTCAAGTATTACCACAGAAGACAAGAACATCATTCTAAAAGCTTATTCTACGCAAAAAGTAGGTTCTGGAGGTAATTTTGAGAGTGGAAATCAAGTTTACGGCCGACGGTAAATACAAGAACATTGTTGAGGCCGCATGGAATATTTAAAACGTTTACACAACAAAAAGATACTAACCCCACTTTGACTATATGAAAATCCTTTACTATTGCCATCAAGTTTATCCAGATATCTTCACTAGGCTCTTACGAATTAAGCTCTCTATGTAATTTTTTTCCGTAAGATTCCCTGGATTTCATTCCCTTCGGTGCGGGTTATTTCTGTCTCGCTCGATGGCGATTTTCGGCATATCACAGTATGATATCATTTCAACAATCCTTTGTTTATTTCAACCGATCTCAATAAAAACTGGCCAGTGATTGTCTAATTTCATAAACATCCGGTATGCCAAATTTGTAAGGAAATGGAAGTAACGCAATTTCTCAACAATCTTACCCTGAACGGCTGCGATTTTGCGGCCGCGGTGGAGGAGGTGTGGGAAATGGATTCAAAAGCAAATTCAGTTTAAATTGATGATTGGATGCTCTTAAAAATGACCGAAAAAATTATCCAAAGAAATGTTTTTGAACAAAATGAGGACCCGGATTTTAAAGCGCTGATTGGCCTTAGAGCGACCGAGCCCTGTAGAACATCTATTGCACCAGTAAGGGCCTGTTTACATGGAGATAGGGTGACCCTTCTAGAAGGGGCACCCTCTTAGAAGGGTAAACCTTGCCTATTGTATTTTCTGCTTTGGTTTACATGAGAGGTAGGGTCACCCTAGGGGTAGGGCCACCCTATCTGCTTGGTAGGGTAACCCTAGGAGGGCCAACATTTTGCCACGTGAACACTTGAGGTAGGGTCACCCTTCTAGCAGGGTCAACTTTGTGGGATCGGATTACTGTCAGATTGCAGCGAAAGTCTGTAATGAGGGTCACCCTTTCTCCATGTAAACAGGCCCTAAAACAAAATGTTCTATTAACTTGCCTGACGCACTCTACAAGCACTTGGACAGAACCATAAGATATCACTAGCCTTCACAACCTTTTCTCTGTGCGCAACCCTCACTTTCAAATAAGCAAAAAATATTTATCTATCGCACGAACCATCCATCCTTCCCCCTCAACTGCTACCTGTACGCCTACAAACATATCGAACTCACTCTCCTAAGCTCCGACTACCCCTAGTTCTAAAAACTAAAACTCCATTGGTTTTTGTTTTCAGTAGGACAGGTTTGACTAGTTAAAGTCGAAAAAGTCCGGAAGTACAGTGAAAACAGCTCGTCTTAAGTATAGCGGGTTAAAAATGCAAGCTGTTTTCTCAAGCGAAAACCAGGGATTGTCTCGCCTTTATGACCGGAAATTCCCTCAAAGAGTTATACTATTTCGAGAGATGGTATATAACTCATAAATGCCACAACCAATTACATTGCCCGTAGTGACAGAAAAACGGAAATACTGGGTTGTGCTTTACCTCATACACTGCAGTCAGATTACAATAAATAGATAACCGTTCATCACACTGCACATGAGACACTAAGCAACCTACTTTGAAACTGATTTGTTCAACATTATTTCATAACTTTTTTTTCAAGAAAACGCCAATGAAGGGCAGAAATTAGAATTTCTGAACGAGATTGAGCTCATGAAGGTATTGGGAAAGAGTCCAAACGTGCTGAGTTTTGTGGGCTGTTGGACAGAGGCCACTCCACAGAAGACGCCTCTTCGTCTGATTATGGAGTATGTTCCCCATGGAGACTTGCTTCACTGGTTGAGAGCAAAAAGAAGTCAGGTAATTATGCTAGCCAAACATCATTAGTAAGCCAATTCCTATAGATGCATTAAGTATTAAGGGGAAAACAAAGAATATTACAACATTTGGATAGGAAAATTAAAACGAGTGTTTTGTCCTAAAGCGAGCTTCACTGACATCTTAAAACTAAAATCATTTGGCCCCAGTTGTTCCAAGGGTGGATAGCGCTATCCACGGGATAACTCAATCGGTTTTGCTAGTGTTTATCCGCTGGATAATGATTTATCCGGTGGATGGCGCTATCCACCTTTTGAACAATCGAGGCCTGGGTGTTAGCCAAAACAAATTATATGGTTGTGACTTTTTGGGTCAATTAGGACCACAAACCGTTATTAATGATAATACTTACAATTGCTCACTTGTATACACAGATTAGAGGCTCTACCTTGGAAGCTGCCCTTATTACTGAAAGCAAAAAACAGTATGCAGGAACAAAAGAATGCAACACAGCTACACTAGGCCAGGTAATTGCTTCCTAATTTTGATATGATGTTAAATCCAGGATACAGACCTGATAGATCTTTATTCTCATTCCTTTGTGCCATTTTTTTTTAAGTGGAGCAACATGAACTGCCTAAAGCCTACAGTAAACAGTATAGGATAGCCTTGTACAAATTATGTGCCTACAGCTGAAGCTTATAGATACATGTACCAACAGGCCATATAATTGTGATTCAGGGATGCGGCTAAGTGCAGGATGCTGGTGAAAATCGCCGCTTGAGAAAGGGGTGAATTTTTACCGTCGATCGAAGCAACTGAGAAGACCGCAAATTATTCTCCACAAAGTTCAAAAGTCATCCGATGTGTTAATAAAAAAAATGAATTTCTGTTAATTTATACAGAATTATCATTAGAATTTATCGATACTGGAAATGAAGTGAAAGCGTTGTTTAAGTACTTTTGTGCTTGTCTTCTCTTTCCCTGTATTTGCCACCTTGAACAGTGCCGGGTGTTGCGAGACACTGGAAACAATCTTGTTACCAGGTCTGTTTGATGCTCAGAGCGCGAACTTACCGCCTCAATAGAACCTTCAACCGGATGAATTTATTCTTAGCTGCATCCCTGGTGATTATGGTTTACAGATAAATTTAAATAAGGTTTTTAATTGAACGTTTAAAAAACTGTTAAGCCGCTGTTACACCTTGAAACTATTCGCAGATACTTGTGGATAACGGCGCTGCGAAACACTTTTCAGGAGACATTCGTGACACTTTTTTGAACTTCTGTTGCGAGACAAGTTTCACGAAAAGTAGAACCGCTTTCCACTTCTCTAACGGTCACAGCAATCGCGGTGGTGATAAAAACAGGAGTTTCACTCTGTACCACCACTTGGAAACTGGTTTCGCTTGGTCTTGTTACGCTACGCTGCGTAAGCCAATCAATAACCGGCTAAGGCCATGTAAACAACATTTCAAGACAACTTTCAACGTTCCTGAACGAGCTTCGACCTTTTATGTTACACGGTGCAACGCCTGCTAAACTTTTTTGCAGCGCCGTTGCACACAAGTCTCAGCTAAAAGTTTTAATGTGTAACAGGGGCTTTATGCTGCCGTTGATAATTTTGAAGTGATCATGTAATCTGTTGTTTCTCTTACTAGAAGGGCAATCTGACATTTAGAGTTTTAGAGTTCTAGAAGGCAGAGTAGAGTGTTAACACAAATTGATTTGACTGTAAAAAAAATAAAAGGTAGCCCAAAAAAGGTAATTAACTTGAAGGCTGAGGCTTAAATCAATGTTTGCATGTTAACTCAACTGCAATGAATCTTTTGTTAATTTAACAGAATAAATTTCTCACTTAGGGTGGTGAAGCAGATGGGATTAAAACAGATGTGTTGTATGAAAACAGTTGCATTTCCGCATGTGCCTCAGAACATGAGGAAATCATCG
>NC_090893.1:23862117-23869617 GCF_036669925.1 Montipora capricornis
TGACTCAGTAAACAAATGAGGGAATGAACCAAATCTGGCCATCCAACTAGTAAAGCAGCTATCCAAAGGACTGACGGACGAAGAGACTGAGTAGTTCATCAATAGATTAATTGAATAACTGATTCACTGGCTAAATGACCAAGGAAAGAACTGAAGAAAGTTAGTCTGATGAAACGAATGGGGAAACATACTCCGGTTTTGGGTTTTTGGGGGAGATGGGGAGGGGCGAGGAGAGGTTAAACTTCTCTAAGATATTCCAACGCCAAGGCGTAGACATGACCAATCCGCCATTTTTCCTCAGTTCATGATGAAAATGGACTGAACGGTCTCGATCTTACCAATTTTGTGTGTTCAGCATTTGTATCTCTAAATGTGCACTTATTTATCTATTTATTTATTAATTTATTGTGAGGTTCAAATGTTTATGAAATCGAGGTTTTTTTTTGTAAAACACCTTGCTTTCTTTAAATGGTTTATGGTGTGCGTCAAGACATGTTATGTGAATAATTTACAGGGGGCTCACCTTACGCTCTGAAGAAACACAAAGAGGTCTTGGAGAGCTTGAAGAGTGGTTACAGATTGGAAAAACCTGACATATGCACAGACCGTGTGTAAGTTCTCCCTAAGTAACTATAGCCAGGAAACATCATATGAAACCATTTTAAGAAAGGTGTTGTACATACGATCGAATTGAAGTAGGAATGTTTAGAATTTCATAGTGTGAGTGAGTTGTTTGATCTTTTTTCATGCCTCTTTGCATCCATCTTTCTGAAACACAAAATTCTTGAAGATAACTACTAGGCTAACTACGAGGTAACACAGTTGAAATTTGTTGCGCTTTCATTAGAATGTGAGTTTGAAAGAAAGACCTCCTGACGTATCTGGTGTCGCAGAACTCAAAGATGTACGAAACCACTGGCTTTGCCTTAGTTTCCATTTCCTCCGTCTCACACTTCCTGAAACGACACAAGAATTGACTGGAGCTACAATTACGTGGATTTCAGAAACCTTACGTGTATAAAGCCTTTAGGTATTTTACTAGTGTACCTACATGGAGGAAATGCTGCCGAGGGGAAGGGGGATAGTTAAGTAGACACGGTTCGTGCGTGGAATTGAAGGGAGATGTTAATAGGCCATGAGCAGGGAGGGTACAAAACTCCCACTGGAGAAAAGAAAGAAAACAGTAGTTAGAGGATACGAGCATGTACTTCTTGACATGATCAGTTTTAATAAGCGCCGATTACTAGGTACTATGATTCATGTCAATGACTGAGATAATATACTTTGCCCTTAAGTAAATTCGAAATCATAAGTAAGTGCAATCTGTTTGATTTAAAAAAAGGTAAGTTGTGGTTAAAATAACGACGCATCGTTTCTGAGGAAATACAACGTAAATAACCCCCTGAGAGGACATAATCATGTTTACTAGAAAAATACAAAAACCAGAAGAGTTGAAGAAAAGAAATTAAAGGTAATTGGGTAGCATTGGCATCGAGCTTGCTGATAATTTCCGAGTTCACTTCAACTTCGTTTTCACAGCAAGTGAAAGCGCGAATTGCTGTGGTTTTTAGTTCTACTTTTTGTGTGACTGAAGTACAGTAATATACGTGGTCAATACTAAGTAACAGCTTGATTTAGTGTCACTCCTTTGAGATTCTTTCACGACAAAGTTCACGGAAGTAAATCGCTGTCGAGTAGGGTTGGTATCTGGATGGGAGACCATCGAGATGTACGACACATGATTGCCATTCGTAGACGCCATATGCATCGTAATGCTTTTTTTTTTAATTGGGATACTCATATTCAACGGCAGGAATCCTGACCATTCATCACTCTAGTTCAGCCTGACAGCTTTTCCTTTTTGTATTTCACGAAGCTGCGATAACGTTTATCATGGATAAAAGAAGCGAAAATGAACTGTAACACTGAAAAACAGAGCAGTCTTACAGGTTAAGTTTCCTCGAATTGGGAACGTGGCTGCAAGCTTCTGTTGTAATTATAATGTTCTGTGTGCCAAACAATTTGCTCAAACATTTATTAGGAACGAAGACTCTGGGACGTGGATCTTAATTCCTCAATTCACACTTAACCACAATCCTTGCACCCCTGACCTTACTGCGACCACAAATCCTTGCGTTTCGAAGAAAATGTGTTCTTCTCTCGATTTGAGAGCTGCCTCGTTCGTTCGCTTCAGGTTCAATTACAGTTGGAACAGTGAAACACATGAATCAAACGGAAACAATGTTAATAGGTTATGTGAAGATCATCGATTTTCCTGCAGAGAAGAAAACTCCTTTTTTGTTAATTTTTAAGGTACACCTTGATGACAGAGTGTTGGAACCAGGACCCAGATGAACGGCCAAGCTTTCAGCGGCTGTATAACAGACTTGACGATATGTTGGAGGAGCAAGGGGAGTACTTTAGCTGGAACAATCACGACGAATCGAAATATTATTATAGCAAACAGGCTTCAAAGACAGCAGAAGTTGATGAACTGGACAACCTTGAAGTTGGAAATCTGCCGGATGTGTCCACGGTAAGTTTTGTAGTACAAACTTCTTGTCGTTGTAAACTTGTGCTTGGCCTTGGATGACAACTGAATTTGTGTATTGAAGTTACCTTCAATCTTGTGCTATCATACCTTTGATCTTAGCGGGGGTCAAACGCATCAGAAGCTGATGAACCAGCCCAACTCCAAGTTGAAAATCCACTGAATGTGTCCATTGCAAATCTTGCCGTATGAGCTCCAAGCTGCACGGTGATGAATTGGTTCATTAAATCACTTTTGAAACTCCTTAAAGTTATGCCAATATGGTTTGATCTCATTGCTGCCAGACACATCAGAAGTTTAGGAACAGAAAAATCATCAGGTTGTATGTGTCCAAGACAAGTCTTCAAGCTGAATGATTTACAGTTGTCAACAAATGCTTTGCCTAGCATAACTGAGCTATCAATATTTTTAGTTAAAGTAAGTTACGAGACATAGCTGGAGATTTAGCTTTATGAACTTTGGTCTTAATCAGTTTCTCGGTTTAAGATAGACCTTGTAGTTAGATTGCTACTAAAGCTACTTCTTAATTGATTGATTGATTTATTTATTACCAAGTGAGATATTACACTGTCTAAGTACAACTAGCTACCAAACAAATTGCCCACTGTCAGGCACATGTTCTTACCGAGACTGACAGATTTTAAAAGTTTAAACTTCAAAGATCTGACTTGTCTTGACTTTGTTTGGCCATTAACAAGCAGGAAAGGTAAAGAATCTCGGACGACACATAGCCCCAGGTGCACTCCCCTCGTCTCATGGTCCACTAGGCTCAAACAAACACAATGGCGTGCTTCTAGTCAGTAAAGGCAAGTTTACTTACACTGTTCGCGAGAAGCAGGTCAGGCCAGAGTGTTTCTTTTTCTGCTAGAAGGCATTGGTTGCATATGTTAACTTGGCTAACTCATCCAATTAAAAACACGTCAAAAAGCTGTAGCTAGGCCGGGACATACTAATTGTTATCATCTGTGATCATCATCATGTCATTATTAATTTTTATTTATTTATTTTAATAGTTTATTTCTTCTCATTTTTTTGGGCAATCCGTTACGCCCAGTATTCCTCCGTTGTTACTCCTGTAGATCATGGACTGAGTGCTTTTAATAGGCAACTTTCACGCTAGCATCATTTGACTACAACTACTAGAATTCAGTTTGTTTTTCTTTTCTTATTTAACTTTTGTTTTCCTAGCGGGCTCAAAATACCAATAGCTATAATTCGCATGGGACAACAAAACCTGCAGGATTCTGGTACTTGTAGCCAAATGGCGTCATCATGCAAATGTTTTATTGGTGAATCTAAGTTTAACTGAGCAAATATCTAGATTAACGTCAGGAACGGACTTTCTCAACATGGCAAGCTCTTAATTAAAGTCGCCTTCAACCTACTTCAGAAGTGCACATAGTTAGATGTTCGCCTAATTTTGATATCAAACACCAAGTGCCCCTTTAACTGTAAGCATTTTGCTGCCTTTTGAAACAACAAAGTATGTGTTAGGGTTAGCATTATATTCAGGGTAGGGTCAATGCAGCTGATAATTTTTCCTTGCTCAGTGCAGTTTAGAGGACACTTAATAATGTTAATTGTGAGCATTTCTGGACACAAGTTGGGCGGAAGAGCAAGGAAAACTTCTTGACGCTTATCAATATCGGCGTACATCTCAATTTAGTATAATTGCATAGGTGATTATTGACAATTCTCTGCGCTGATTGGTTGCCGATGAGGTGATTATTACGGGATAATCTCTTAAGCGGTTTTTCAAAATGGCCGCAGGCGGAAGAGCAATGGGACAACATCGGCGAACATCTCAATATGTGCATTTCTGGACATATCGCATCCGCTACTTTCTGGCTTTTCTTTTTCTCTAGGATAAACTTTTGACGTCATGTTTTGTCTCAACAAGGCTTCTACCGAGACCCCAATCAACCTAAGGACTCGTTCAACTATTTAAACACCCTCTTCAAAGCAAAATTGTAACGTGTTGGCCTTAAAGACTTTGGCAGTGTAAAGAAAAGAAACATTTTCAGTAAGATGAAGGGAGTAATCAACCAAAAGAAACACAAAATAAGATAGCTTATAAGTAACCATGTCATGCCCTAAATTAGAAACAGCGATAGGTCTTGACGTTTTAAAGAAAAGGAGCACATAACGATAAGTACAATAAATCAATTTCTTAATTTTGGTAACTTTTGTAAAAGTGCAAGCTGCGCTTAAAGTATGTGCTCTGTTATGTTGTAGATGGTGCATTGGCATAATAAAAAAGAAAGTAGAGTAAAATTTCACTGCGTTATGTTTCTTAAGAAGGGGGAACAAGAAATACAAAATAAGTTAGCTTGTAATTAAATACGCCAAGCCCGAAATTAGAAACAGCGATAGTCCTTGACATTTTAAAGAAAAGGAGCACATAACGATAAGTATAATAAATCAATTTCTTAATTTTGGTAATGTTTGTAAAAGTGCAAGCTGCACTTAAAGTATGTGCTCTATTATTTTGTAGATGGTGCATTGGCGTAATAAAAAAGAAAGACGAGTAAAATTTTGTGTTTCACTGATTTATGTTTGTGAAGAAAGAGGGAAACAAGGGAAGGTCAGACATTCAAATGATGGCACAGTAGCTTCTTCGCTGTAAGTAAGAACTTACAGAGGACAATGTTGAGACGGGAAAAATAGACAAGGAGACTAAAACAGAACCACATGTTACCATGAATAGATGGTTTTCACGTGACGTCGCAGCGGCCATTTTGGTGTACTAGAACAATAGACATCCTCTACCTTGGGGACTGAACTCTACTTTTATGCAAATTCTGCGCAAATATTTTCTATTGTTTTGTACACCAAAATGGCTGTCAACTCAGGAGAGTGAAAACCATCAATTGATGGGGGAAACGGTGCAACGAAAGGTGTAAGAGGAATGACACTTTTCTAGGCAACTGATAGGGAGCGTAACACCAACAGCCAGTCATTATCACAAGGACCGTGTTTGTAATGTTTATTACATTTAGATGCTTATGCGCGCCGGGTAAGGTAGGTATATACATAAAGTGTCTTTTGGCCACTCTCAAGAATACCATAATATTCTTTGTCCTCCAAAATTTTGCATAAGCATTGTTTTTATTTTCTCTTGGGACCCTTGTAAGTCCCAATAGAGACTGGAACATTAGGCCACTTTCAAAAATACCGTAATACTCTTTGTTTGTATTAGCATTCTCGTGGGATTTGCAATGGTCCCAAGAGAAATAAAAGCAATGGTTATGCAAACTTTTGGAGGACAAAGAGTATTGTGGTATTTTTGAAAGTAGCTTATTGGAGAGGGCTTCTTAAACAAAGCTGACATAAATTAGAAGGGGAAAATTGTCGACAGACAAGCTGGTCCAGAAAACGTTTTAAATGCACATTGACTTACCCATCGCAAGTAGAAATCTGCAGTGAGTCTGAACAGGACTGTCAACAACATATGGAACGCTCTATATTCTGTGACAGGTTGATATCTAAAACAACGTTCACTGTGGGGACGATGGCGAAAAACATTTTTAGCTTAGCCCCAGACAAAGGTTTCCTTTTCAACTTAAAACAAAGAGCAATTTTCTTGAAGCATATGTTGACCACTGTTTTGCTAACATGTTTTCTTAAATTGCAACTGAACCTTTATTTTACAGTGCTTTTTTTAAAATATGTATATCTTTCAAAGTAACATCGCCCAAATTTTTGGTTAAAGAGTTTCACGCCTTTTCCAAATTCCGAGGTTCTTTTTTTTCTTGGGGGGGGGGGGGTGGGGGGGGCGAGACTGGGCTGAGTGACTCATGCAAAGGAACTTAGCTTTCTACAAAGACCACACACTGCTTTGGCCTCTGGCATATCGCCTGGAACTGACGCTTTTTTACTAAAAATTACTTTGTAAACATGTCTTACTCGCTTCAATGTGTTCTGGTCGATATCCCTTTGTAGACGACACAATAAGCTTGATTCAGTCCCCTCATAGAAGCACGGTTTTTGGAATCCGTCATAAATATCGGGGAAAAGCAATGCCCTTAAACACTCACTATCAATCATCAATTTAACCAATTAATTAAAAGCATCTTCTTTGCATGTTGCTTTAAAAAAAAGGTACTGTAGACAGCCTCGTTTCCAGGTCCTCTCCCTTGCCTTCTGCCTTCGTTCCCTTAGCTTCTTCCCGCCCCAGCCCCAAAACCAAGGAGAGGTCCTGGAGAAGAGGTTGTACTCTACAATTAGGATTCAGTTGCACTGACCAAAGGAAAAAAAAAAATTTTCTTGGGATCTCAAAACTATGCCAACTTTGCCAAAGACAATGGGGACCCTGGGAACGAGGTTGGGTGCGCAACACCATGTTACTCTGGAGGGGAGGTGGTTGGGCTGGTCTTTCATATACCGGATCCGAAATAATTAAGGTCCATGAAACAAAAGAACAAAGCAAACATAACAACAACTAATTAACAAGGCCTAATCGGAATAACAATTTTTTTTTTCTTCTGGTATATGAAATTCTACCCATA
This sequence comes from Montipora capricornis, assembly GCF_036669925.1. NCBI lineage: Eukaryota > Metazoa > Cnidaria > Anthozoa > Scleractinia > Acroporidae > Montipora > Montipora capricornis. The sequence goes on from NC_090893.1 coordinate 23,869,177, forward strand.
TTTTCTATCGTGATCACAACTTTTAATATTCGGCTAAAAAGAAAATTTGACTTCCTGCTTTTTATTAAACTTCTTGTTCAGCAGATCTTCTCAATTATTGTTTTAAGGAAACGAGGGAAACTAGAAAAGAACTTATATCCAAGGGAGGGGGGAGGGGTCTTGTTTAAGGAAACGAGCCAAACTAGAAAAGAACTTATATCCAAGGGGGGCGGGGGGGGGGTCTTGTTTCACGGAACGAGCCAAACTAGAAAGGAAGTTATATCCAACGGAGGAAGGGGGGGGGGGTTGTCCTCATTGGCCCCACTTTTTTTTAAGGTATATAGAGTCCCGAGGAGAAGTTGTGAACTTTTTTTCTGACTCTTTTTTATGGGGATGATTACCGAATCGTTTTGTCGTTAAATTAACAATTTGTTACCATGGTGCCAAAACGTTGGTTACTAG
>NC_090893.1:23874617-23877117 GCF_036669925.1 Montipora capricornis
AATGACATACTTAGCTCTTTCCTTAATACTTTGAATTTTTGGGTTTGGATACGATTGCTGGCACGTAGTGCACTAAACCTCATGCTTTTCGCACTAGTTTGGAATAGAGCATTCTAATATGTTACATTCACTAAATAAGGTGAGTCCTTATTATTGAAATGTTTAAAAAAAAAACACACACACACTAATAAGGGATCATAGAACAAAATGAATAACTCGACAAATAATCACGCCAAAAAACGGACGGAGCATATAATCGTTCTCTATCGGAATACTCTTGCATTGCTTTCAAAGCAGTCATGCTTTTCTTTCAAAGATCGTAAGCCATGGATTTTCTGTTTTTCCTGTTTTTCCTGTATACGTTCTAGGGAATTCGTAGTGCCCTACTTAGCAAGGTCTTACCGGCTGTGCAAGGAACTTGTTCGCTACTATCAGCTAAAATATCGTACAACAAAAATGAGGGAATATCTTTCAAAGATCAATGGCGAAACATTTGTCAGAAGCGTGACGAATGCGATGAAAGGATTAGGAAAATGAAAGGAGTGGCATTTTTCTTCTCCTCTATCGCCACACTAGAGGGACGAACTAAAGAGAAGAGCGAAAAGGCAAACAAGGAAAAAGAAGACGAGGAATACGACGAACAGAACGATGAGGTGCAAGAAAAGCATTGGCCAGCAATGAATTACTGGATTGCAGTGCAGTCTTCAAACGGCATGCGCGTATCAACGGTACCTTTGCATTCGACATTATTACAGACAGGCATGGAAGTGACAGCTAAGGCACTGCCAGTGTGCAAACGTGGGGAAGAAGAGCAATCGTGTGCACAACACTAAAAGACCATAACAACAACTTTATGCAGTCCAAAGTTGACATGTCTTTTTCCAACAGTCTTGAATTGTTGCAAGATCAACTGCTAGAGGAGCCCTTGGAATCAATTCACGCAAGTGAGCGTGTCATAAGGTTACAAGTTGTTTCCAGGTCCTTTATTGCCAAGCTTCGTGACAAACTGATACCATCTCTAGTGAGTGCCGGCTTGCAATTTGACGTTTTTGGAATAGAAGAATGCAACGTATCTTCAGACGTCCAAAACGCCACAAAAGCCCTCGCGTCGCGTATCGTAGTAGCGGTCAATGACATCGAACGAGCCATGGCGAAACTTAGTTATGCACTCTACTGTGGCGAAATGTTTAGAAAGGTGAAGACTGCAAGATATACATATCAGCACTGCTGTTCGGTAAAGAAATTTCTTTCTTTGCTGGGCAGCAATGATCAGTTCAAAGAAACAATCATCAAGCATCTCAACAAGTTAGTGGAAATTCTTGGTGATAGAGAAAGCGATTTTATCAAGCAGATGCGTATCAACTACGACTTGATCGAAGTGAATGGAGGATGGTGCTTTTCAATTAGCCAGAGAAAGTTTGTGTCAAACCCCATCAAAGAATCTAATATTGGCAAAGAATCTCCGAGGGCGTTCATCGAGTACGAACACACCAAAGAGCCAGATCCAGGATGCTTTAAAGAAATATTAGAAAATAGCCTCAGTCAGCTGGAAATAGCGCACTTTTGCGAATATTTCATTCGTCTGTTCAACTGCCACAATAAACAACACAAAGAAAAAGTCATGTGCCTCATAGGAGAGCCCAACAGTGGAAAAACGAGTCTTTTCACGCCAATCAGTCGCTTGATCCCTGCCAGATACATCGCTATGATCAGCAAACAAAAGGCCTTCAACAAGAGCTTGATCGATGAAAATACTCAAATACTTTTCCTGGACGAGGCTCACGCCAAGCTGATGGATCCAGACGACTGGAAAATATTAACACAAGGAGGGCTAACGGCACACGTCCGCAAGTACAAAACATCAAGCATGGCAGTCATAAGATGTCCAATGTTCATCACCTGTCAGACGGACATGGACTTTGGTGCAGAGCACAACACCGCTATGGATGCCCGCTTAAAAAACCTCGCCGCGTGTGGCAGGAGTACAAGAATTCTTGCGAGCCAATGCTATGGATTGCATCGTTTGGGCATGCAGTCTCGCCCAGACTCCAGACGACGAATTACCCCCTCCCGTGCCAGGGACCAGTCTAAGAACGGATGAGAACATCGACGAAGACGAAAAAGACAGGATAAGGGCCATACAACTAGACGAAAGCGATAGCGAGCAGGAAGGCAGTGAACAAGTGGAACCCACCACGGCCATAGAAGACAGTGATGGACAGTGCGAAGACTCGGACGCTGTCTCTACGTATATGGGCCAGTGGGGAAAGAGTCTAGAGAAAATCGAACGTTTGAAAGAAAAACAGCCAGGTCACAGTCTCGCGCAGAGGCAACTTGGTCTGCTCGCCGCTGAAATCAAGCGTGTTGTCGATGAAAGGAAGAGCCAGAAAGAGCGCGCACGATTGCGTGTGTTGGAAGAAACTAAGGAGCGCTGGATCGCGCGTGGAATGATGAGAGAGGAAGACGCCCACCTACTAGATTCTGTCACCGGCCCTTACCA
>NC_090893.1:23882117-23884617 GCF_036669925.1 Montipora capricornis
GAGGACCAAGGACAAGGCCTAAACAATATGAGATAATCCTAAGGTTTTGTGTGGGCTTGTTCAAGGCCCCTCACGGCCAAGGGATATGGAAACAAGTCTTTACCCAAGGACAACGCCAAGCGAATGAATAGACCGGCTGTTTAGTCGCCATATTTACGTCAGAAAGGGTTTTGCCAGGGTAGTTCACAGGCTCTCTCTTTTGTTTGAGCTTGAAACTCTCGAAAAACTCTCTCGTCAACTCACGTTTTTGTTTGGCATATTGATTACCGTCTGTTATTATTAATGCCCTGTGTTACTGTAAGTGTGTCTCCGCCATCTCCGGTGTTTGCATCTTATCTAGGGTTTCTTACGCCAGGGATGATTTAGAGTTGAATGAATTTCTTCAAACATGGTGGATATGACGGATACACGGAGACAGCACTTCCAGATCTTCAATTGGCATAATGATTATGATACTTGAACAGTACCTCTCTATTTAGCTGGAAGTATTTCTTCGTCATTAACTGTGTTTCCGACTTGTTTGCATGTCTTAGTGTAGGGGACAATTTCGAGGACCAGAATTTCTTGAAATGAAATGTATGAATATGGCGGAAACACGGAGACAGCATTTCTAAATAGGACAGAGTGTTTTGAAGATCACTTCGCTATATTGCTATAAGTGCGTCTCAGTCTTATTCACATTATTTTATTTCAAGTTCGAATTTTGAGACTTTCTTTAAGGCATAGCTGGTTTGACGGGTACACGGAGACAGCACTTTCAGATCTTTATTGGCATAATGATTGTGTCTTTGAATAACACTTCTCCATCTAACTGTAAACATTTCGTTGTTGTTCGGTTTCTTTCTTCTTTTTTTTTTTTAGTTTCGATGTTTTTTTTTTTATTTGTTTTACTTACAGCAACGATCTCGTGTTCTTAGCTTTATATATTACTCGCTTGCTTTTTATCCTCTGTTTTATGCCACGGGTTCGAAGTGTAACCGAAATTGCTTTCATGTTTTTCTCGTAGCAGATTTCGCGGTCATCCCGCGGACACTTAATTTGTTCATATTGTTTTCAACAAATAATTACATTCAACATAAAGAGAACAAAAGAACCGGTTTACGCTTGTTCCTTTCAAGAGGAACGCTGTAAAAAGTTTACGCACTCTTGTGTTCGGAATTTGCTTTTCAAATAATAACAATAAATATATTCAGGATGTAGTTAGGTCGGTTTTGCAGAAAATAGTACTATTTGTAGCTGTTATCCCAAAATTGTAGGACATTTTTTCTGCTTTTTCAAAAGGAACGAAGAAGTACGGGAAACGATCTATAACATTTCCCAAATTTCAATTTTGTTTCCTTTTTTGAGTTGAGTGTTGTATTTCGTCAGCAAAATTTCGGCATTCGATTGTGTTCCACAAAGTGATCTTTTAGTCGCTTTTTGGCTTCTTTCTTTTTAACTAGCGATGTTTTTGAGCGCATTTTGTTTTTCAAAGGTGTTCCTTTTCTTGGTTCTGGAACGGTCCCCTCTTGAAAAGCGAGAACAGATTGTTCCTCTTTTTTGTGTTCCTTTTGATGAATTCGGAACGTGCTTTCATACTACTTGGGAACAAAATGGTCCTTCATTGCTAAAAGGGGAACCAATTGTTCCGAGTTCCGAATCCCGAGCGGAACAAATTGGACCTTAATGGGTGATCTGGGAACTACACCTTTTGCTGTTCATTTACGCAAAAGATACATTCATTTACGTCAACAGTCGAAACTACGTTCATTAGCACTTCCATGAACTTCAATAACGCGAACGAACTTTCAATAACGCTATTTGCATGTGAATTAACTTTCAATAGCATCAACGGATGAACCATTGCACCTTTGGACAATCAAAGATAACAAATATCCTTTCAATCTCGCGCAATGGTTAATCATTAACACTAACAGAAAATCAATTGCATAGTGTGACAATCAATGGCGTATTAGAGACATAAAATAATCAATTTGCATGGAGACGCACAATCAATTGCACCTCCATACAATCGTTTATTCGAAATGCGTAAATGAACAGTAAAAGGTGTATAGTTCCAAAAAAAACTGTGTTCCTATCTACAACATGGGAACCAATTGTTTCGAGTTCCGAATTCCGAGCGGAACAGATTGGACCTTAATGGATGATTCGAGAAATATTGTTCCTAAAAATGAGTTCTTTTCTATCAGGGGGCAAGATGACACAGTCGGTTAGTACGCGGCCTTGGTGCAAAGAGGTCGTGAGTTCGATTCCCCGGTTCTCGCATCCTTGTTTCGACTTCTTGCCTTTCCGTGTAGCTAAGTAGCTTTAAATACCCGTAAAGCGGAGCAGTGATGGAGAGGGGGGAGTAGAATGAGCGCACCGTCGACCTCAGGTTTGTCAGCTAAATTACTGTTAGGAGTTATCGACGTTAAATATCGTTACTTTACTTTACTTTACTTTTATCGCATGAGAACCAACTGTTCCGAGTTCCGAATCCCGAGCGGAACAAATTGGACCT
>NC_090893.1:23889617-23899617 GCF_036669925.1 Montipora capricornis
TACTCAGACATTTATATCACGTCTACTTTATTGAATGAACTTAAAAGAAAAACTTTTGAACTTTGACGCTGGCAAAATAGTGTAATGTTTTCCGATTCTCAGACATGAACGAAATACGAAAAAAAGAGATCATTACTCAGACATTTATATATCACGTCTACTTTATTGAATGAACTTTAGAAAAAATTGTTGAACTTTGACGCTGGCAAAATAGGGTAATGTTTCAGGTTCTCAGACATTAACGAAACACGAAAAAAAGGAATTATTACTCAGACATTAATATCACGTCTACTTTATTGAATGAACTTAAAAAAAAAAACTTTTGAACTTTGACGCTGGCAAAATAGTGTAATGTTTTCCGATTCTCAGACATGAACGAAATACGAAAAAAAGAGATCATTACTCAGACATTTATATATCACGTCTACTTTATTGAATGAACCTTAGAAAAAACTTTTGAAATTTGACGCTGGCAAAATAGTGTAATGTTTTCCGATTCTCAGACATGAACGAAAAAACGAAAAAAAGAAATGATTACTTAAACAATTATATCACGTCTACTTTATTGACTAACGCTTTTCTTTTTATTGAAGTACTTTGTTATCGCGTTTGTCCTGAACGCCGCATTGCTCGCGCCCTGACTGTTTGAGTGTCTCTTCCGTTTCCTGCTGCAATCTGCCCGAGTACTTGGGACGGGAGTTATGAATATGGCTTCCTCGTCCTCGTCTTCGTTCTCGTCTTGGAGATCTTGGCCAACACCTTGCTCGGGAGCTGTGTCTTCCTCAGAAGTGATGACCGGCAACCTTTCCCAGACATTCGTGACGAGGTGTTGCTTGTTCTCACTCAACAGGCCGAGTGCCGTGCATATACGCTTCCGCTCGGCCAAGGCCTCGGCGGTGCCATACGTGCCCAGCGACATATGATGATCTTTGAGATTTTCGGACAGCATTCGCATGTAGGCCTTAAGGTTGGCGCGAACGGTAGGTTCGTCGCTCGTTCGCAATTTGTCATAGCACTCCTTGAGCTCTATTTCCGTCGTCCGGACCCAAGCGTTTTCGAATGCTATTCTCGCAGCCTCTCAGCGTTTATGCTCTCGGGCTTGCCTTTGCTCCTCCTCATATCGGTCCAGTTCCCTCGTGACTGCACTAGGCAACGGTTCTTCGGGATTCGAGGAGATGAGTTCCGCGTTCTGAGTGGACACGCCCTTAGTTCTGAGCAGGGTCTTGCGCCGTTTGTGCTGCTCCTTTCTGTCCTCTTCCGCTCTGTGCCTCTTGGCCCTCTCGGCCTTGAGCATGTGCAATACCTGCCTGTGACGAAGGCTATCTGGCTGCAGGCCTCTGAGATGTTCCTCAAGGGCGTACAAGACGTCACCCGCGTGACTGGCATCTGACTGGCTATCTGAAGCTTCCGAGTCGCTTTGCTCGTCTTGGTCCTCTACAGGAACTGGCGCGGTGTTCTCGGTCATTATCTCCTCCAACGACACCGACTGTAGTGCTTCTTTCTCGCTCTGCTTTAAGGCACCGTCTTCGTACAACGAACGCTCTTCGTCTGTTTCTGATTGGTCCTCCTCGTCGCTTTCACGATGTTGTGTCTCTTGGGCTTTCCGTGTTGCCCAGATCAGGCATTCCATTGGGTGCTTTTTCAACCAAGTAGCCGCACGTTTTGTGGGATTCGCCAGTCTCTTGAATTGGTACGTGCTGAGCCTTCTGTCCATGGCGGGTTGATCAGACGGTCCAAAGTCGAGCTTTTTCTGACAAGTTATCAACATGGGACAGCGGTTGATGAAAGATTTTGCCCTCTGATACTTCACGTCGTGTGCGGAATAACCACCCTGTGTCAACGTTTTCCAGTCGTCGATATCTAGGGTTGATTCCGTAGCCTCGTCCAAGAATATGACCTCGGTGAATGGCGTAATCATCGATTTATTAAAGGCACGCTGTTTGGTAACCGTGGCTACGTTTCCGTGATGTACGAGGCTGAGGATCGGGAAAAACAGGCTTGTTTTGCCGCTGTTAGCGTCTCCGACTAGACACAACACCTTGTCCTTGTGTTTTTTCTTATTGTAGTTTAGGAGTTTGACAAACTCTTCGCAGAAGCCACATACGTCGTCAGGAGTGAGACTGTTTTCCAAAATCTGGCGAAAGTATTTTGCGTCGGGAATTTGGTTTGGCTCGTACGGGCAAAACGCTCTGGGTGATACCTTGCCTATTTGGTGTTCTTCGATGGCGTCCTCGACGAAATTCCTTCCTTTCAATGACCAGCAGGCGCCGTTGTTCACTTCGATGAGATCGTAATCCACGGTTAGTGGTCGAAACAGCTCACAATAAGGATCCGACAACAGGTCAATGATTTTCTTCATCTGCGGAAGCATCCGCGACTTAAACTGCTCATTGGTGGCCAAGGTGTTTACGAAAGCCCTTGTCTCGCACTTGTATGAAAACGTGAACGTGGATCTGGGATCTTTCTTGTAGATTTTTCCTCTGTAGGTAGCATAGCCAAGTTTTCCCATGGCGATTGCTATATCGTTAACCAGGATTGCGAGTTTATTTGACAGCATCTTTTCGTCGTCGCACGGTGGCTGGCTGGTGGACGCCTGCGACGTCGCCGTGTTGGACTCGAAGCCAAATTTGTCCAGTTGTAGCTTTGCCGCGGTCAGACGTTCGATTGCCTTCAGCAAGGACGCGTGAAACTTCTGATTAACCAGGGTCACTCGCACGACGTTTTCACTGCCACAATCGTCTAACTCCTGGGTGCATAAGCAATCCTCACCGATCAGCTTCCTGGCCTCGTCTCTGTAGGAGTGTTTGTAAGATGATCTCACAAGGTCTCGCATGAAAGGATTTTTATGATCTTTGAACACTTTGTAAAGTTCTGCCGTGGCTGGAGATTCCTTTCCATCCTGGAACTGCACCTGTCGAATACAAATTAAATGGAACAATGTCTCAGAACATTTTCACGATTTGTTTTGCTACCTGCAGCACTGTGATTGTGCTTGTTCCTTTTCTTTTTATCTCGCTTTACATTGGATTGCTAGACACATCTCAAGGAGAGCTCTCAAAGAAAGATACGACATTCGTTACCTGGGTTGCTGTGACATCCAGTCCGCAATTTAGCAGGGCCTTGTGAACCGAAATTGGGCTGGCAGGGGCGCCATTTATTGTAGTCAACGCGACCCAGTATGAGATTGCGGGGCACAGTGATTTGTTTATACTTGTCAAGTTCCCTTCGAGCCACTGTTGCGTCATGGAACTTGGCATGGCATCGCCAGAACTACTCTCATCGTCTGTTTTTTCGTTGATGCAACAGTGTTTCTTCTCTTGGCTCGAAATGGCGCTAAAGAAAAACGCTGCGTTGTGGATACCTGAAACACAGCACAGTCAAATGCGTTCAATTTCATTTTTGATACTTAAAATGTTCTCCAAATTTCCTCGGAAACAAAGGTATTCCAATAAATACTGACCTGAAATAGCATTGTCGCATGAATCACGTTTGCTGCAAATAGAAGTCCACGCCCTGCCCAAATCTTTATCTTTTGCTTTAAAAATACATTTTGCGCTTATGATGCTGCACCTTCCGCTGATAACTGGTAAGAGATAACACAGTGCAGCGCTCTTTATCCCTTCACTATTTAGCTGTCGGCACGGTTGTCTTGTGCGCTGCATTTTCTCCTGTAGCTCAGATGTTGTAAAATGATTGCGTCTCTTATATAGTGGATCAAAGCAGTGAAATGTTGACGCATAAATTTGAAAGCGCTGCCCGTGATAATAATGATCAACGATGCACGAGAGTTTACTATTTCTTTGTCATGTATTCACTTGCAACTTGTCGTCAAATAGGTGTCACACATCATGTAACTGTCGAATGGGTGTGAAAAGGGGCGTTTCTATTTTTGTACCTTAAGTACGTTTGACTACCAATCCCGCACAATGATGGTGTTTCCCACGGGAAACCCAAAGAAATAACAGATCAAGTCAGTAAACACAACATCGATACGATCGCTTGGCTTGTTTACTCAGTCGAGCCACTCCTGTTGACCCAGCATGGTTTTTGCGATTTAACACTTTTCCGAGATAAACTCGCCATCTAATCAAGGAAATCCAAAGCACAAACAATGCAATCAAGGCTGTTATCGTAAACGGGTAATAGCTCTCTTTGTTGACAATAATTCACAGAAACAACCGGGAAACCTGACACATTTTGTGCAGTGATCTAGGACTAAATTTTAACAGGAATGCATTTAGGATGTTGCTTATGACAATCCTTCCTCCTTTGTTCACGTCACTGAGATCAGGCTGAGTGACACATGCTTGTAATCTTAGCAACGTGTTACTGGATATTGAAAAGTTATCAGATCTCTGGCAACGAAGACGACATCAATGCAAAAGAGCAAAATTTCTGTCATCAATTAAAATGAGTTACACTATTCGTCCTAACAAGCCACTAACAAGTAACTGTGTCCGCAAAAACCGTCCTTTTCTGCGTATGTTGAAAATTTGGTTGACTAAAATCTTGTGTATTTCTGCTTCTTTGCTGCAAAAATTGGGTTTCATTACCTCGGTGTAAAAACCTGTGAAACTCTTTCTTTGTTTTGTTAGCTCGTGGTAGGGTTAGGTTATTGTTTGATGTTTTTTTGCTCTTTTGTTTTCCTTTGTGCTACGTCATCTGTGAGTTTCACAGATTTTTACACCGAGGATGAGCCCAAAAATTAAGCTAAACCAGTGAAGCACCACGTGTCCGGGAGATCTGGAAAATCCGCGTTTTCTGTGCACGCCGAAAGCTGTTTGACTAAAATCGTAACATGAAGGCTTGACTGCTGATAAAACTCAAGCCGAACCAGGAAAGAAACTTGTGTCCGGGAAATCCGGAAAATCCATGTTTTCCGTGCCTGCCGAAAAGTTCTTAGAATGAAATAAAAAAATAAAAATAAAAATAATAATAATAATAATAATAATAATGAATTCAAAGGCATTAAGGAATGACCGCTGATAATACTCAAGCCGAACCAGGGAAAAGCCTTGTGTCCGGGAAATCCGGAAAATCTGCGTTTTCCGGGCATGCCAAAAAGTTCTTAGAATGGAATCGAATAATAATAATAATAATAATAATAATAATAATAATAATAATGATATCAAAGGCATTAAGGAATGACCGCTGATAATACTCAAGCCGAACCAGGGAAGAGCCTTGTGTCCGGGAAATCCGGAAACTCCGCCTTTTTCGTGCATGCCGAAAAGTTCTTAGAATGAAATCAAACAATAATAATAATAATAATTATTATTATTATTATTATTATTATTATTATTATTATTATTATTATTATAATGAAATCAAAGGCATTAAGGAATGACCGCTGATAAAACTCAAGCGGAACCAGGGACGAAGCTTGTGTCCGGGAAATCCGGAAAATCCGTATTTTCCATGCATGCCGAAAAGTTCTTAGAATGGAATCGAATAATAATAATAATAATAATAATAATAATAATAATAATAATAATAATAATAATGAAATCAAAGGCATTAAGGAATGACCGCTGATAAAACTCAAGCCGAACCAGGGAAGAGCCTTGTGTCCGGGAAATCCGGAAAATCCGTGTTTTCCGTGTCTGCCGAAAAGTTCTTAGAATGAAATCAAATAATAATAATAATAATAATAATAATAATAATAATCATAATAATCATAATAATAATGAATGAAATCAAAGGCATTAAGGAATGACCGCTGATAAAACTCAAGCCGAACCAGGGAAGAGCCTTGTGCCCGGGAAATCCAGAAAATCCGCCTTTTCCGTGCATGCCAAAAAGTTATTGGACTGAAATCAATGTTATTAAGGAAACACCGTTGACAGAACTCAAGCTGAACCAGAGAAGAGCCTTGTCACCGGGAAATCCGGAAAATCCGTCTTTTCCGTGCATGCCAAAAAGTTATTCACACCACAGGTAAACAATTTTGGTGATTACGGAAAATACGGATTTTACGGATTTCCCGGAGATATGAATATTTAATGATTAAACTTGCAGTAATGACTGACTGCTGTCTGTGACAAACTTTTACTTGACCACGGAAAATACGGATTTCACGGATTTCCCGGAGATATGAATATTTAATGATGAAACTTGCAGTAACGACTGACTGCTGTCTGTGACAAACTTTTACTTGACCACGGAAAAGACGGATTTCACGGATTTCCCGGAGATATGAATATTTAATATATTCTAATATAATATATTACTTCTCTTTTTTTCTGTAAGTATCTATATAAATATATATATATATACTTACAGAAAAAAAGAGAAGTAATATATTATATTAGAATATATTAACATGGAATAACATTAAATATTCATATCTCCGGGAAATCCGTGAAATCCGTCTTTTCCGTGGTCAAGTAAAAGTTTGTGACAGACAGCAGTCAGTCGTTACTGCAAGAACGAAAAACAGAGGAACAGTAAGCACAGAGGAACAGCGGAATAGTAGACACAGAGGAACAGGGAAAACACTAGGCACAGAGGAACAGAGGAACAGTAGACACAGAGGAACAGTAGACACAGAGGAACAGAAGAACAATAGACACAGAGGAACAAAGGAACACTAGCCAGAGAGGAGCAGTAGACACAGAGGAACAGTACGCACAGAGAAGCGGGGGAACAGTAGGCACAGAGGAACAGCAACAACAGCAACAGCTTTTATTGACCTCTTATATACTTAAGAAACATTAAGCTTAACAAGAAAGTTAACAAGACTTTGAAGCCAAATTACATAGAACAAATTATAATATTAGGTTCGGAATGACACACACACGCACAAAGTAATAATAATAATAACAATCATTAAAATAATAATATTAATTAAATCAAATGAAGTTTTTCTGGGTAGAAAGACAAATATACTAGGAATGAAATCCTCAAAACGATAAACGAAAACTGATCAAACCCGAAGCAGCGAAAAAAATCACAGAAAGCAGAAAAACAGCAGGCACAGGAAAATTTTATCCAGTGTTTTTAGGTTGCAATAGTACAAGCTTAATGAAGTTTCTCTCTTCCGCTGTCTCAAGTTCAAAGCTCGCCTACGCGGGTCACCGAAAACAATTAACGTACATGTATGAAATCAAACATAACTTAAGCGATTAGATTCTTGACTATTCCCTATCAACACTGGCTAGTCTGACGCGCGATCTAGCATGATTTTAACGCGTAATTCTCGTATTTAAAACTTAACTCGGTTCATGCCGCGTGAAAATTTAGCTAAATTGTGAACCGGAAATCATGCTATAGGCGTGACCCTGCAGTATCGACACACCCACACAAACAATAGATCGATTGATTAAACAGATTTCGTTATGCATATCGTATACGTTATCAACAGGAAAACCTCTCTTAAGCCTTGTAGAAAGTTACAGCATTGAAAGACGGTAATTTTGTCATATCCCGAGGGTAGTAAGTCATTATCTAAGAGTGCATCGTTTGGTCTTCACTATTCAACTAGCGCAAAATGGTTGTTTCTACGGGAAAACTGTGCGTTGCTCTGCAACTGTACGTTGTCATTTCTTCCGTAATCTTACGAGAAGCACATGGGATTCTGCCCTCCGACAATCTGTTGAAGGCTATAGCAAAAACCTTCGAGCGGTATGAGAAAGGAGAGTTACCTAGATCAACTACGATTCATTTTCACCATGATGATGATGGTCAACAGAGAATAGAGAATTTATTTCTCCCAGGGATTATAATTTGGGATCCACTGTTTCAACACTTCCATGGCAACTTAGTGTGTTCCAAGTGTGGGCAAATTCTGAAACCCAGGAGCTGGAAGGATGGACGAGACTGGAAGCACAACAGTCCGCGGGAGCTTGCAGACAATGAATACCCTGTTCTACTCGTTAGTCGCGTTAATGCGTGCACGAATGATCACCGAACAGTTGGCCATGACCCGGTTATTCTGAAAGAGTTAAAAAGCGCAGCATTGATCCCTTTTTTTTTTGTTACATAAGAGTGGAATTACGCGCCGCCTATATAGGCTAATAACGGTTCAAACTGCTTCAGGAATGGCGTACGTAGAAGTTGAATCCCTGACAAGACAGATGTGGTACAGTTATTATACCGATTCACGTATTAAAGCAATATCTCAGCAAAATATCAGTGCAAATGAAAAAGCTCTGCATAGCGTCAGTAATGTCCTACAAGGAATTTCTCCGTTGTACCCTAACAGAAAATTAATTCGCCAATGCTTTGTTCACTATTATTTCACAAATGAAAACCTATACAATGCTCGGATGTCATCATTCACAGGAACTTGGCTTTCTTCCGATCACACGTTCAAGGTTGCCGGCAATGTCGGTATGTGGCGAAATGGCAAGTGGATTCGCCAGTACGACAGTTTGTTTTCTGTGATGAACGAAGACGGCATTGTCCTCGGTTGGCAACTTACAAGAGGCACTGGTTTTAGTAGAGTAAAAACGTTAATTGCGGGAATCCACAGGAGGCTAAAAGAAAGTGGCGTTAAACTTGCTGGATTTTCGATTGACAACTGTTGCGCCTGGAGGCTTTTATTACAAGGGGTGTTTGGATTTCTTCCGATCAAACTTGACTTATTTCATGCCGTACAACGAATTGCCAGCAAAATAAGAAAGAAACACCCACTGAGAAGAAAATGCTCAGATGCGTTTCATTTAGTCTTCAGGGAGAATGGTGATATAGAGAAGGACCGCAAACAGCCCACTCCCTCATGAGAAATTATGTTAAAAACTTAGCTCGGTTTCGGGAGAACTGGAGTAATATTGCGTTCAATGGAGAGAATGTTCTTTCAAAACACGCTTATGATGAACTAGAAAAATTAAAAATGCACATACAGAAAGGATGCCTAGAAAATATACCCTCAAAAGCTGGAACCAGCAGACAGGAATCGATGCATAAAAGCCTCCGTAAATGTGTTGAGAAACGAAGAGTAGGAGTTAAAGTGGCCGTGGCAGGTATAGGAACTTGTTTATACAGATGGAATGAAAGAAGGCTACCAGGAAAGAGTACATCATCACCAGTAGCCCCAATCACGGAATATCAGGACTCGACAGTTATTTCTGACGATCAAGACGTTTTTGGAATTGGCGTTATTAAAGAAAACGATAATGTTGACGACTTAATGAATGACCGAGAGCTGAGTGCCTCCGAAACGGAGTCCAATCACAGCAGCAGCAGCTGCGAGTGTGGGTATTATGGCAAAGATGGCGACGACGACACTGAAAGAGTGAGGGAGGAAGATTATTACCAGAGAATCCTCGAATACGCACTGTACTTGAGAGGCATTGCTAGGAACATGCAAGCAAAATGCCAAGCACCCACTTTGAAAGTAAATCTGGCCCAGTTTACGGGAAGACCTCTTTTACTATTTTCGTCAAATAAGCGCTCTTCAAGATCAGACGCAGGAGACTGCAATGCAAGGTTGAAGGATGTTTTAAGGTTGTTTGGCTTTGCTATGTTACCGATGCCAGGGGATGGAGACTGTTTTTTTCACTGTATCTCTGAATCGTTGACATCAATAGCTGAGAACTCCGACATCGAGTCTCATTTGAAATCGATTGGGCTCAGCAGAGACATGCCTGAAAACGAGAAGGTATTCGTTCTGCGGAGGCTAATCGTGGAGGAGTTTTTCGGGCCAAATCGGCATGTTTACGAGCCATTTCTTGTGACATCAACTGATTTTTATGAGAAAGAAGCCCAAAAGTTCCTAGAGCCTGGATTTTACGATTCGGAGTTAGGTAACTGTATTCCACTGGCGATAAGTAATATTTTACAATTGCCTATTGTAATTTTCACCTCTATGGAAAATTACCCTGTTACTCACGTAATACCCAGAGGTCGCGTACTGTCTGAAGTACCTCTCTATCTAGCCTATGATCACAGTGGCAGTGGACACTACAACGTAGTCGTCGAGCAAACAACTGCGGACTCTGGTACCCTCAGTCTTAAACCAAGTGCCCACTTAACAGATGTGTTACCAGCCGCATCACCG
>NC_090893.1:23912117-23917117 GCF_036669925.1 Montipora capricornis
CTCCATTAGGAGATGTTGGCTCATACCTTTTGATTTTGAACATCACCTTTTATAATTATAAAATATGCAAGGGGGGTATGAATTAGCCTCGTTACCGTTGAATGAAGAAGGACATTGAACAAGGGTTTTGCAGCCCCTTGTTAAGCAGTCACCCTCCATAAGCGGTCAGTTGTGAAAGTTCCGAAAATAACTTCCTTTAATTTTTGTATTTTTTACCTCTACCAACAAATTGTTAGGCGTAGGGTAACTTTGGAAAAAAAATCACATGACTTTCTGACTGCAGGAACCTGGCTTTTCTGTTTTAGTAGTGTGATTAGAGTAACTGATTTAGTGAACGCAGTTGTCCAAAAACTGTACATTTAGTGATTATGTTACATAAATGGTGTCTCCCTTTTTTTTAACGTTCGTTATGTGCAACCTGTATTAAAGGGACACTGTCAGATAGATTGGATAAACCAGACGGTGTATTTTGCAAATTTTTTTAAATGTTTTATCATTGCAGTTTTAATATGAAGTACTTAATATTTGTACTGAACCTTTTTGTGGCTGACTGTGGTCACGGATGACGTGAAGGAAATGATTACATCTTGGTAATGCACTTACAACGAGAATCCCCGTGGGACATTGGCCATTTTAAAATACAGGTTTGACTGTAATACAGGTGTTGATATTAACCCCCGTCGTGGATAATGTGAGAGTGAAAGCGGCACGCTGCAATACAATTTTAACATTTCCGTGAACATACCTGATCCAGTATTTTTCTGTGTTCGGCGAAATAACGGGTGAGGTGGATTGCCTGCTCCAGAGTTTGCCTCTTTACCAAGGCCTGTGGTGGCGATGTCGGTTGATTTGTTAGCCCTTTTTGTAGCTGATCATAAAAGACATGAAGGACAGCTGCCAGGCGTAAAACGTGTCTGTCGTCTTTAGACACGTCTACGCACTCCTGTTGGTCCTCCCACTGCTTATTGAGTGTTTCCGTTATTTTATCAAGGAACGCCTCGTAAGCAGTGTTACCATCAACATCTAAAGTTAGTGACACAATATCGTTTTCGTCATGGCAAAAGTTGTAAATGCTTTCATAGATCAACCTAGGATTAAAAAATACAATAAACCATTTTAAGTCTTGTTTCACTTGTTGCCTTTGTTTTGTTTTGTTTTGTTTTGTTTTTTCAGCTGCTCCCATATTAAAGCGTTGTTTCGTGAAAGATCGACAGTCTGACTGCTTCTTTAATTGTAATTACACACCATCATTCTTAGATATCTGATATGTAAATGTTCCTCAGCCGAGTAGACAAACACAGTTCAAGAAGGTGCGTAACTAACACGGGTTGGTAGTAGGAGTTCACATACCAATCACAAGCCTACTTCTCGCAAATCACGAATGACGTGTGTGGCATTTCACGAAACATGTACCTTCTTGTTACTAAGTTTCGTGATTTCACAAAATCGCGAAATTTAAGTCCCACCGAAAAAGAAAAGGTTTCCGCGAACATTAGAGAAGTGAAATTTAATGCCTTGGTGCAAAACGACACGTAGTAGGAGCTTATAACGATGTTCTTGGTCAAAACGATCATTTAGTTGGGTGCGTTCGATTCATGTGTTGTCTTTGTTTCTGTTCGAATTTCTCATTGTATTTTAAGATATAACAGTGAAAAATTCAATGAAACTATGTGGATCCTCACTTTACGCGAAAATAAATTCCCTTTAACATAACTTTCTTAGCAAATCGCGAATTTGAGGTCTCCCAAAATATTCCTCTTCCATTTGTGCGAAATTAAGTGACCGCGAAAATTAGTACCACTAAGGTATTTTAAGCCGGCTGACAACACAGAAAGCGGTCATGGCGAATTACTCGACTTAATTGGCATTAATTAGTGCTAAATGTATCCGTAAGATACTCAACCCCGAATCTACATTTTACTGACACCAACCATTTTCTGAATTGGATGGGGCGAAACATTCCATCCACACTTTAATTAACGATTAAAGGGTGCTGATTTCTCTAGAAATTATTGATCGAAATTTTTAGACTTACCTCAGGTCCTTGACCGGGGATTGGCGCAATTGCGTTATAAACGTTTTCGTCTGAGCGGCAGTTAGGCACTTAGGTTTAGGCTGGTATATTAACATTCGATCAATAGCTCCATCTCGGCGTTCCTTTAAGCGAGTGTATATGGGGTAAAATCGCTCTAGCTGGCTGTATCCAACGATCGAAACCCCAGGATTCTGAATGACCTGTATGAATCACATGGATCATGGTAAATATCACAAACCTTTATTTTCACTAATTTTCATTAGTGTACACAAAGTCTCAGCGGAACTATATCATGCACATACGTTCACCGTTATTGTCTCAGCCATGAGTTGCAACCTGATTTGAATTTGAATGTTCACGCGGACTATGCACTTAAGTCCCGATGTGTCGTGGCATTCTGTGCTATGATTCATACTGTAATTTTTGGTGCAGACGTACATCATTGATCTACCCCCCCCCCCCCCCCCCCCTACCAAGCGTACATGATTAGGAAAAGGGAAGAAAGTTATGTGCACCTTCCACGTCAGAATGAGGAAATTTTAAGGGATAACGTTACTGCCTTTCATTTATACCTGTCGTGCAGACTTGTCGCCTTTGGTGTACACCCAAGTCGCACCATCGTACAGCTGGATTAGCCGCTCTACATCCAGTTTGCATTTTTCTTTCACTCCCAAGATCTGTTCAAAGAACTGGGAGACCTCCTCTTTTCCGATAATGGCCTTGTTGCCGGAACTTGATTTAAGTTGTCGAAAAAGGCCAACTTCGATGAATTCATCAAGAAAAATAGGATTTTTGGATTGCTCCTCTACGTGCAGACGAATGGGTTGAGAGCAGCCATTTTGGAACGCTGGCGATTTTCCAGACCCGGGAGGCGACAGGCAAATCACAAACAAATTTACTTGTTCCTGTCGCATCTTGCAATCCACTTTAATAGCGGTCGGCCCCATGAGGGAAGCTATGGTTGGCAGAATACTTGCCAAAAGAATGTCTCTGGATGTATTGTTGGCCTGAGCATAAACGTCTAGCCACTCCGCTACAGGTCGAGGAGCAATCTTGTCCCAGGGTAACGGAGTATCACATGCTAACTTTCTGACTCGCGATGCTGCACTGGAAATATCTGAAACCCGCCTTCGCTTGAGTGTATGTGCATTCGCCATGGTTAATCTGGAAAGGAAATTGAAATTACGATTTCCAGTTTTCTACTGGACTGTGGAAGTACGCTTTTGTTACAATAATACGTAGATATACGAGAAAAGCCCAGAGTAGCGACTCTATTTCTCTGGTACGAGCAGTAAACAAGTGAGTATCTACAAGAAATACAATTAGCATTTTTGGTGGTCAAGTATCAGTGCAAGTAAGACGAATTGACACAGGCAAATGTGGCCCTAAGCAGGAGGCAAATGTAAGCAACAAAGTCAACAGCAACAAGGAATTTTCCCGCAACTACCAGAAAGATCACCAAAACAACTCGCAACTATAGCAAGAACAACAAATTCCGTAAGATAGATGAAAAGGAAATGACAAACGTAAAAGATGCTATACGCAAGCGGCAAATTTTGTTAATATGGCAAACCAAATTTGTACCAAAGAACTGAGTTTTTCAAGAAATTCTTGGAAAAAGTGCTTCTTAACTAAACTTTTGGAACATGTATGCACTGTTACCACAGTGTAGAAAAAACAGAGAACATAGAACATAATACGGATGGATTTGAAAGAAAACGGATTGCAAAGAAATGATTGGGAGACATGAAGAAAGCTCGAGACTGATAGATCATCTGTTAAATACGGTAAAGGTTATTCACTCGGAAACAGTTATAATTTGCTGCCGTTGCATGCAAAATCCATGTTACGTTTTGCGGTGTTTGCTAGATCTGGGGCTGGGGAGTGTCTGCTGAGGGCACCCTTTGTTACTTAGTACTTTTTTTTTTCTAAGTATGTTATTCGTACGACATTTGCGATTCTGGGTAACAAGCATTTTGTCGTTGCAGACAATATCATTCTTACTTTTGCGATAATCGCTAGATCGGAAGCTTCCCGTAAGGATCCTATTTTCTTTCCTTGTAAATGTGTGACTTCTGTTAATTCTGTTACTTTTGTTAGAGCCTCCCCAAGGGATTCTCTTTTAAATGTTTTACAAAGATTTGCATACATTTTTGCTAACATTTTAATTATCCTGTTATTTAAATGTACCACCAAGGATGGAAGGATTCGGAATCTGTTACCCTGGGGTAAAGTGACGGGAATATGTGAGTGGGAACAAAAATCAGAGCATAAAGAAATCATTTGGATTTGAAAAGGTGATGCGATGTTTTTGAAAGCTGTCGTGTAACCTGTGCACCGTGAAAAATACCCTTGTAGCCGCCCCCGCGATGACAACAGCAACAAAATACTTTGCCACTAGCCTAGCCATCACCACAAACGGCGACGCGGAAACAAAATTTAAAAAACATTTTAAAAAATCGCATCACCATCGCAAGCAAAGAATCGCTCCTGTAGCCGCGGCTTAGGGTGGCTCAAAAGCTCTCAAAATAATTTCCATTGATTGCTTGAGGCCTAACATGACACCATTTCAGCTTTAGCCTACTTAAACATTTGCTTTGTCAAAACTTTGCTTTACTCTTAATATCGATTGGCTGCGTATATATTCAAATTATTAAAAACTTCGGAAGGAAGGAAAAGATCACAAAATCGAAAGCAAAAAGGTAAAAAGTCATCTGCAATACACATTTTTCATATACAGCGAAGAAAGGTTGTTCAGAAGTTCATTCGTTTGCCTGTTTTAAGTGAACAAAATTAAATAAGTCTCTATTTTAAATCAGTCAGCATTTGTAGTTGGCAATGTTTGTATTTGATGGCGATGTCAAGAATAAAACTATTCACAACTTTACAAGTTTTGTAGTTCATGGATAGCTTGCGCTTTCGCTTAGTCTAACGTTAATTTACTCTCTCCTGTATTTCTATAGAC
>NC_090893.1:23927117-23944617 GCF_036669925.1 Montipora capricornis
GTTTTAATTTCGAAAATTGGTCACGAAGAACCTTTACGTTTTTCAGTTTGAAAATTATTAGTCGTAGTTTCATTTGAAAAAGGGGTGTTTAGAGCTGACGAGCTATTGTTTTCAGCCCAGACATGAATAACAATGCCTGTCGAATGAAGCAATACCTATGGTTGAGAACCACTCCGCATGAAAAAAATAATCATAACTACCGCCAATTTTAAAATTGCCATAAGGATCAGCTGTTTTACTCAGGACCTTCGGACAAAACAAAGATGATGGCGTGCGCGACCAATAAATACGATAGTGATCGGGAGCTCTTTTCAGAGCTCTTACGATTTTAAAGGGTGCGTAGAAGGTTTATGGAAATGGAGGGACGTTTTGTTTTGTGATATTATCACTTGACCTGCAGTTCAGGCAGTCGAAAGCTCGTAGTTTTTAATCATTTTAGCCAAAGATCGTTTTTTAAACTTTAACTTTCACCCGTACCGTTTATAACTCCAGAGTGTTGTTGTTAAATATGCGAAGGAATTTTAGCTCAGACCAAAAGGTCTATAAGAGACTTGGCCTTCCTGTAGGCGAAAAATTTCGGTTCAGAAATAATTCACTGAGTCTATTGCTAGGCGAGAAATTTCGGTTCAGAAAATATTTCACTGAGTCTATTGCTCGCAGTTACGAGGTGCCAATGTTTCATAAAAACTACCTTTTTTTAGGTGAGGCGTAGCTGGGTTGAAAGTCTTGATGAAAGGGAAACCATTCCAGGATGTTTTTGTTTTGTTTTGTAGAGCCTCGTCTCGTGATGAGAATTTTGCTTCAGCTAAAATATTTTCGGCGAGTTCTCCAGGGTAGCCTTGCTCGAGTAAACGAGTTATAAGTTCTAGCTTTCGCAACTCGAACCTTTTTTTAACCGAGTTTGTTCTCAGTAAACACAAAGTTTCTCCTTTAATAAAACCCTTCGTAACTTTTTGCTGTTGCTCGAGTGGTTTATAGAATTTCTCGTCAAATGAAGCAATGCCTATTAATTTCGATTCATTTATATTCATTTATTTGAAATCGAAACGAAGCCTTTTAAACGTTATACTTACCCGCATTTCATTGATAGAAATGCGAAGCCGAAGGAAATGAATCAACTCGATTCAATGTTTAACAGAGCGAAAGTTTGTACGTAACAAACTTTAATGAGGCCCACTGCTGACTGCCACAGGCCTTAATCACACGGCTACCATCTTTAATCGCGAGGGATTGAAAAGTTTTGGTTTTGTGCACCGAAACATTGAGCAAGAAAGTTATTTTTCTCGATTGTTTCGCTCTGTTAAACATTGATTCGAGAAGACAAGTCTGAAACAACTAGGGTTTTTTAAGTGCACATTTACATGCCTTGATCTTTCTTATTGGGAAAACAAGAGTTAAAAATCTCAGAATACTTATTGAGAAAACAGGAATAGGCTGTATTTACATTGGTATACCGCGTACTTCTCGACAATAAGGCCTGGTTCTGCGTTTAGCTCTGCGAGAAGCTCAGTATGAAGACAACACTGCATGTCTATTTCCGAAAAGTGAATCGCATGAACTCTTTAGCAGTAGTAGCCTGACGCTGTTCTGTTTGAAACCTTTGCTTCTGTTCTCATCTAAAATTGTTGAACGTTGAATTTGAAGACACTACTCTTAGCAAGTTTCTGTCCAAACATTTCAGAATTAACTTGCGGTTTCACGTTAAAAAGCAGAAGAAAAAATTGGGGATAACAAGGCGCAAATTCACCTAAAACCATCGAATTCCAAGTAAATCAGTCAAGAGAAATTGACTCTTTATACGATCAAAAAACCCTACGATGTCGGGTCCGCAACTATCTGAAAACACTATAAGAAGTTAACAGTTAATTAAGGTTAAATCCTTCGATAAGGCAAACAAGACCATCATGTTTGTTCCTCTGTGCCTACTGTTCCTCTGTGCCTAGTGTTCCTGTGTGCCTACTGTTCCTCTGTGCCTAGTGTTCCTGTGTGCCTACTGTTCCTCTGTGCCTAGTGTTCCTCTGTGCCTAGTGTTCCTGTGTGCCTAGTGTTCCTCTGTGCCTACTGTTCCTCTGTGCCTAGTGTTCCTCTGTGCCTACTGTTCCTCTGTGCCTAGTGTTCCTGTGTGCCTACTGTTCCTCTGTTCGTCTGTTCCTCTGTGCGTGTTGTTCTTCCGTTCCTCTGTTCCTACTGTGCCTGCTGTTCCTCTGTTTGTCCGTGCCTAGTGTTCCTCTGTTCCTCTGTGCCTACTGTTTCCCTGCTGCTCTGTTCCTCTGTGTCTACTGTTCCCTTGTTTCTCTGTGCCTAGCGTTCCGCTGTTCCTCTGTGCCTAATGTTCCTCTGTTCCTCTGTGCCTAATGTTCCTCTGTACCTACTGTTCCTCTGTGCCTACTGTTCCCATGTTCCTTTGTGCCTAGTGTTCCTCTGTTCCTCTGTGTCTACTATTCCGCTGTTCCTCTGTGCTTACTGTTCCTCTGTTCCTCTGTGCCTAGTGTTCCCCTGTTTCCTCTGTGCCTAGTGTTCCTCTGTGCCTCTGTGCCTACTGTTCCTTTGTGTCTACTGTGCCTGGTGTTCCTCTGTTCCTTTGTCCCTTCGTGGTATAATGACGTCAGTCAGGTCGTCGTACACGGGCCATGAACCGGAATGTCTCTGATCGAGAAGTTCATGCTCGTGGTATTGGAGAAGGAGGAAGAGGGAACACAGACCCCTATTTGCGTGCACCAGGATGTGACCTTTGTGTACATCAAGTATAACAACCTACATGTATACCGTATCCTTTCCATTTTAATAATATTTTGTTCCATATCGATCCATGCATGTGTGTGAATTTATCCATGGCCAAAAAATGGGCAACTCAGTAATATGGACAGCACATGTAAATTTGTCGAACGCTTCTGTAGAACGAGGTAAATTACAATAAAACCCTGTGTTAGAGCGAGTTTCAATCGAGTGTCGTAAAACCAAAACCAAAGTAATTACTTTGGCCAATCAAAAAGGATGGAGACCCATCCAGTAAACCAATCAAAACTCGAAGTAATCACACATAGCTGAGACACAGCAAGGGCAATGTGCATGCGCAAGCAACGATTGGTTTTGGTTTCACTTCTGCTTGGTTGAAAAAGTTGCATGAGAACTTTAAACCAATCAATGAGTGAATTAATTCAAAACCAATACAATTCGCTAATTACTTTCAACACTCAATTGAAAACCGCTCTATTCAGTGAGAATAATTTATAATAGTCTTGTAGGAGTTCACCATTTAGGAATCTGTACCAATAATGAAACCAGCTTTAACTTTATTTAAGTGCCATGTATAATTTTAGCGCTGAGGCACTAAATAATTGAGGACACTGCACAGAAATCACAATCATACATGTACATGTAGGTTGGTTTTTGAGGAGCGGGGAAAACCGGAGTACCCAGAGAAAAACCTCTCGGAGCAGACGCCAAGTCTGGGCAGTAGTGTAGCAGCTCTTGTAACCTGCTATTGTTTGGTATTCTAAGCAGCTTCTATTGTTTTTGAGTCTAAGTCATTGTTTCAATTCTTGAGTCTTTTGTTTTTGGCTAGGGTTGCGAACCAATCATGTTATACATTATGAGAGCTGCTACATAAACCAGTCTGCGAAATGAACCCAGGCCACATTGGTGGGTGGGGTCTTGCATCAATAACTCTACAAGGTCAGCTTCATGACCTGACAAATTAATTACTGCAAAAATTTATAATTGTTTGGTGACAGCTGTGGAAATTTGACTTCCTGGAATTCATTGTTGACACCTTACGTTACAAAATGGTCTGGAATCCTGGTACTGGTACCATTTCATTCTTAAGTGGGCCACTTAAACACGTCCACTATAAAAGGCATGGTACCTTAGACTTACATGGATGATTTGTCAATCACCTGTGAATGCATATAGACCTTTGTGATAATTTGTGCAATAAAAGCCCCTAATAGCATTATGCCGTTAGATGTTATCTGTCATTATTTTTTTTAAATTCCCAACCATTTTTCCTGAGCTGGAAATAATTATCTTTTAGGGATTCTGTCTCTTTGCTTCTGTCTGTTGATTGACATCTTGTACGTTAATCAGTCTTGTTTGAATGAAATTGAATGAAAGCAGAGCATGAAACGACCCTTTTGCAGTGCATCTTCATGTTTAATTAATTTTCTCTGTCTAATGCCAGGTGATTTTTCCTGTCAATGCATGGAGATCTCAACTCTGTTATAAAATTTAGTGGCTGTGCAATGAATAAACATTTAACCCATTGATGCCTCAAATGCCCTAAGATACCCCCTTTTAATTTGACGAGTAAAAGCGTCTGGCGTTAGACAGAATAAAATCTGTTAAGGGTCACTTCCAGATGTCAATGGGTTCAATGGAGAAAAGCTGGGAATGTGACTTGTGAAGCCAAAATTCAATTTTGGTACCGGCAGAGAGGTGCTCCAAACAAACTTTAATACTACTTTCATTACATCCAGAGAAGAGCAGGATCTGGTCAAATTATGGAGCATTCTCTCTCCTTCAATGATCGCATGAAAATGTCTTAAGTTAATTAATAAAAAATATCATAATGATCAGTAATGACATCCTTGACCTTTTTGTTCAGTTGTTTCAATGACAAAGAAGAATGCTAATGTCGCATTGCTGTTTGTATTCCTCCACACGATAGTTCAGGTAGGTTTAAAAAGTAATGAATTCATACTAAATTACATGTGTACACTGTAGGTTTACTTTAGGGTCAAATTTTTTTTTGGCTGGTGCAGGTTTTTGCAGTACGGTATGAAGCTTGAGTTCCCCTACTCAGGAAATCAATTCCTTTTTCCTTGAGTTTAGTTCAGTTAAACTTAAAAAACAGGAAAGAAATAAGCATCATAGGAACTTGAAATTTCCATAGATGTTTTGGAAATGAAAATAAAATGAATGCCTGTTTTTTTGGCTGTTTTGCAATTGATATTTGAAAATTATCATTTGCAAAAAACCTGTTTTCCCTGGCGGCGCCGTTTGTTAAATGAAAAACAAAAGAAACCTGTTGTGTCTTTAATTAGTTAAATTAGTGATCAGATGTGTCAGGTTAATTACAGGTAGTTAAATTAGTAATCAGAGGCGATGCTTACTGTACATGTACCTGCATTTTGTTCAATAAAAAGGTGATAGAGCTTTCATGCAGCAGTGGATTTTTTAGTAGGTTAATGGAATAATGCACACACTTTACTGTGCTTTGTGAAAAGTCAACTGGTTTCCTCCAGCCAGTTACTGTTTTTAATCATTCAGATTATTACTGGGTTGCCAGTGTGGCAAACCCAGTTGGAATGTGCGTTTCATTTGTTGGTTTTATTTTATTTTATTTTATTTTTTTTCCGTGTTGGTAAAAGTCTTGCCTGTCACTCCCCTGCTAAATGGTGTCTTTGTGCATAGAGCCTTCTGTGTGTATGTTCTTAGGATCGAGAGGGTAGTGGGATATGCGTAGATTTCTCTGGCGGACACAGTAGAATGATTAACTTAACTGGCAATGGCGTCGAAAGTCATGTAATGTGAATGGCGTTTTAGTGGATCTTTAAACAAAACATACCCTTATGGAGCTCAATAATGGAAAGTCAATTGGATACTGAACAAGACAGGCGCTGAAAAGAAAAACTGGAATCTTAAAGGGGACAAGTAATGGACTTCGACAACAATCTGTCGCCTGTCGAGCCGTAATCAAAGTGAGCTGTAGTTCTAATATTGTACAAGTGTGGTGTTTTGTACAACACTGAAATCAAATGGAAAATTCTCTAGTAACTTATGGGTTTAACAAAGACAGAGACTTGGGTCTGTGACTGTGTTGTCTGGCTTATTTGTTTGTACTCAATTCTGCACAGTTTTCTGGAAACAATTAGAAATTTCACTAATTATTCTTGTTAGTCAAAAATTATTTGAAAGAAAGCTTGTTGCCCATTTTTGCTTGATAATTCAAGTAAAGGGTTTTTCAGTAAAGGATTTGATGCTGAACACTGGTGGGAAATTTATTTAGTTGCATTTTTGACACGGAGTGTACAGTAATTTGACAAGATTGAGTTGCTTGTCTTCACGCACGTAATGAAATAGGAAGGGTTGTTTGCCTCTTATAGCAAATATGTTGTTTGTTTCAGAAAATATTTCGCTGGAAAAGGTGGCCTTTATGAATTCATCGTGTTGTGTAATATGCGAGCTTAACTGGATAGTTTTTAATGGCAATAGTAAAGCACTTTCATGTCAAAATATTAAAGGTAAGCGTCTTTTGGTTGTGTTAACTTAATTTAAAATAATATAAATATACCATGTGGCGTAAACTTGATTTTCTACTCTCAAAATTACCTCCAGAATTTTGGCATAGAATAAGCTTCTAGAATGATGATCTTGTCTTCTGTGGTGATACTTGACGATTCTGGAACATTTTGTGACACAATATTTATAACGGGTCACACGCGCAACTTGATCGCCCGAACTTCCCCTATTATGCATAACATCCACTTGGCCTTTTGACATCCCATTGAAAAAAAACTCGTAAAATATTCGTGGACTGGTCGATTTCTCTGAAATTTGAAAGGATGATTGCTAAAGTATATAGAAAGATTTTCACAATAACTAAAAATTCCTGTGTTAAACATTAGAATTCGACGAAGAGGTACAGTGCCGCTCAAAAGTAGGTTACCAGTCTCGTCTCGTTTCTCGCGAGGCGGGTATCTCGTCTATAGAGATGAGAGTCTCGCCGCGAGAGGCGTCTCGCGACGGTTACACGAACGTTTGCAAATTTAAACGACAAAGCTATGCTCATGGCGAGCGTGAAACTTAACATGAATCAAAATTAAAATAGTGTTAAAACCGAAAAATGTATCATGCCAATTGGCAACATTTCAGTGCGGTGGCATTGTAAACAGATCTCTGTGAAATTTTCAAGGAACTTTGCTTTCCTGAAACACTGTATGAAATTGAACGAATTCGGATAGTTTGTGCTGAATTACAGCTGTTTTGCCCACAGTTCGTTACTCCCACATTTAAGTCGATCTGCCGACACGTTTGACTGTAAATGACTGCAAGCGAGTAGAAAGTACAGTGTACAAATACAGTAAGACGTAGCTGCTACGGTAAATGAAAACAAACTTGAGTTTGATGACTTCACTTTTGAGAATGTCATCCACAAAACTTAATTCATTCAACAGATTATTTTCACTGTCAAACAACAACAACAACAAAAAAAGAAAAATTCGAAACCGTTCAATGAAAAAGGCCAAGAACTTGAACTGTTGTATGAAACAAATTTTAGTTATTTTCCACCTCTCCAATTCTCAGGTCTGTGCGGTTCGTCTTACAGTATCTAAGTTACATATTTGTCGAAGCTTTTCACGCAACTTTAATAAAGTAATAGAGTTTTGTGAAGTTACACTGCAGTCGACGAACATTTGCCATGAAAGCGCTTATTTTTTGTTCATGAATTAAACAATGTGTATAAACAAATCTCCTAGAGTCGCGGCTACACAAGCGATTTTTTGCTCGCGCCGCTGATGCGATTTTTTAAAATTTTGTTGTGTCGCCAGTGCGTGATGAAAGTCTGAACAGGCAATGCGAAAGCAGGAAAAAAAAAATCACTCGTCATCCAACGTGAAGGAACTGCCTCGGAAGAATGAATCTGCAAAGAAAAAAGAAAAAGAAAACGGCTCCTTTAAGAGCAACCAAATTTAATAAAAGTCATGACGAATAGTAAAAAAAGTTTTTTTTCATTAATTGCACCGATGCGATCATGATGAGCAATAACAACTGGCAGGTACAAAACGCAGGTCACAAGGCACAGGTCATTGTTTTACCTATATGGAAAGTATCCTAAACATTCACAAAAGCTAACCTTCGGTCTAAAATTAGCTTTTTTGAATGTTTAGGATACTTTTCTTTAAGCCTAATTAGGCCTAAAAAGGGCTAAGGTTACCTTTTATGAATGTTTAGGATACTTTCTGTATAGGTTAAATAATGACCTGTGCCCTGTGACCTGTGACCTGTGACCTGTGTTTTGTACCTACCGAATAACAATCGCGTTCTCTTCGCCTAAAAATATCGCTTGAATTTGAAAGACAAATTTTTATGGCAGTTCGATGGATTGAAGCTTTAAGTACTACTGCAGGAAATTGATCGATCGATTAACAGTGCTTACATGCAGTCGTGCAAGCTTATCGAAACATTTCTTCTCAAAATCAACTTAGTATGTAGATTTCACGGTCTAAATTTCGACACGCAAAGGTAATAATACACCACCGCCAACGGCATGCTGCAGCGCAAGTTTATGGAAACAATAATATTCTCTCTTCAACATCATCTCCGAATGAAAGTACAGTAAATGTAGATTTCATGGGACGATTCAAGGGTTAAATGTGCACACGCAAAGATGATAACAAACCCAAGGGCGGATCTAGGGGAGGTGCAAATAAGCAGAATGAATCATCCTCGAGTTCCTGTCCCGCTGGTAAGAAAGATTTAAAAAAGACAAAAGTGACTCTTTGGTGATGGTCTTGAGATGAGTTTGTTTCAGTTCATAAAAATCTGCCGTACAGTACATTGTACATCGTATATCAACATAGGCAAAACAACTTTTATAGGCTTAAAGCTGAGGGTTGTCATGATGTTTTCATGAAGCTGGCTACACAATGAAAATTATAATCAAGTAATTAGCCATGATTCTCACCGTTATGAAGTTTTAGCATTATTATTGTGTAGAGAAGCCTGAAAAATTCAGAACTTCAAAGGGGATTAAACCCGTGACCTTGGGATGCTGGTGCAACGTGCTAACCAACTGAGCTACATGTATGAAGCCACTGATGTTGAGAGCTGGTTATTTGTGGGGTCTGATGTTCCCATGATGAATGAATCAGCCAAGGAAATGATATATGAAGTGAATCATATTTTGATTAAGTGAAGCTATGATCCTTGCAGTTATGAATGCAATTAATCAAATCAATATATGATTCATTTCATATATCATTTCCTACAATGGAAGTAGCAGGCTATTTTAAACTGATGTTATTGGGGACATACACTATAATAGTTTTTGAGTGCAGGACCCATTCATCCCTGAAGTGGCCCCCATTGATGATTCAAATCAATCTTCTTGCATTGGACACAGTAAAATCTATAAGTATAATTATTCTTAGGAGGGAAAGGGGCTCAGTGCTTCCAGTGTTTTAGTATAATTATTCTTAGGAGGGAAAGCGGCTCAGTGCTTCTAGTGTTTTAGTATTATTCTTAGGAGGGAAAGGGGCTCAGTGCTTCCAGTGTTTTAGTACGTTTACTCTGAGTAGTGGGTATTTTCACCATCATGGTAGTAGCCAGCTGCCTTCTACTGATGACAGGGATGGGAAAACTATCATCATGCTGTATGTACTGTTCAATGTAGTACATTATGTACTGTACATGAATGGTACCTGGACTTGTTTCGGATTTTTGTTAAAGATAAAAAATTAAAACTAATAATTATAAAATTTATCTATAGTAAGTAATAAATAAATAGCTAGAACTAAACCCTGTGCAAGCAACTTCGAAAAATTGAACGCATAAATACTGCGTTTATGTAAATAAAATTATAAAATCTCAAAGAGTGGGAGTGCCATGCTCCTACAAAACAAGCTTGTAGATCTGTAATGAAAAAGTAGTCCACTCTTCTCTGTCTCTCTCTATATATATCTATTTATTGTTCAACTTGATGAATACCATTAAATTATTATTATTAGTATCATTATTATTATTATTATTATTATTATTATTATTATTATTATTATTTATTTATTTATTTATTTATTTATTTATATATTGTCTAAAACTTATCTGATTCACCAAATTGGTGCACAGAGAAATTTGTACACTGTATGTATGTATTGGTTGTTATGTTTTTTTTCCTCCTCGCTAATGTCTGTCTTTACTGTAATTAAAGCTAAAAGATTGGCTCAAAGAACATCTATGGCCAGAAAGATCTATTTACGTTATACACTTAATTTATGGTCCCGAGGGAAACAGTTTTGTTTTCCCGAGAGTCATCACACATCAGGACTCAAGGGAAAACAAAACTAACTAGTTTCCCGAGGGACCAGACATTAAGTGCTTTGTTATATATTTAGACTTTTCCTGCAACAATTGCAGCAAAACCTCCGGAGCGGGCAACAACTGCGGAATTGTATCCCAGTCTGGATACATTTGAATTTGATCAGGGCCACGTGATCAAGAATCAACCAATCACAGTGCTCATTTTGTTGAGCAAAAGTCTAGGTACATGTATATAACAATATAGTCTTGTTATAATATTAACACAGTTGTTTCCTTTCCTTAGAACTATGGTGGGATGCGGCCCCCTCCTAACAGCTCAGTAGCACCTGGGGTTAACATGCCAATGTAAGTCTTACGTTAGTACAGTAAGTAGTCAAATTCACGTGCACCGCTTACCCAAGCTTTTGAGACTTGATAATGCAGGTGCACTGCTGTGGTTTGGCAGACACTTAATTTCATGCAACACAACAAAGAATTTTCTTCCTTCCACTTAACAGCGCGGACACTCGAACCATGAATGGTTGGGGCTTTTTTTCGCATTTTTCCCCAACACTGACCAATCAGAAACGTCCTGGAAAACAATAACCTCGACATTCTTTTGCGACGTCCAATCATTAAACTGGCTTAAATTCAAAGCAAGTCATGAACTACGGACCAGCCAATTCCGAGGCTAAGAATGATTTCTTGGTTAGAGTTTTGTTTCTTTTCGTAATTGATCGAATTCGAACGCACAATAAAAGTCTTCCACCAACACTATGTCAGGGCACTGTAATGTTAGGATCAATAATCAACTTGGCCTATACGATGAAGGAAGAGCTTTACCTCAGATGTACAAGGAACGAATCCTCAATCTCCACCACGATGGGCTTAAGCAACAAAATATTACTGACAGTGTACGGGTCCCTGTAGGATACGTAAAATTACGAAATCAACAACACATCTCTGCCTCTTTATATGTCAGAGTCAACAGACCTACATCGAAATTATCATCGGCACCTGCCATCCTCTTTTCAAGAAAGAAAGTTTCCCACCATGAAAGTCAAGATTTGAGTGTGTGACCTATCAAGGGTTTGAGTTGCCAGGGGTAAACGTAAAATGTATGGCAAAAAAAGTCTACATGTAGATCTTTATCGATTATTTTATTACTCTTGGTGTTTGAGTTGCAGGAAAACAAAATGTGTTGAAGTTCTATTTGGTTATTGACAAATGCAAACACATCTCATCCAATGAACAAACAAGTCCTTTAGTTACCTCATACTCTTGTGTGCCATCAATGGGAACTGGAACCCCAGGGAAATATGAAATGACAAGACCAATAAATTATTAATATTAAATTTTATTAATTTCAATGTAATAAATTATGTTGATATACAGTATGGCATTCTGTAGTTGTCTTTACAGCTGATATCCCTTCAAAAGCACTGGAAATTGTAGCCATTTTTAGCTTGTTTCTTTGTTAATGGGGGAAGCAGAGAAAAACATAACGTCATTTTACCAGCTTGTAAACAGGCGATGATTGACTCTCAGAAATACCACTCTGGTTTCTCTGCTGGTTTAGTCACCATTTCGCTGCTGTTTTCAGTCAAGAAAGCTTTAACAGACTCATAATAACATTATTAAAACTTCTCTTGTCACAGTGCGACGAGCCTTACCGTGGCCACCCGACAAAGTTTTTTACAAATTGTCCACCAATCAGGATGCGTAAATTTGATTGGCAGTGACGCCTCCTTGAACACCATTGCCTGGTTTTTGAGTTGACGTATCATTTTATATGTAATTTTCAAATGTGAAAATTTGTTGGGTGGCCAGGATAAGGTGCGTTGCACTAGAAGTCCATTTTCGAATTTTTGTTTCTACACAATAATATTTATTGACATACAGTGCTGTTAGTGAAACAGATCTTAAGAAAACAACCAACATTTCTTCCACATTTTCACATTCTTGTGTCCTTGGTAGTGTCCAGCCTGTCTAAATCAGCTTTTCTCCTCTTTTCAGCATTGATTTCTTTCCAGTTGTGCATATCATGTGCTAAGCAGCCTTGCATGTTTGTGATATGAATATTTAATGAATACTAACAATACTTGTGCAAGACAGTGTACATCGCGTACCCCGCACTGGATACACATAATTTCTCCCATGTTTGGTGATAAAATAATTAAAACACTCAATGAAAATTTTGATGTTTTGGTCGGAGTTGTCCCATTCAGTGCCATTTAACCTAGCAGCGGTCGTGCAGACTACACAAAAATTATCTTTTCGCACCAAAAATTGAGGCTCTAGTGATTCAAATCCCTGCAAGTGGAAACAAGTCAACTTGTTGCTTGCTGTTGTGACACTCGCACAACTTCATCACTCGACTCAAAGAAGTTGACTATGGGCAATTTAAGTCTATAAAATTATACTTGGTAACCGTAATTAGAGAATTTTTGAACCTTGTTTCAGTCAATTGAATTTTTTAGAACTGAAAACAATTTAAAGCCAATCAGTTTGAAAAGGGATGCAACTATAATTTGCAATGCAAGAAATGTATTTACTGTTGAACGTAAAGTGCATGTAAAATGTTTCTGTTCCTTTTGTAAACCATTCCATCCAAAGCAAACATGTCACCATGTTTCGCAGAATTTCGCTTTTTCTGTGCCTTGCAAGTCTCATAAACTTGGCAGAACTGATCAGTAATTTGGACCCATGACTGTTATGTGAGAGGCATGGGTCCATTCTCGATTTTACATCCCAAACTGCTTTGCATTCTGTTTTCGAAGAAATTTTGCATCGCAAAGCAGTTTGTGAGGTAAAATCGAGAATGGACCCATGACCTTTGGTTTTGATAACATCGTGCATCTTGACAGGCCGATAAAAAGCAAAATTTTGAGTTACAGTAAGTATGGTATTAAAAAACATGTTTGCTTTTGATATTAATTTTGAGTTCATTTGTACTTTAAAATTTGTCTTACCTTCTCAGGCCAGGCAGTAGACCTTGGAATCCCACAACATCGGTAAGGAGTGAACTGTAACTGTCTCTGGGCACTGACTTTTAATCTTGACAAGGAAAAAAAATCCTGATATATATCACAAGAACATTCAAACAACATAAATATTGTGGATCATGATTTCAAATAACTGATTGAAATAAATGGCCATTTCTCAGCTTTTAAAATATTATTAATAAAACAAAGATAACAGTTTGCTTTGCATCCGTTCAGTGATAGATCACCAAAGACTTCAAAATCTGGTAAGAGCATCGGTGACAACTCAGCTATTGCCTCGTGTGCCACTTTTTTGTTGTTACCACATTGTAACGTCATCTATGATCTATTACTGAACAGATGCAGGACAACATGCAATCTACATTGCATTATTTTGTTAAAGGTATCTAATTTTTAATTTTTAAACTGAATTAGGATATCAGATTTCCAGCATTTTCATTGGCTCGCCAGACACAGGCTATCAGTTCATGCTGTACCTGTTGTACCTAATAATTAGGGTCAAGGAACGTGTCTGCAATAAAGCGAGCTGAAAACATTTTTGTAGCTGTGACAAAAATGGCAGACAAAAGCCATTTTGGACTGGAATTGGCCGAGGCAGAAATTGATGCTTTAGTCGACAATACATGGAATAGTTGTTGATCCTCGTTGGTTAGCAATCGCTTCATATCCAATGTGTCCTTGTAGAATAATTGTAGAATAATCAATGAGGAATCTTGATGCTGAGAAAAAAATCTGACTGCTCCTTGGCAGGGCTTGAACCTACGACATTCCGATTACAAAAAAAATATATGCTATTCAATCATTTACCAGGGTAAGCATTTTATCATCATGACTTGAATTGTGAGCACTATTCCGGCAATCTTAATCCTAGCGGTAAAGTGGGGCAATTGCCACATGAACCTTGTTTGATGGCCTTGCCTCCCTAAGTCTCCTATAGTTCAGTGGTAAAACCTCTGAACTAGTCATCAGAAGGTCGTAGGTTCGACTCGGCAAGGGAGCACTCCAATTTTTTTTCCTGAACATTCTCATGTTACCACGTTCAAGGCTTGTTCTGACCACTGGTTGAATTTGTTCCTGGTAGTCCCTGGTTCAGCTTCTTGGCCGCACTTTAAATAGCCAACTGGTTTGCCTCCAGCCAGTTGGGATTCTTAACAGTTGTTGTTGATATTGTGTTCTGTCGTTTTGTTGATTGTTTCATTGGCTCTGGAAAGTGCTTATGGGGAGTGGTTAATTATGAATTGTATTGTATTGTATTGTGTGATGGACAAAAATAGACACATTTCTTCATACCTTAATGTACTTATGAGATAACTTACCTTTAGAGTTTGTCATAAATAATTAAGTTTAAGTCAGTTGTACAGTCCTATTTATCTATCGGTGTCTCGTATGTTACTTGTCAGTAAACTGTCAGTTGACAGGTTACCGACAGTCCTGGACTTTTAAAATTTATGCAGTTTTGTATGGGGTAATTGATTCGCTTTGAAACAATACAATCATGTAGGTCTCATGCTATTAACAATGATAATTAACACTAATAATAGCAGTGATAATTTCATACCAAGGAAATTTGCTGGGAATATTGCTTTTTGTTATGACAGGTCGCTGGTCCACCAGGCACACCAATAATGGCCAGCCCTCAAGGTCTGTAAATGATTTTTCAAAGTTTAAACCCATTGTGTCCTGAATGCACGCACACCCTGCCCTTCTTTGATGAGTGAAATCTTGCTCCCGACTATGACGTTGTGACCAGCTGTCACCTGTTTCAGACCCAGCAAGTACTGGAAGTGAATCCATGTATGCAATGATGAGGTCTGTCCCTGGAGGAAGCTACGAAACATTAAATTGACAGCAATTATTGAAAAACTTAAGTTTTAATATTCTTTAACACGAGCAGCTGGCCGCTAAAAGAAGTTAGTTTGTCTTTCCATTATGTTTAATCTTGCGATGGAACTTTATCGCGACATTCGTTGGTGTAAAATTGCATGATTTTTTCATCTCGTTACTGCATTGTGTCTGGGTTTAGTCCGATTTCATCTTTATTTAGTCACGATTATATATGAAGGCCTGCAAATACGGAAGCTTGTTGGAGAAGTAGGAGTTAGAAAATGCGCGATAAAGAAAACGAGAAAGGCGAGTTAGGAAATGCGAGTTGCAAGATACAGAAAATCTGGGATTTAAAAAAATGCGAGATGCCAGGTAGAAAATGTTAAATAGAAACGGCTCTCCATAATAGGTAATGGAGGATTGAGGGAGGGAAGTCTTTAAAACAGCGAATCTCTAAAACGGGGAAATTTCCAAAATGGGGATTCTCTAAGACGGGTGATCCTTGAAAGGAAGAATTATGAAAGATCTGATTTTCTACGAATCCTTTACAATATTGGCTCCCTTAACAAGAGCTTCTGTAAGGTCCTGAACTGCACAATACCTTATCAGCGGGCTTCTTTTTTGGTTGGTAGAATGCCATCATCTTGAACGACAATTTTCCTCCTAGCGGAAACTGCGACAAATCACCAAACATAGCTAGTTGTTTTTGCATTTCCTGGCAAAAGGTAAAGGAAACTTAAGTTCATCCATGTTGCTTGAACCTGATCTGGCTGCCGGGTCAATATGTTTTCAGTGTTTTTTCTCCATCTCGAACAGTCTTTGCCGAAAATTGGCTTTATATTTGGTCTTCATTACTGTCGTTATCCACTGGGCATCGCAGGCAAACATGATTATTCAATAGATAGATACTAAATTTCAAGGGTTGGTAAAGTAACCTATATACCAAGCTACTAGAATCTATAATTAAAAATTAATTCTACGGCTCAGTCCTTGGGATTAAACTTCTGCAGCAAGGAACTATTAAACAGTTTTACATGTTAACCATGATTCACATTCCCTTTAGTGTCAAATAAAGCTATGAAATACGAAATTGACAGCAATTATTGAAAAAAACTTTAGTCGTATTGATATTCATTAACACGCACAGCTGGTCGCTAAACGAATCTAGTTTGTCAGTTCCTGTCAAGTTTCATCTTGCGACGGAGCTTTATCGCGACATTCGATGGTGTAAAGTTGTAATTTTCATCTCGTTACTACATTGTCTGGGAAGTGTTCGTTTTCATCTTTAGTTAGTCATCATTATATATAAGCTTGTAGGAGAGATACGGCATGAGAGATGCGAGTTAAAAAATCGCGTGACTCGACATAAAAAATGCGTGAAGCGAGTTAGAAAATTTGTGATAATTTATGAAAGATTCGGCCTAGTTGAAAATACGAGATAATAATGCGGGATGGAAGGTAGAAAATCATGTTAAATAAAAACGGCTGTCGAAAACAGGGAGCGGGAAATTGAGCCGAAGGGAAACTGACAGTGGGGAATCTCTAAAACGGGGGATCTCTAAAAGGAAAAATTATCAGAGATCTGATCAACTACAAATTCTTTACAATATTGACTTCCTTAACAAGAGTTTCCGTAAGGTTCTGAACCGTACTGTGCAGCTCATTCTCAATACCTTTCAAACGGACTTTCCTTTCTGTTTCTAAAATATGAAAAAACCGTTTTAAAATTCCCTTAACCTATCACATCTTGAAGGACTATTTCCTCTAGTATGTTTTTTTTGCCCTTACTGGCAAACGCCAAAGGAAACTTAAATTATCCATGTTGACTTAACATCTGGCAGCCGGGTCAATATATATTCAATGGTTTTCCCTCCATCTGGAAGAATCCTTGGGAGCATTAGGTTTTCATATTTTTCGTTATCCCCTTTACATCTGTCTCGTAATGGTTTATTTTTTCTTGCCACAGTTATATGTCAAAAACTATATTACACAGGTTGCAATAAAGAATTGACCTTAAAACTAACCGAAGACATCAGAAGGCAGCTCTACGGTGGCCCATAAGGGACATGGCATTTCGTGATAAGTTTTCCTGCTTCAAATTTCAAACTTGAAATTTTGAATTTACAAACTAGAAATTTTGAGTTTCGAAACTCAAAATTTTGCGTTCACAAACTCGAAATTTCGAGTTTGGAAACTGGTCAGTGTAAAATGCAGACTGCAGACTAGGGCAAAAATGCAGATTATTGTTATAATTTAACTGTTGAAAAAGCCCAATCTAACCTGCAAAAAGGACCGTAACGTCCAAAACTTACACTCAAAGTAAACATCCTTTCAAGAGCAGCCAAGGAGTAAATTAAGCCAAATGAAAGCCTTTGGGAGACGTTTCTAGGCTCCTTGTAAGAGATTTTTTTTATCACCTAGCAGAATTTGATCCGTTCGGATATCTTAGCTGAAAATTGAAGTGTCCGAAAATTTAAAGGAATGATGTCTTCATTGGAGAAATTGCTAGCTGAACGTTACCTCCTAAGAACTTCCAACCGAACCATTTGCTCATCCGAAACTGCTAGGTGACCTTTTTAAGTGCCAAAAATTGCAAAAATACCCCTTCCGAAAACGTAAGGGACTACTTTTCCCTGGTTGCGAATCTTTTAGAT
>NC_090893.1:23949617-23952117 GCF_036669925.1 Montipora capricornis
CTAACGTAGAGAACATTGTGGCGGGGAAGAGCACGACCCAGTCCTCCATCTACAGTGGCCAATACTCTAATGGCACATCAGACAAAGCAGTTGATGGGAATCCTGACCAAGAATTTAAGAATGGAAACTGCTCACGTACTTTAAAAGATAATCCAAGCTGGTGGGCAGTGGATTTGAGCAGTCCTGTCCAGGTCTTTGAAGTTCGCATCGTTATTGGGAATTCGCCCTCGTCTGACGGGTCAGATGTTACAAGGACTCAAGTCTACAATATAACATTGGGTGAGAGAAACACTTGCAGAAATCTGCTTTTGAAACATAGTGAACTGAGCCATAAATTTAAGAACAAGAGACTTTTCAAGCTTGACTCCAAGAGAATCATAAGTTAAATGTTTTGTTATTTACTGTAAAAATTTACAGATTTCAAAAGCTTTTTGT
Organism: Montipora capricornis; assembly: GCF_036669925.1. Classification (NCBI taxonomy): domain Eukaryota; kingdom Metazoa; phylum Cnidaria; class Anthozoa; order Scleractinia; family Acroporidae; genus Montipora; species Montipora capricornis. The sequence goes on from NC_090893.1 coordinate 23,950,053, forward strand.
GTGCTCCAATTAAGAATTGGTTCATGGTTAGTGTGCGTACATGGAGTTGTGGAAGTTATGAGAGCACAATAGAGGCGTAAGAGTTGCTCCAAGCGATTGCCGAGGGCAACTCTAGTATCTTGAGTGCATTCCGAACTTCTCAAGTGCATCCAATCTCGTTCCCAGAGCCTCCGTTACCTTTGTCCAGCGGAACGGGCGCGTGAAGCTCTGGAATAATTCAAAACCGGAACCAGAAAACTCTGGTTCCGGTTAAATAACTGCGCGTGCGTGAAGGGAACGGTTAGAAATCAACAAAAACATCTGAAGTTTACCTTGCCACGAAAGCGCTTATTTTTCACTCGCGAGACAGTTCATATGAGTATAAACACATCTCGTAATACACTCGAAACGTTTAAACTGTGGAGAATAAAAAATAACGGGAGCAATTTTTTCAATGGATAATTATGTGGCTAGCCTTACATACGTTTGTTTTATTCCTGCCAAGGGACTCATCAGAAACCTTTTGGCTAACTCGTCAAACATCGCGTTTGAAGTCCTGCAAGGATCAAAATGATGGTGGCAATCTGGGAATCCTTATGTGATATAAGGCCAGATTCCAGATTTCCACCATCATTTGATGCTAGCGAGACCTCAAACGCGATGTTTGACGAGTTAGCCGAAAGGTCTCTAATGAGTCCCTTGGCAAGGATGAAACATACGCATGTAAGGCTAGCTGCATAAATATCCATTGGGAAAATCTTACACTTTTTCAAAAATTTTCAATCAAAACAAATTTTAGCATCTGGTGTCACGGAGTGACAACTAGGAAATTCAGAATGCTGTATTTTCAAAAACAAAAACGTTACGGAACTGGTAAGTAGTAAAAAGATTCATTACTAGATTAACTTCGACCTCGTATAGATAAAAATCCGGAAGAAAGAAAATTGCAGGAAATGAAACTGTTTTTCAACAGCCAATCAAATGTGGCCTCTTTTGGATTTGACCAGAGTCTCTCTTTTCCGACCGCTGGTCAAGGGAACGATGACTCTGGGAACGAGATTAAAGTGCATCCAGAACTTTATATTTGAGTATATGCACAGCTAAAGACATAAACCAATTATTTTATAACATATCAACACGAAAAGCCGCTTCAGTGATTAAATTCATAATTCTTATCATGGGAAATAGAAGCAAGTAAACATTTTATTGGCTAATTGAAAACACACCACCTTGAAAAACAAGTGCACTGGAATTGGTGTGAAAAAATGCCCATAACGTTTGATCTCCTCTCAAAAGAACTGACTATCGATAAAAACAAAGCGGAAAAAAAGATGTCTTCAATCTATAAAAGAAGTGACAAGTTCTGTAAAAAAAATATTCTTTTTGACTCAACGGCTTGCTGAGTTCGGGCGTTTCAAAACAACATTTACATTCAAAACAGCATTTACACTGGATTGTGCAGTTGGTGAAAATAGGATAATTTGGTGTCATGTCTTGCGTGTCCAGCAAACTTAGTTTCTTGACCTCACTACGGAAAGTATCGGTAGTAATTTAATAGCAAGGTGAAGCTACTTTTCAAAGCTATTAACTATGTGCACGTTTTTGCATTAGCGGTAGTCCCGTTGCCCATACTCGGACAGGTTACTAGTTACTAGTATTTTCCTTTTCAAACGATATGTAGGCTTGACCCAAACCAACTGTAGTCATTCCGTGGCGTTAAACTATAGATTTGTGTATAGCGAATTTCACCTTCATTTCACTCGAGCTCCACGGTCCATCTTTAGGTCAATGATCGCTTTTTACTTCATCTATGACTAATTTTTAATTGACAGCAAAATATCTATTAACTTTTATGGTTTAAATTTAACCTTTGAAAGAACCGAACTTCTTGATTAATTACGTATAAATTTATTAAAGTGCCCCTGTAAATAAAAAAAAAAACACTTCCTCTTTTTCTTCAGATTTTAAAAGTGTGTTTGCCTAACACCTAACTGGCAAACGTTTGAGCTTTGACTTTTATCCAAAGGCCGTTTACTTTGAGCGTAAGTTTTGGATATCACGTTTAAAACTGACCGATTAGATCGAG
>NC_090893.1:23957117-23959617 GCF_036669925.1 Montipora capricornis
TTTGGTGAGATGATATACGAGCGGGAAGGCAACAAAAGGTTTATTAAGGTAATGTTCTGCTTTCTCATTAAAGCCTGAAGAATATTTTCTTGTACCAACACGCTTTTTATTGTAACAATAAATCAATATATTTACTGGGTCCATTGAAGTGTGAGTGACAGGTATGCTCTCCAAGTTCTGTCACTTTGTTTTTTGTGATGTATCAGGTTCACTAAGACACTTGGTCTGTAAATCAACTAATGTCTTGTTATTCTTGTCAATCTTTTTGTGGCGAAGTCAGGTGACCCAATTTGAAGAAAAGGTCATGGAAAATGATCGAAACCACAAATACAATAAATTGTTCATCTACCTCGCTAAATTCTTTGTTCTTTACGTCATTTGTTATTTGTTAAAGTGCTACTGTGACGAAATTTGAATCTTCCCTATCGAAGCCATTTTGGCACATAAACACGTAGTCTGTACGAGAAGAAGAATGCTGTTTACCATTTTCAAATATCTCTTTTTGTTCTGGAGATATTCAAGTTTTTTTAATATGCAAATTAGCCAAGTGATGACGTCATAAACCCTACCAAATTTTGATCAAGTATGATGGAGAAAGATATCTCAGCCAATTTGTATCAGAAATACTTGGTTCTTTGCACTAAGATTCTAGTAGATGTGTTCCACAATATGAGCATACCATTTTTGTTACCATGGCAACATACTGGGTTCCAGACCTCCCTGATGTTAAAAGCTTTGCAGACCACCTTTGGCTTTCTGTTTTGATATTTGCAAATGGTGCCTCATCTGCATGATCCTGTAAGCATATAAAGATGTTAGGTCGAGTTTGTGGCCTTGGTAAATGTATTTCTAGCCTGAGATCACCAAAATATTGAAATCAAGTTAGAGGGGACTGGAAAAGAGTGAGTCGCCATGGGAACCATTTTGTTTACAGTCGTAGGTGTGTTGCCTTCAGAACTATCAGCTCACCAAGTTTCAATGGTCTCTGTTGCAAATTGACCGAGATAGCTCTATTTATATTCTTGATGTTCTATTGGGTTGGGTGAATGACGTCATCAGCCTTCTCATTTGCATATTTAACACATTTTTCAAACTTAAATATCTCTGGAACCAATGCAGATATTTCCAAACGGTAAACAGCGTTTTTAATGTTTCATGGTACTCTATGTGATAAACCAAAAAAACTCAAGGGATAAAAATTTGATCACAGTAGCACTTTAAAGAACGAGTATGTAAACCTTATTCCTCACATTCTCGTCAACTCACTCTACTAAAGCAAGAACAAACTAGAACTAATTTTAATTTAAATCTTATTGACTCTGTTCAAAATAACGTCTCATCTTCTAAAGAAATCCTTAATTTACGTTCAATTGTTAATCATAATGTCAATAGCTTCACTCCACAAACTGCATCTCACATCAGTAACCTACAGAAAGACAATGCCGGACATTATATTAACTATGACAGACAAAAACATGGGTGGTGGTTCAATGCCCATCTCATGGTTTTCTACAGAATACAACCGACATTTTTCTGACATCACAACTTACAAACGCATTGATAATTTTGGCATTTCCGAATACAGTTACAAACTCCAACAGATTACTCAACAAACTTAAACAACGTTTTTCTACCATTATTTCTAACCGTAACAACCAAACTTTACTTGACCCAACACCACAAAACCAACTACACCAGCCATACATGAAATAACTACTTAAGGTACACAAACTGGACAGACCTGCTTCACACAAGAACACAAGAACATTACAGAACTTACAGGTAGACCCATTATCATCGCACACAGTTGGACGACATCAAACCCATCACGACTACTTGTAACTGAAGTAAACAAATTATTTTACAACTGAAAGATTTTTTTTAGAGCGAGACATCATTTTCCCTTTAATTTACAACTCTACGGACTTACTGAATTTATTAGACAAGCAATACACTGACATTGACGACCTTTGTTTCACTGACGACCTTTGACTTTACCTTACTTCACACCAACATTACTTACCATGACACTTTTCATGCTATCATTACGAGCTGCAAACTGCTTAACCTGCCTATTTTTACAGGGATTATTTGCTTAACCTTAATAACTTTATTAACTAACGCAATTTTTTTCTGCTGCTGGTAATTCCACCTACCAGCAAATTAAAGGGGTCGCCATGGGGAGCTGCCATAGCCGGCAAACTGCGGACCTCGTGCTTTTACTAAGCGAATTTTCTTTTTTTAACAAGACTAATTGCTTGGCTAATATTCTATTTTTTTTTTTTGTCCTTACATAGATGATGGTTCTATGCTTACTAATAGAGCTGACCTATCTAACATCATTACATCATTATTCAGTTGTTATCTACCTAGCTAAGTTCTTTGTTCTTTACTTCATTCGTTATTTGCTGGCTAAAGAGCGAGTATCACAGTTACTGTATTCGGTATTAAATCATTTCAAGCATACAAGTTTGTGTTTAGAAAGACGAGTGTTTATCTA
>NC_090893.1:23967117-23982117 GCF_036669925.1 Montipora capricornis
GAAAGACTTTGAAAGTGATATTAATTCATAAAGTACTTTTAAGTACTTTATCAAACATGTCAACGTGAGAAACGGCCATAAATGACTTGCCCGTATTTTTTTTAACTAGTTCCATATTTAATATTATCACATTTGCATTTTTTTGCAATTATAGCTCTACCACATCGCCAATATGTCAGAATCAGCCGATGATGCCGTAACAGCGGTACACTGCATACTCGTCATTGTAAACATTGTTGGGAGCACCCCTGTTTGTGTCATCATATTGAAAAATAGAGAAATGAGGTACGTCAAAATTGAAACACAAATTATGCGCCCTAACTAGCTGAACGCCTGGAAGAGGCCATGCATGTTAACTTTGGACAGCGCCCGCATTCAGTCTTTTAAATAAACTCGCCATTCGACATAATATTTGCAGTGATTAAGCTTTATAATATATAATTTAGAAAATAGCTGTTTTATTGCACCCAAGCGTTTGATTCATATAGTATAAAGCTGACATTTTTTCCTGTAGGATTTCCATCAACTATCTCCTTCTGAACTTAGCTGTGGCAGACATGACTTTCGCGGTATTTCTTACACCAAAGTTCATTTTAAGCCAAACGTTTACCCACCCAGACGGGGCGGCTGGTAAAGCTTTTTGCAGGCTTTTGACAGGTGGAACATTGGGCTGGCTTGGAGGGGCTTCCTCGGCGTTTACGCTGGTGGTTATTGCTGTTGAACGATACTTTGCTGTGATGTATCCTCTTGGGAACAAAGGGAGACTTACGAAGCGCAAGCTTCAGGTGAGTATTGATGCAAGACTCATGAAATATCGTCTATCTTAAATTAGGCTTTATCCTCCGTCATGTTTTCAATTGTTACTACTTTTTCGTTTATGCTGCTGGGAAACAGAGGAATCACACTGGCATGCAAAAAATGAGGTTAAAGATGCAGATATCTTTTTATTTGTGAAAATAAAACGTCAAGAGTTTGTTTCAACACCTGGTTGTGACTATTTCACACATCGACTTCAGGTGATCATACCTGGCTCTTGGATCTTTTCACTTATCATCACCTTCCCCGGATTCCTGGTAACGAACTTTGACAAAAAAATCGAACGCTGTGGGGAGACCTTCCCTGATCAGTGGTTGGCCAAGGCTTATAGCTTGACTTGGATTTTAGCTACAACTGCTGTTCCTTTAGCACTGATGGTTGGCTTGTATTCCATGGTCGTGTACACTTTGTGGTTCAAACGTAATGACGACAATGAACTTACCTACCGCCAAAAGGTATGCGTCAACTATAATTTGAGTTTTAAAGACTGTCGGATCATGTCTTATGTCACGGGTTATGTCACGGGATAAAACATGTTAAACAGGGAAGACCGAGTTTGACCACTTTCCAAACACCGAGAAGAGCTAAGTTGAAACAACGGCACGTAGCGGAATATATTCAACAAAGTTCAATTTTTTGAAATGAAATCAATATGTTTTGAGTGATACATTTAGTAAACCGAGACAAAAGATAGTGAGAAATGGTAAGAATTATAAAAAAAGGGAATATGTGCCACATTACATTCGTTATCCGAACACCGTCGCGGCCAATGGTTTTTATCTTTAAATTTGGCGAGTTATTAATTAGTTTGAAAAGCAGTGTTGAAGGAATTCATTTGATGATGTATTTTAAAGATTGTTGACCTATTTGACTTTTAAACTCGAATTATGCTTCCCTATTCACAGGGTGTCATGAAAGTACGGAAGAGAGTCACTTTGATGCTCATAACTGTCAGCTTGATCTTTGGAATCTCTTGGGGGACGAGTTCAGTTTCCTACGTTTTAAAGCATTTTTTCTCCTAAAATATTGGTAACGTCGCCATCACTAACACAATGGCTCTCTTCAATTCTGCAGTAAACCCCTTTGTTTACGCTTTCTTTAACAAACAATTTCGAGAGAAACTTAAGGGGATGATGAGCTGTACTTTTCGTTCCGCTAGCAGGATTGAAAACATCACGGAAAGTGAGAATACTGACCGCCCCAAAACTATCAACCGCACAACAAATGGAGAAGTCGCATTGTCTTCGGAGTAAGAATTGTAAAGGATATCTTAATGCAACTGCTTGCAAATTTCACATTTTATGCATGAAAAGTAAAATGGTAGTGATTGTTCAAGTCTGCACGAATTTGCACTCGACAGGCTGTTTGGCGGGCATCTCATCGGAAGCGCGAAAGTCACTGTGACCTCATGGATATTGCGCTGGAATCTTGTTTAGGCTCGCGCCCTGTCCGGGGACAAAGTACTGTCGTCTTCTTCTTACAGTGGCAATATCCACCTAGGATAGCGGGAACCTAATGCTTGGACGTAACGCAGCGATATTTACTAACATCCCACTCAGGAGGGAGTAGAATCACTGTTACAGAACCCTCTTACAGCCTCGTGCCTGTGTGATGGGCCAGGTGCCTCTTAAGCAGACATTTATTTACCTTATGATTGGAACGAGACTGCTATTCCAAAAATGGTAGGGCTTGTATTTAGGTGCCCGCTAACACTATTGAGTGCTGAAACTCGCTTGACGTGATGTCGGAACCCTAATCATTTAATAAACCTAGGCAAGTTTTTTTAACAAAAATCCCAGACACCTTAATTTTATTGGTCTGGGGCTTTACAATCAGAAAAAAAATGCTCTTGTCCTTCTGAGAGCTTATATTCAGGGGAGCCATGGGCTCGCTTAAATTCAGGGGAAGTCTCGGGTTGATAATTTGAAAGACAGCATAGTTTATACATGACGTCTGTGGTAAACTCTCTGTGACACTCTGAACCGGATCTGTCTATCTTGGTGATTTGCCTCTGGGCATTGAGTAACTGAAATCAAACTTTTGAATTTTTAGGATGTGCTGAACATGGACCACGAAAGTCGAGTGCTTAATTACACAAGTAACGCCATAACAATTATGCGAACAGGCCAGCAAAACTAAAATTAGTCCCTTTGCAAGCGAAGTCTGGGAAGTTAAGTAGAAAGGGAAGTCTAATAACTCTGTGAGAAAGAAATGTGGAGAGCGTGGTGCAATTGACCACTAAAGCCTTAGTTGTGGCTTTATGTTGTACACTTCTTAAGTTTTGCAACTGGCGGAAGACTTTTTGAACTCTCCAAAAAAAAATCATATCATAATATGTGTTTCATGGAGAGTGTGAACCATGGTTATTAAAGTGTGAGAATGGTTATTAAACATATGGAACTGCATCCAACAGACATGAGTCACTAGTATTACAAGAACACGGGTAAGAAATATGAAATAATTTGGTTTTATCAACTGGGTTGATAATGTGAATTGGCCACAGTGAAGAGATTCGGAAATTGACGTTTCGAGCACTAGCCCTTCGTTGGAGCCCTTCGTTGGATTCGCTCGGAAGTAGGGCTAGCGCTCTTTACAGTGGCCAATTCACATGATCAACCCAGTTGATAAAACCAAATTATACTCCCACCGATGCAGCACCACAGTTTCTTTAGAAGCTTACTCCCATTGCTAAGAAATATGAGGATTGAATCACTTTGTTCATGAATCACTCTGTGTTCAAATCATTTGGAGAACTTCGCAATGTACAGAAACCAGGGTCTATTTTGTTTAACTGCAAGTGTTTGAAAAAAGTTAATGATGTTGACCAAAAAGGAATACAACCTTGTTGAAACAAACTTTGCGTTTGAGCTTTGTGTCCGTTGTACCTAAAGCAGCATCTATTATTGTTATCGTCGTCGTCGTCGTTGTCGTCGTCATGATCATCATCATCATCCTCATCATCCCCATCATCGTTATCATTTTATTTAAATAATTTAGTTTTTTTTAAAAAAAGTATATAAATTTATACAACCCGCAGGCAGCAACGCCATTCGGGGCGGGTTGTATAACTTTCTTTAAAATTCAGCAAAATATATCATTATTAAAAGGTAAATAAATTAGTAGTATAAATAGGTATACACATATTCGCAAATAGCTAGGATTTACATGAGAAGGGCAAATAGCTATAATAAGACATAGATCGCGATTAGTGATAATTAACAGTAACGTGGAGACATCAACACATTCATCCTCATTACCAAGAACTGCATGCTAAAATTGATTAATTTTATTTTTTTACTAAGTTTAAGGAGGTCAGGCTTCAGGCAATTCAACATTTAGCTCCGATAATTGAAAATGAATTAAGTTGAATCCTCACTCTTGATTTATTAACAGATAAATTACCAGCATCAGAAAATCTAGTGTTATATGTATGAACGTCAGATGAACAAGTAAAAAGAACACAGATATTCTGAGGCGTAGAATTGGTAGATATGTCGTGCGTAAGAGAAAATACCGTTACAAATTAAAGCATATTGAGGGGAAAGACATTAGCATGGACAAACAAAGGAGAAGCATGAGATATGTTACCAGCAAAGAACATTAGCCAAAGAGCTCCTTTTTGAGAAGATAATGCAAGTCGCGATCAGCTGTTCAAGTTTGTTGACAAATTTCTTAATTTAAAAAAAGCCGCAATCTTCCTCTGACACGAATCAAGCAAAGAACTTGCGGGTAGATTTACTGAACATTTTCAGATGAAAATCACCGGCATTCGACGTGAATTATCTGCTAGTTTGTTATTAATATTAACAATTGAAGTTCATGAAACTTGTCTCGCACCTCCACTGTCGTGCTTCCAGCCTGTGTTGTAAAGCGTGATAAAACGTTTTATTATGTCATCGAAAGCGAAATCTTGTGAACTCCCAACAACCTGGATTTTTAAAGCTGCATCAATCAACTGCTACCAACTATTACGAAAATCATTGACTCATCCTTAGAACAAGTTTATTACAGGGGCCCAGCCGAAACACGTGTCATACAATGCAGACATTTTCTGTCGTTTTGGGGATATATTGCTGACTTGAGATATGTCGCGGGCTCGTTACTTTTGGGAGTGCTCGCTAGCGACCTCGCTTTCCTTCAAAGTTAAAGTGGTGCAATACTTTCAGAGATATTTACGTTAGAAAAATGGAGAGAATATGCAAATGAGACGACTGATGACGTCATACACTCAACCCAATATTATATTGAGTATATAAATTGAGCTCTCTTGGCCAATTTGCAGTGCAGAACATTGAAACTTGGCAAGCTAATAGTTTTACAGGAAACACACCAATGACTGTAAAAAATTATGTTTTCATGGCAACTCACTCTTTTTTAGTCCTCACCCACTTGATTTTAATATGTTGGTGATTTTGAGCTTGAAAATGTTAAACAAGGCCAGAAAGTCGGTTTGCTGGATCACGGATATGAAGTGCTGTTAGCAAATATCAAAATGGAACCCCAAAGGTGGCCAGAAATGCTTTTAATGTGGAAGAGGTATGAAACGCAGTATGTTGTCATGGTAACGGAACTGTTAAGGTCATATTGATGAGCACATTAGGTAGAATCTCAATGCAAAGAATCCAACAATTTTGATACAAACTGGCTGAGATATCTATTTTCGTCGTATTTGAACAAAATCTGGTTGAGTGTATGCCGTCATCACTTGGCTAATTTGCATATTTTAGAAACTTGAATATCTCTGGAACGAAAAGAGATATTTGAAAATTTTAAACAGCATTTTTCTTCTCCTACAGTCTACTTGTTTATGTTTCAAAATGGCTTAAATAGGAAAGGTGCAATTTTTGTCATAGTACCACTTTAAGGTGATTCCATTGCACTGCACATCCCTGCTGCGCACAATTTCCGCATAATTAGCGCTCGCACATGAGCGCGTGCACGTACAAAACGTAAGACATTTCCCTCAAACTAAGCTCTATAGGGAAATAAATGCTCCTTTTCTCTTAAACGAGCATGGTGATCCCCGATTTGTTTTTTCCTGTATTTGCTAAGAACAGTCAAATAAAGATCATATTTGAAAAAGACAGTGGAACATGATTTTTTCTTTTTTTGCAAATTGTTCTGTACTGGGTGTATTTTAGCCAAGATGAGGACTTCAAGCTAACCACGGAACTCTCCGAAAAAAGTGCAATATTCCCGCAACCAAGCATTCACGCTGGGAAGTTATTGATCCATGTTGGGCCAGCCTTTTTGTGGAAAAACTACTCTGCGAGTATTTATCTGATTCACTTCAAATTTGGAACAGTAAAAGATTTAAGAATTGGTTCATGCTTAGCGTGCGTATATCGAGTTATGGATGCACGCGGGAAGTTTGGAGAGCACGAAAGAAGCGTAAGAGTTGTTCGAGGCGCAGCCGAGAGCAACTCTAGCTTCTTGAGTGCTCTCTAAACTTTCCAAGTGCATCCATAACTCGATATACGCACAGCTAAAAGCATGAATCAATTCTTTTATAACATGGCGACAACAAGTGAGCTTAGGCGCTAAACTGACATGTTTTATTGCTGATTCACTACAACTAGTTCTCACGATGCACGGTGAAGGAAAACAAAGGTCTCTTTTATCCTAACACGCCACAATCAGTTAAGCAACAGTTGAACGAAAACGCTTAACCTGTTCTCTAAAATTTTCAATGAAAAATTCGCTTCTTCGAATTAAGATTATCTGAATGAAAACGTAGCCAAGCAAAGTACGAATACTCAGTGAAAATGTAGACAAGCAAAGCCAAAATACTCACCTCGAAGTAAACATCTTTGCCAGGCAAAAGTCAAAGGCTCGAAGTAGAGTTAGGATTGTTCAGAATATCTTCACATTGCCGAAACTTAATTAAACAAAGGAACTTGCACTAAACGCGGCGGAAATTTTGCAGCTGAAATGAATTGCACACGTCATTTTATGGAGTGGGAGGCGCGGTGGCCTCATGGTTAGTGCGCTCGACTCCGGAACGAGTGGTCCGGGTTCGGGGCCTGGCAGGGGACATTGTGTTGTGTTCTTGGGCAAGACACTTTACTCTCACGGTGCCTCTCTCCACCCAGGTGTATAAATGGGTACCGGCGTAATGCTGGGGGTAACCCTGCGATGGACTAGCATCCCATCCAGGGGGGAGTACAAATACTCCTAGTCGCTTCATGCTACAGAAACCGGAGATAAGCGCCGGCCTGATGAGCCTTCTGGCTCGTAAGCGGAGACTTTACCTTTACCTTTTATGGAGCACGGCCGTGCGTCCATAGAGATTTGGTTTATGATGACGCAATGGGATTTAGATAGGACTAGCGCGCGCGCTATGTTATAAATATTTATGGTAAATGTTTCTATTGTTTTATATTTTTTGTTTTTTGTATTTTTTTTTTAGGGGAAAATGACCTCACAGACTTAAAGTGAAATTTTTTAATATAAAGAGATTGGATGTCGGTTGCTGAAAGACGATCTTGAAACAAACTCCAAACTGAAAAAAGTTCTTCGATATCTTGATTCAGTCCGGAAATATAATACAATGAAATTTGGATAAATTCTACGTTTAGCAACAAATTTTGTCATTTTAACAATTGTATCTCGTGATTAAAATAAAATATTTTGATTTAAAGTCCTAGGTCCATTTTGTGACTTCATTTTCCAGCCAAAAAAATTAAAATGTTGCCAAACTAATACCGCCAAATTTTGTATCTTAAAAGTATCTAATAGTGCTTCAAATTTGTGCTTGCAAGGATAAAATGTTAAAAAGTTATGGTTGACCCAATATGAACAAAAATTTTCCACCGTGAATCTAAAACGGCTTAAATGAAACGATACTGCTTATGTGAATAAAAGAAGCTTTACTTTCAAGATAAAATTTTGTGTCTTTCAAGTAACCAAGACTTTTTCTTCTGTATGAAGGTGATTCGAATTTTTAACGCACAACCATTAAAAATACCCGATTTAAAGAACATGCTGACGCGTAAACGAGCATGGGGTACACGAGCAATTTCAAGGGAATTACCTTAAACGAATCTATGGTTTATCTTAAAGTCGGCCTACTTCTTCGGCAAGTTTTGAGAAGTTTCCCTTGGTCTCTACTTTGCAAAATCTCAGAAAATTCCCGATTTACGTGTCCTTGCCAAATTTCCATAACTCGGCTTTGCGGGCACTTTTGGACCCGTCGTCTGCAGTAAAATGTTCTCCGATGTTTGCAATTTAAGTGCAGCATAGTAATTACAAGATAGTGCAATTTGCTCCGGGGTGTTTTTTAACCCTCTTTAATCGGCCTACTTTTTGGGCGATTTTTGAGACTTTCCTTCCGTCCCCCCTTTGCAAAATCTCAGAAAATGCACGATTTAGGTATTCTTGGCAAATTTGTCATAACTCGGCTTTGTTGACACTTGTTGGAATCGCCGTTTGCGGCAAAATGTTTTCAGATGATTGCACTTAAGTGCATACTAAATAATAGATAATGCAATTTGATTCGATGTGCTTTTCAAGCCCCTAAAGTCGGCCTCTTTTTTGCGCGAGTTTTGAGAAGTTTCCCTTGCCCCCCCCCCCCCCCCCCCTCCACCCCCCACCTCTGCAAAATCTCAGAAAATGCGTGATTTGGGTGCCCTTGCCAAATTTGTCATAACTCGGCTTTGCGGGCACTTTTGGAGCCACCGTTTGCAACAAAATGTTCTGCGATGTTTGTACTTTTAGTGAATACTAATCAGGAGGTAACGCAATTTGTGCCGGGGTGTTTTTAAAGCCCCTAATTCAGCTTACTTTATGGGCCATTTTCGAGACGTTTCCCTTAATTGGTCCCCTCTTTCCAATGGATGCAAAAAATGTTTATAAAAAGTGCTCTATTCAGTTAATTTGAGACGTTTCCTGGGGATAACCCCTTCATCAGTCGGATGTAAAAGCCGTTAGGCCAGAATCAAACGTTCACGGTACACGCGCGTCCAATGATGCACATGTTATTTGAAACAACCTTGGTGAATTTCGCCGAGACGATAAGCGATGTAAGTCGGTTGTACGATTCCGCGAACGAGAATATCCGACAAAGCTAGACATGCTATTAAGAGGCACGATGGCAAGCGAAGCGATGGATTGACAATTATGGCAAAACACACCAAGACGTTAGCGATAACCGAGAATGGAGCGAAAAATGCGTTTAAAACACTAGTGATTAAATTGCTTATATAGCGAAGATGAGCCTGCTGAAAGCAATGATCTGGGAGATGGAAGCAGAACGCCAGAAAATCGAAGGAATTGTTATGAGCCATTGAAAACGATGGTTTCATCTTGAAATAAGACGCGAACGCATTTGAATTGAAATAGCATCGATGCTAATAAACCGCCATATCGCTGTGTTTGTTCGGTGAAAGAGGGCCTGAATTCACTTATTCAAATATTATTATCTTTGCGGCCTTTTTGTTGCTAGAAAAACGTGACAGCAACCCAGTTGTTAAGAAACTGATGTGTCCATGAAGCACTCAACCTAGAATTAATCCCATTTTCAATTTTTTTTCTCTTGGGAGTCAATTTTAACCATAAACTAAAAACACATACCCTAACAAACTTCACCGTAATACACAATTCTTTGATAGTTGTTTGCTGTCCTTTTGGTCTTTTAATTACTTTGGCACAGTTACTGTCATGCTATAATTAATTATTTCAGTGTAAGGCTTCCAGAACAACACGAGTTTAATAAACAGCCGTCTTTTCCAAATCCCGAGAAATGGTATGGTTGTCATTCAAAGGCTCGAGGAGTTGAACTAACCGAGTAAAACTCAATTGATTGTTGGAGGAACTGAAATTGCCTGAATGCCGCTGCTAAGGTTAGTGATTGCATTAGAAAGCTTGTGCCATTTTTTCGACCAATGAGAAGCGAAACCAAAACAAATTGAGCCTTGTACGAGAGTCCATAGTTGGAAAAATTCTAGGTCGTATTGTTATTGACAGAGTGAGAAGTGGAGCAGACAAAAGACTCAGGAAGGAGCAAGCTGGTTATAGGCAAGGGAGAGGAACAACAGAGCAAGTCTTCATTCTGAGGAATATCATAGAGCAAGCAAACGAGTGGCAAGCAAACGAGTGGCAAGCAACTATATATGTGAACTTTATAGACTTTGAGAAAGCTTTCGACTCGGTACACCGGGACAGCCTATGGATTATCATGCGGAAGTACGGCATCCCCGAGAAGATCATAAGGATAATACAGCTGTTTTATGCGGATTTCCAATGTCCTGTAGAGAACCAAGGAGAGAGAGGTGAATGGTTCAATATTAAGACCGGTGTAAAACAAGGCCGAAACATGTCTGGATTCTTCTTTCTTATAGTGATGGACTGGATAATGAGAAGAACTGTTGGCAAGGGGAAAAACGGCATAAGATGGAGACTAACAACAAAACTGGATGACCTAGATTTTGCAGATGACGTAGCATTACTATCCTCGTCAAGAAATCAAATGCAAGAGAAAACCTCAAGAATGGACAGGGAAGCCAAAAGGGTCGGCCTAAAAATAAACCTTGACAAGACCAAAGTCATACGAATCAATGCGAAGAATCAAGTACCTATCAGCATAGTGGGTAAAAACATCAAAGAAGTAGAGGAGTTTACCTATCTTGGTGCCAAAGTCAATAAAGAAGGAGGTGGGATGGAGGACTTACAGTCAGACTTTCAAAGGCAAGACTGAGGGACATATATTAGGCTAATTAAGATCTGGAACTCCAAGAGCATCTCAAAGAGAACGAAGATGAAACTGTACAAGACCCTTGTCTTGCCTGTATTGATGTATGGATGTGAGACCTGGAAAATGACCAAGAGCGATGAACACGTTCTCAACGTGTTTCAAAACAAATGCCTCCGGAAGATTCACAACATACGTTGGCAAGATGACATCACCACCAATTAAAGAGTTGCTAGCCAGAGCGGAAATGTCACCAGTGAGTCAGGAAGTAAAGAGAAGAAGATGGAAGTTCATTGGCCACATTCTAAGGCAGGACAGAGTGAGCGATACAAGGACGGCGTTAAATTGGAGACCGGAGGGAAAAAGAAAGAGGGGGAGACCAAAGACAACGTGGAGAAGGACCGTTGAGAGGGAGATGAAAGAAGGAGGATGGGGTTCGTGGGAAGAGGTGCGGGGCGTTGCGGTAGACAGACAGACATGGAAAGCTTCTGTGGGGGCCCTATGTGCCACCTGGCACGCGGAGGATAGGTAACAGGTAACGAGAGTATTTTCCCAGGCTTTTAGTAAATTAGAAGGAGTTGCTTTCAATCATTCTGATTGGTTCAGTTCGGGGCTCGTACCTATTGTGTTTTGTCCTCGCAATTACTTTGATTTACGATGGGTAATCAAAACTCGCTTCATTATCCTGGTGAAATTAACGAGAAATACATATCCCAACTGCATGAATGCAAAATTCATTGCGGTGGTTACCAGTTACATGCGCAGTCAACAATTCTTTGTTATGAGATCGAATCCTTAGCAAGACTCCCAGTTTATCGTCATCACACGGATTATCAGTCACAAGCGCCTCTCAATGACCTTTTTCATTTTTCGAAACTAAATTTTGGGTGGACGACAATCAAATGTTTGATTGACGTCCATTCAAAGTTGGTTTCGAAAAATTAAAAAGAAAGTCGTTGAAGGGCGCGTGTGACTGATAATCCCTGTAATGATGACAAACTGGCAGTCTTCCTAATTGAACGCAAACTACGGTGACAAACATAAGGCTAAACAAGCGCATACCTGAAATGCATATACCTAATACACATGTAAAACGTATTAATAAAGATACAGCTTTTTGATGGTAACGTATTCACTTAAGGATGGCGGAAGATCACGAAATGAATACGTTAAATGAATACGTTAGCAGCGAAAGTTATATCTTTATTGGGATATATTCTCTCTTGTTTTTATTGTTTCTTGTATATCTTCGTATTGTATTACCTCCTTTTGTTACTATCAATATTACCTCATAAGCTACTCAAATTATTGTTACATATTTCAAAAAATTTAGCTAACGGTAACCGTTACTTCTGAAGATGTCTGTTGAGACATACGAAACGACGTCGAGTCCTCATGTTAGCCTTATGTTAGCCTCATGTTTGTCACCGCAGTTTGCGTTCGATTTCTAATCAAGGTTCTTCGGCCAAACACGAAAAGTATCTTTCCTACAAAGGAGTGGTTTTTCAAAGACACAAGCAACATTGCTTTCCTTTGATAAACAGAGGCAACAGCAAACCGAAAGTGGTTGTGACCAGGGCCCCGTTTCTCGAAAGTTCCGAAACTTTACGGGCCATTTTCGGGTGTCACAATGTCTTCTGTATCTCAAGAACAGAGAGGATTTAAGTCGTCAAACTTTACAGACATGTTTCCTTTAACTGGCTTAAAAACATGTTAAAAGATCGGCTTTCCAAAACAAGTGCATGGTTAGCACTTTCACAAACGGTCAGTGTAAAACGCAGACTGCAGACTGCAGACCGGGGGTAAAATGCAGACTGAGGTTATAATTTAACTGTTGAAAAAGCCCAAAGGCATTAGAAATGCTACCAGTTAAGCCTAAATATTGTTTTATGTCTAATTAGGCCTAAGGTTAGCATTTCTAAAGGGTTTGGGCTTTTTCAACAGTTACGATATAACGATATGCACTTTACCGCTGGTTTGCAGTCTGCAGTCTGCGTTTTACACTGACCGGTTTCACAAATGGCTTTTTTCGGGCCCGACAATTTTTGGGGACTTTTGAAAACCCAGAACGGATCTGCCACAGTCAGGTGGGACAATCTATGACAAATACACAACAATGCGTTACACTGACAAGGTGAAGATACTTCATGACCGCGACGGTCATTAAAAACTAACAAATCGGAAACAAGCGCTCCGGATTAAATAGTTCTAACGAGTTACTAGACACTTCAAACGATATACTTAGGGAGCATGAAACAATCGATTATCGTCTCCCTGTTCAGCCCCAAAGTTTTTTTGTTATGTATTTACCATGAAGTGTCCTACCTGACTGTGGGGGCCCCTGTGAGGGTTCAGTTCCAACCGTTCGGAAATGCGCTCTTACATTTTGCTTCCGATTCATCCCTGGCCCTTCACGGCCACAGTATACAAACTGAACGCCCGCCTGATATCAAGCCCACAGTTTAATGCAGTTTCATTATTTCATTTCATTTCATTTGTGCATAAGGGAAAAGCCTTCAAGTTGCAAGAGGACGGTAAATAAAATGCTGGGCTTAATAGACCGAATGCATAAATGGCGGCCAAGAAACTGTTCTTTTGTTTATGTGCTAATTGGCCTCACTAGCCTCGTTTGCATGGATAAATACAAAAGAAAGGTTGCTTGAGAGCGAGGCTATTGAGTCTAATTAGCACATAAACAATTTTGGCCGCCATTTCTTCATTCGGTCAATAAGAGCCCATTCGAACGCAACTCAACGTCCGGTAAGCTTGTCTTCATTCTGGATGCATTCTTTGATCCATAATAACTCATTTCTTACTATCTATAAATCTTTATGCATATCAAATACCTATGTTATGTTAATTTACTTAACGACTTTCCGAATTACGGGAGATAAGCCGTTTTCCTTGAGAGCACACAACAAGAATGAATTAGATAAGAATCTTTCTCTATCAATATACGGTCTTGTCCCATCACATCACAAGTGGGCTCACTTTTAGGTACACTTGTCGCGCGAAAACAAACAAAGGGCCGCCAATTTTAACCAATCAGATGAAGCGATGTCACGCGAGACTGCTTTTGCCATGTTTTTTCGGGGAAATGACAACTGAATTTTGCGGGAACGGGTATTCTAAAAATAGACTCAGTTGTGACTGTACTGGGGAGCCCACCCATGGCAGAAGAACACTAGTACTCTTATCTAATTTGCGCACAGTAAATACATAAAACTACGATACGTTCATTACATTTTTGTTTTCGTTTTTGATCAGTTAGGCATAAACCACTGATGTGGATGATGAACTCCTTTGTTTCGGTGTATTGGAGGGGATTCTATCTGGCTGCTGTCATAAGCTATTTCTCAAGCATATAGGTTGGAGTTTTATAGACTGAGGTTTCCTTAATTAAGTGTAGCTATGATCCTCGCAGTTATGAACGCGATTTTAGCAATAGCTTAGAGAAGCCAGAAAAACCGCTGCGACGCTCTGACCAACTGCGCTATGAAGCCACTGACGTAAGGAGCTGGTCATTTGTGGCTTCTCGTGCAATGAATGAACCAGCGAATGAAATGATATATGAAATGAGACATACATTTAACTGCGGATATGAAATCAAGTGGAGCTATGATCCTCGAAGTTATGAACGCAATTTTAGCAATAAAAACTTTTTTACTCGTAGAGGTTTCTTTATTGATGGAGATGTTGAAAGCTGTTTATCAACGCACAGCATAATCCTTTCTTGGTATTTTCACAGTTGTCATGTGATTTCAGACGATCGCAGACTATTGTAGATCTTATTAGATCGGCGATAATCACAGAGGATGCCAAAAAAGCGGTCATCTTAAAAGTGCTAGTAAATGGTCAATCTTATTGGCCTTCAATAGCGTCTCTATTAACGAGTAAATTGCCTGACGTTCAGAACGGTTAAACACAGGCCGTATGATTTGCAACAGGTTATGTCATGCGAGTGCAACAAGTGGAACAAAAACATTTCCTGAGCAACATACCGTCTTTCCACATGCGTATAAAGCTTTTGTACATTATTTCCCGTTGTTTGCAAGTCTGTGACTTGAAATGAGCAAATCTTTACTTAAATAGAACGTTCTTTCTATAATTCAGACAAAAACTAATTAGGGTAACAGTTAAACTGTATCAGGGTTTACATATATATGCGTCTGAACCAAGAGCTGCTACTTCCACTGTCACCCTCCCGGATTCTCTAAGAAATGCGCTTTTAAACTGCCATAGCCATTCCGGCAAACACAGTACAGTACAATTTTCTTCGTTCCAAGTTTAAACAAGTTTATTCACACATACATATCTCATTCACACATACGCTTCGGATACAACATGAATATAGTACTCAAGCTCTGTGGTGGACGCAAACTTTGGTCTTTTATACCCATTGAGGTAACGTTTCCGGCACACGACGCTCTGAGGCAAAATGTTTAGTCGAAATGCATCGCAGAGAACTCTGTATTGTTGCCACGGAGGAGGTGCCG
>NC_090893.1:23987117-23999617 GCF_036669925.1 Montipora capricornis
CTTATGTCTTCAAGTTTGAGATCAACCCCTAGTTCTTCTTTAACGAAATTTGAAGACAGGATATCTGTATCTTCACGGGTATCAGCAGATTCCACATTGCTCTCAGGAATGCCATAGATCCGGATATTAGTTCTGCGAGTATATTGCTCCAAGTCGTCTAACTGGCTTGTAAGAGTTGCGTTCGAGACCTTTAAGTCTTCAAGTATAGACTCTATATTCCTGCATTGCTCGAGATCAAATTTAAGGCTTTCGGAAACGGATTCGCAGAATTTAGGAGAAGTAATGAGTTTGTTGACTGCAGGGTCGACAAATTCTTGTATCTTCAATTGTATGATGGAGGGAAGACGTTCATCGATCCACTTGTTGAGCTTCGCTTCGATCTTCGCTTCAATCTTCTCCCAGTTTTCACAAAATTCATCGTCAGAAGTTGTAGTAGGCGATTTCGGCGAAGAAGTAACCTTCTGTTTTGCCTTTGGTTTGCCCATTTAGAGATTTTCGCGGAGAATTCAAAAAAAGACAAAAAGATGATCAGAGTAAAAGAGAAACCGCCATCTTGCACCACTGACCGCTGACCAAATCTTCGTATTTCTTTTGTACAACAAGGTCGCCCCTTGCGCTTGGTGCTTCAGCAGCGCATTTTGCTGATCTTCTCAGATGCTCTTCTCCGATAGTCGGTTCTGAAAGGAATGACAACGTGCGGAAAGCGTTCTTCATTCTTTGAATTTGCGCTCTGCGTCGACATTCCTCAAACTGTGAAGCGTCTCGTTTGCGCGGCGTCAATGGCCTGCGATCGACGCTAAACATACAGTCCATTTATTCGGCGAGCTTCTCTCTTTAAGACGCTTGTTTGCGAATTTTGAATGAACTCGAAGCCATCTTACACTCGAAATCAGCAATTAAATGGAGACCCCTTCTTGAAATCCTACTTTAGCAACGCGAGTATTGTGTATTTAGAGCAAATTGGTGATTAAAACATGCGATTTTTTCATTAAGTAAACAAGACGAAAAGTAAACTTCCTTATACATTGATAATTTGACAAGAGATTCCGGTAATTACGAGATAAGTGTGTCAATTTTTTCTTAGCTCAATGTGCTTCAACCAAAATTGCGTGATTGGGTTAATTATTGGAGAGGGGTGTGTGGGTGAAAGTATGTTTTCCTTGATTGGGAAACTAAACAAACGTTTATTTTCCTTATTATGTCCGAAATATGTGAGGTACATTATTGAGCTTTGAGTTACAGATGGTTTCGACCGAAAAGAAATATCCACTAGCCGGTTTGCAGTGCCCCATCAAATGATAAATATAATATGAAATTCATTTATCCTTTTCTATAATCAGTTCGGCTTTTAGGCAAGTTAAAGGGGATGGTTTGAGACATGGTATCTGATGCAGTTTCCAAATTTAGGCAGGAAAGAGGCCTTTTTGATCGCACAAGTAAAGGCTGAATGTCCAGAATCTTTTTCGTCTTTTATGCAGTTTACTGTTTTGACCGATATTTATTGCGTCTTTTAGGCGAACAGAAATAATTCCCAGTGGTATTGCGCAAACCTCGAGCTCGAGCTAGAAGCTCAACCTAAGCAGAAGACGTACAAGCTTTCTCAACATTACCTAAAGGAATATGGTTATGTCTGTTATCAATATTAAAATTGTTGCAATAAAACGAGAACAGACATTTTCTTGTTTTTTTTCCCAACCTTTGTCTTTACGTAGACTCCCAAATCTGTGGCTATGCGTTGCGGTTCCTGTGGGTTGAAGAGATTAAAGAATTACAAAAAAAAGAATGAGCTAACATTAACTAATCCCACAGCATGGTTACTTGTTCATTTACAAGCTAGTTAAATTAATTGGTTTTAGCTATTACTAGTGAATGATTTCCCGGATAATAGTGAAACCTATCTTTTGAAAAACTCAGGCTAAATAAATCATTATCAAATGGATAAGCGCCTTCGTAACCATTGGAGTTGGATCGGATATGACGGTTTTTCTGTGAGATGACACTGTTCCATCCCAGATCACCACAGGCCAACCAACACACTGTCTTCCCAACTGGCCATTTATCTAGGTTTAATCCCGCCCCGACGTAACCCAGACATAACTTTGGTGATTCTACGAGAACTCCAACCTCGTTCCCAGGGTCTCTCTTCTCTGCCTCCATTGTCGTTGAGAAAAGACCCTGGTTGACTCTGGTCACGTGTCTCCCAGAATCTGGGAGGTTCACCAAATGTGTGTTAGGGGATGGGTGGCAATGTAGGCCTTGTCGCCGAGAAGGGAATCAGCACACAATTGATTTTGTGGCCAGATGACCATCGACAAACTGTTTGACGGCAGTATTTTATGAACCTCAAATCATCAAATCAAACTGTATTGACATGTGCAGGTATTTTATTTTGTTCTTTGATTTTCGTTTTCTTTCGAATGTTTAACAACGTCACAGTGATTCCTAAAGTCGCAATCTTGAACAGCGAGTTGACCGTTTTGACTTACGATATTTATATTTTTAATTTCGTGTAAATCGTCGATGTCGTTAAGATATTTTCTACCGCTGCACAGCGCTTTAATAGCGTGTATATATTTAGCCGCGGTAAAATAAAAGAGACATTTTTATCAAGCAAACGTAGTATTTGGTGTATTCTTTTATGTTAGTGTTTGTTCTGGAGAAGCAGCTTTAGCTACTAACGAAATCAATTTTTTTTTGTGAACGTCAATCGACGCTCTACATGGAACTTTTGAAGTTGTCTTGTCGATCACGAAAGCTCTTGTATTTAGGTTGACCGCTTTTATGGGAATTCATTTCCTGTGGGTATAAAACATCCGCTCTTTTGACCTTTTTCATACTTACATTGTAAGATAAAGATCACTTATTTAAAAAATGCCTTCTCAAACGAATACTCTTTCGCCCAGTTGTGGAATCAAAATATAACGAAAACACTACCCTAGTGGGAAAATGTTTGTCGACGAGTGCCACGTGACCAGAGTCAACTAGGGTCTTTTTTCAACGACAATGTAGGCAGAGAAGAGAGACCCTGGGAACGAGGTTGCGAGAACTCGTGTTTTGCTGTTGGTCATAGCGTAGGTCTTAAAGCAAACGGCCTCAAAATGACATTTTTTCGCTAATAACCCTTTGAAAGCAAAAGAAAAAGCAGTTTTGAACGCCCGTAGGATGCCTCTTGGAAACCGCAGATTGGAAACTATGGAAACGTAACACCATCTCAACCGATAGACGGTTGGCAAAACTCTCGCCCCTGAGATGAATTTGTTCGTACAGTGGTTCATTCGCTGACGTTCTCTGCACACCAAAGATTTTCATTGTTTTACACGAGGGAACGACGGACAATATAATCAGAAAACCGTATCAAAATATGAATTCGCGTTGTAAACACGCAAGACCCTTCTGGTTTGATTCAAGCGTCCTACTTACCCCGCGAGAAAGAAACTGGTCTGAACGACGTTAAAGATAAAGACCAAGCGAAACAAATTATTCTCAAGGAATGGAAAAAATAGTACAAAAATGTAAAACACGTGCATGTATTGCGTGCAAAGCGTGCTGAACGTGCAGAGAGTTTTTTCGGCCTTTTTCCCTTTAAAAGCCCGCTGCTTAAATCAGTCAAAACTGAGCAAAGCGCCTCACGAGTCAGCTGTAGCTCAGCCATTTCTACACGTGTACAGCGAGATTTTGGTGAGATTTTCTCCTTGTGAGGCCATAAGAAAAGTATCCAATATTTTTGGTATTTTTTGCCTCTCGAGGCAAATTTCCCATCGTGAGCGGCCCTCTTGAAAATCTGGCTGAGACTGGCCAGGCAATCATGGAAAAAAATCGAATGTCCTAATCACGTGTCTTCTCAACTTCTTGTAGTTCAAGATGGCGTCCGAAATACAACACAATACAATACAATACAAATGAACTCGATGGCACTTCTTGCTGTTTTTTTTTTTTTTTGCTTCGACAAATCCGTCGTAGAAGAAACGCTGACCGCAAGCAGATAACGGCAAGAGAATGGATTGCAAAAAATAAGCAAGAAGTAGCATACCCTTACCTGCTTCGGGATCTTCTGCATTTAATGGCTCAAACACTTTTAAGAGACCTTGTTATTAGAAGGATTGTCACGACAACACTTTATCACCAAACACCAATGTTATGGTATCATGTGAAACATCAATTATTGCTGAACAAGGTGCAGTCCTTTTTGTGACGCATTAAGTTACCATGGAAACAGGAAACCTTGCAGAAACACTCAATATTTTGGCTTTAGTTGCTTATATCTCAAAAACGAACTCAGTGAGCCCCATTTTTTATTGCACAAAGGTGATCAACAGACCAAGATGAAACTCTGTGCAAAGTTTAAAAAAATTCTGTGGAGCGGATTCAGAGCAACCTTAAATTTTCAATTATTTAAGGTGACTCTGAATCAAAAAGTTTTATCCTGGCATGTTGATTACATTACAGAAATAAAAAATGGGGGTCACCGAGTTTCCATTTTGAGATATAAGCAACTAAAGCCAAAATATGGGGTGTTTTTGGTACACGATAACTGGATCAGTACAAACGTCCTTGAAAAAATGTATACTGGAATGAAAGATTGACTGTCGTTTAATCGCGTTATGTGTCTTCTTGACAAATACTGCATTTGTCCAAGCCAGGTTGATCATCTACCAAGCCGAAATTTGTTGGCACTTTTTTTTGCAAACAAAAGCCGTTCTTGAGAACAATACTTACAGCATTCATTGCATCCATGTTTAATTTACGAAATTTATAATGAGAAACAAATTAATGTATGATATATCGGGGTCTGGTCCGGAGAATGTATGAAAGAAATATTTACGTACCTATAATGCACTTATCAATGTAAAGCCACGGGGAGGGGGGGCTTTGACTGTGAGGTCTGTCCCCAGGGTGGGGATTTTGATCGTGCGACATATTCCCAGGGTGGGGAATTTGACATGGCCACCATCTTGGATAATGAAGAAGGCTTGGAAATCAACCTTGTTCCCAAGGCTTTTCCCTCCCCAGGTAATGAGGGAAAGGCCCTGGGAACGAGGTTGCGTAAAAGCAACTCCGCCATCTTGGAAAATACCCAGAAGGCGTTCAAATGAACTTCCCACATTAGTGAGAGGTGGCTGAACGAGAGGTGCGTGGTACATACATTGCACTCTTACTGTGTCTAAGTCTAAAGGGCATTATTTTGGCCACCTTTGCTCGCCCCAGCGTGGGGGCTTTTGATACTTTTGGCCAATTATGTTGTCACGTGGGTGGGGAATTTAACGCATTTTTTCAGAAAATGTCAAAATCCCCACCACCCCCTCCCCCATCCTGGGGCTTAACATTGATAGGTGCATAATATCTGCAAGTTAGAGTGGGCGCCATCTTGAAAAACGCTAGAAACTGGGAACTAGTACCCATACCTCGCAAGACAGTAATGCCCAGAACTCAACAAAATCAAAATCATAGTGTTTTTGTGTGTCCATCTGCCTGCCATTGATTTGCAAACTGTCATAAAAATTTTCAGTTCCCACAAGAATATTCCACTCCTCCAACACAGCTGATGTTTTCTTTGTTTTTTTTTTAACTCTTCAACATGGCCGCCGTGACGTCGGCGTGTAAAAGACTTTTTTTCGGGGTTTAAGATCAACGACGCGACGGCAAAAAAAACGTCACAATTTTTGCATATTTAATGAGCAAAAAGAATAGCTTGCACGCTGTGCACGTGCACTTATTCATTTTTGTACATTTCTTTCACGTTTTCGGCACATCTGCGACGTAAAATGACCAGTAACGGAGAACGTGAACACAAGGCAGCGAATTTGAATTTTCTGCCGTAACTTCATCACTGCACCTCCTAATTCAGTTTCTGGAAAGCTGAGCTAGTTTTTAGAAGTTAGACGTTTTCGTTACCGTCGCGTTGTAGATCTTCAACTTTGTATTTAGCAAGATTCACTTTTTTGTGATTATCTTTCAAATCGTTTATGGGTCTCTTGCACAGAAGTTTGCGTGGTAAAATAATGAGAATCCCACGTTCATATGACAAATCATGTGACATAGTTTGGTGTCACAACTAGCAGATGAGCTTATCGGTAACAGGTTGCAATTGAGAAAAGTCTGGTTTTCACTTACGACCATTTTGGAACATACACAATTAAAATGCAATACTCAGAGAGCCCATTTTGCTTGGCCCCCTATAATCACAAAATGATTGTTTTGTTGAACATAGTAATCTGGCCAAGTTGCGTGGTGCTTTTATCACAAACCGAACAACTTGGCCTGTCAGGGTTCGTACTCTTAAGAGTTTTTCAAATTCCATGACATTCCAGGACCTTTTCCATGACTTTTTTCAGTTTTCCATGACCTAAAGTTTACTGAGCTCCCAGTTTCGAAAATTGTCAAAATCATCCTTGTTTTTGGGGAATTTTCTGACATAATTCGTCTGCATTTTATTGTCCTTGCTTCCACTTCTGCAATAATTTACGTACCACACGTAACTATAATTTTCCGCGACTTTCCATGACCAACAATTAAATTCCATGACTTTCCAGGCCTGGAAACTGAAATACTTCAATTCCATGATTTTCCAGGTTTTCCATGACCTGTACGAACCCTGCCTATTTTATGTTTCGAGCGCAAAGCCCATCGTCAGAGCAAAGGGCTGATGCTGAAGCCTGGTTGGTTTTCACTAGCGACGCAAGAACTAGCACAAGTTCAAACATAAGAGCGCTTATTTCATCGTGAAAACGGGGTTGACGCAAGCATAAGCACAGGCGCATGCGCAAGCACAAGGATCAAAATATTTCCATTAACTTGTCGTTGCGCTTCTGCATGGTTGCGTTTGCTTGCGTTGTGTGAAAACGAAACACAGCATAAGCACAAGGAATTTACTATGTCTGGCCAATTGAAGCACGTGCTCCAGATTCCCGGCGTCTTAGCATTTGAACAAAATGGCGGATGCCTTGGTTGATTTTGAAGCTTATGTCGACGTTCGTTTTCACTTAGCATAAGCTACTTATGCTTGCGCTAGTTGTGCTTGCGTCGCTAGTGAAATCCAGGCTTCAAAGGAGTTCATTCCTTATCAACGCAGCACTGGAGATTCTTTGGGGACGAACTCCTTCATTAGTCATTTAAAGGACACCTCGCTCATATTGTACAACGAAAACAAGATGAAATAATCACAAAGATCTGTTTTGAAAAGACGTCTCCATTGCCGTAGAAGCTTAATAGGGATGGCAACCGTAAGTGAGCTGTCTCCCTTTTAACTTGTCTTCACACAACCACATTTACATCTTTTCTTCATTAGAGATGATTAGCATAAAAATGTGGAGGACAACACTGCCCTAGCATGCGAAATATTCTCTTCCGGTTCTCACCAGCGTTTCAAAAACGTGCGTGCTTAAACTCGGTAATTCCCTAATAAGGAGCGTAAGCACGAGGCGCTTTTGAGACGTGGACGGCATCCGGAAGTGAGCTGTTTTCTTTTTTGCTTCTTTTGACACTACCACATTTCTATTTTTAAGTATCTTTTCACTATTACAGTTGATTAGTTTAAAACTCTAGGAGACACTACTGTTTTGACATGCGAAATGTTTACTTCTGGTTGCTTGCCGTCCGCGTCTCAAAAACCTTGTGTGCTCAAGATCCCTAGTGACCTTAAGAACGCGCGTTTTTGAGACGCGGACGGCAACCAGAAGAGAACATTTTGCGTGTATGGGATTTTCGGGTACCCACATTTTTTTACTAATCGTCTCTACTGGAGAAATGATACTTAGCAATGTAAATGTAACTGTGTGAAGAAAAGTTAAAAGGGTAAACAGCTCACTTCTGGTTGCCGTCCGCTCTTAAAAAACGCGCGTGCTTAAGCTCCCCGTTTTAAACGAGAACGCCACGAAATAAGAATATCATTGGTTAAAAGAGGAAAAATAATCGTGCTGCACGTGCAGCAAGCATTTTAGCTCAAATTCCTGCGGTCCTCTGCACAGCAACGACGTGAAATCACCAAATTTGAGGTTTTGCCGACAACGCGAGCGTACAAATGTGAATCTTTCAGTCTCCATTTATAACTCTGAAACCACTCGTACCAATTCATTTTAGCATACTTCGCCCACATTGTACGACGCGAGCAAAATGGCCTAACCGCGAGAAACTTACCATAGTTTAAAGTTATATTTGAAGGTGAAGTTGTCGGCGCCGTTGCTGTCGCACGGCAACAGGAGGCGAGCTTTCCGAATGCCAGGACAATGGTGTCTCCCAGAGTTTTAATAATATTTAATCGTCTCTAGTGAAGAAAAGTTAAAAGGGAAAACAGCTCACTTTCCGTCAATTGCGAGCTCTCTCTGCCATATCTTTTTCAGATGTTCACTCCAAGCAGTTTAGAAGGACAATTTTCTGCTAAACCCTCAAGTTGTGCAGATAAGAATTGCATACGCACTACATTGAAAAATCTTAAAACACATTCAACAAATTTTCCAAAATATGTAATTAAAAAAATTAAAAGAACCCAGAGAAAAGCTATTCATAATCATCCAGGTTTAACGAAGGTGCAAAATTGTGCACCATCATCTTGACTCTCTCTTTGCTCTTTCCAATCCGCTACACAGTGTCTTCAATTAACGAGAGCCTCTCCTTTTCTTCGGTGTATCTGATTTCCAGTTCCTGGCATCGGTTCTGGCAATCTTCTTCCTTCACCTTGATAGCATCAAGCTGACTTTGTAGACGGTTGATCTTCTCTTTCAATTCTCCTTTATCCATTTTCAGTTTCTTCATCAATTTCTTCTCGTCCAGAAGTTGTTCCGTCACCCATTCCATGTTGCTGAGAATACTCTCAGCCTCATCTCAAAAAATAAGCAAAGACATTGCTCATTTAACTGACATTTTCCAGGGGCACCCAACGTCAATTTTCGGAAAATATCTGTTCGGAAGACGATTTGAGATCTAGAATTTTCGGAACATTTGTTCTAAAATTTCTTGCTTGCCTGCCTCTCCTAGGATTTTCGAACATCTGAAAAAATGGTATAATTACCCACTTTCGACAGATTTTCACCCTAAATAGGTCACCTAGAATTTTCGGGAGCCTTTTTTCTGGCTGAAATTTTCGAAAAGGTAAGCTTTGATCCCTATAGTTTTCGGATCACTAGACTTTCAGCTAGGAAATCCGAACACATAAAAAAAAATTGGGGGATAAAAATATGCCTGTATCTACCATTAATATATTTAAATACGTTTAACAATGCTATCTTTAAGTGGTTTTGAACTATATTCTCGTTGGGTGCCCCTGATTTTTCCTATAAAAATCAAATGTTAGTCGCTCATCCAGGAGATCTCCTGTTACCACTTCCATCACGAGCTCATTAAGCAGAGCCTCTATCTCCCATTCTTGGCATAGGAATCAACCCTTTTCTGAGTAGATTTATTTATAGAACGCCTCCCTTGGGAGATTCAGCATGCTCACTGAACACTATAAAAGCCAATCTCCCTAATTGGGAAATTCAGCATGCCCTCTGTTGTAAAAGCCTATCAAAACAAAGACATCTTAGTGTCAAGGGAAATGGCATACATCAACATTCCTTTTTTCCCTATAAAAATCAAATGTTAGTACACTCATCCAGGAGATCTCCTGTTACCACTTCCATGAGGAGCTCATTAAGCAGAGCCTCTATCTCCCATTCTTGGCATAGGAATCAACCCTTCTCCGAGTAGATTTATTTATAGAACGCCTCCCTTGGGAGATTCAGCATGCTCACTGAACACTATAAAAGCAAATCTCCCTAATTGGGAAATTCAGCACGCCCTCTGTTGTAAAAGCCCATCAAAACAAAGATATCTTAGTGTCAAGGGAAATGGCATACATCAACTTTCCTTTGGAAAATCCTGTTCTAAAAAATACATTTTTTTGGAAAGGTTTGACTCAGGAATTAGTGGAGACAGAGATTCCCCTTCATTAGCTCCTGCTTCCATATAATTAAGAATACTTTCCACCTTGTCCGAAATTAAATTGTCTAACTTCACCCTGATCATAGATACAGCTAAAAGCTTTCCATATCTCCACATACACAGGGGTTTCAATAGAACCCGGTTACCGGCGGTATAGTGCCGCCTGCTTTGCCTCACACCGCCGGCTAGTTTGCCTCGATTTTCACTAAAAATGCTATCATAAACTTGTCAAACTGCCGCCTTCAATGGGCTATCATGGACGGCTATTTCAGAACTTATTGAAGCCCCTGCATACAATGAGTGGTTGACTTTATTTTTACTTTTGATGTAGTTATTATCATCCTATTAATCAAAAATAATTATTTTGAAATTGAAAAGGGAGGGGAGGGGGGCTAGGATTAGGGTTAGGAGGGGGAGACATGTCCCTCCAACCAAGACAATGGTGTGTCCTTGGCATTTAGGGTATCAAATTGATTGTTAACAAATACATTATTGCTACTTTTACAGGGAACTAAAATAAAGGATTAAATAATGGTACCAATTAAATGAAAAATTCAAGCGCTACACCAATTTATCGGAGGGTACGTCCTGTTAAGGAAGCAAGAGAGGAAGCAGCACTCTCCTCAGCAGCAAGGAGGTCACCATGGCAACCGAGCCACAGTCCACCTCCCAAGACTCTG
The DNA here is from genome assembly GCF_036669925.1 of Montipora capricornis. Taxonomy (NCBI): domain Eukaryota; kingdom Metazoa; phylum Cnidaria; class Anthozoa; order Scleractinia; family Acroporidae; genus Montipora; species Montipora capricornis. The sequence goes on from NC_090893.1 coordinate 23,997,713, forward strand.
TCAACACATCACTGAGAAAAACCAGTGTGTGAAATGTATACTTACCCCAAAATATAGCAGGGAGGTTGGGAAAACAAGCAAGCACACTCAACTGATTAAGGATGGTGCCTACTAATTCAAAGGTACATGTATTTTTGCGCGGTTTACGGAATATGCGGGAAAAGCAGATCTCAACAAGTGTTATTGAAATCCAAAAAGAAAATGGGGGGTAACCATGCATTTTTGGAAGATAATTAATCAACAATATTTGTAAAAAGCTTTGAAATACAAAGCAATGTATGGCGTTCTTTTTTAACTTGAAGTTAAGTTATCTCTGAAAAATGCATGGTTACCCCCAATTTTCTTTGTGGATACCAAGAGCACTTACTAAGTTCTGCTTTCTTCGCATAGTTTTGAACAGCACAAAAATATCCCTGTATTAATAAGCATCACCCACAGGAAATCTGAGTATCTCGAGATGCCCAGAACTTATGCGCAATAAGAATAGTAGGCACAGTCCTTAATTTTAGCACATGGCATTTGCCCCTGCAAACCTCCTTGGAGTCCCCCCAAATATTCCATCCAGGCAAAACCAATGCATTGTCTTGGTTTTAACGTTGCCTAAACTATATTTCTACAGACGTAACTAACAAACAAATCTCCTATAAGCTGCTGAGCACCTACAGGTGTAACACCCATCATCATGCCTTGATTTTGAGTTTGAAAAAAAAAAAAGGCAATTTAGGATGCTTCCTACTGCAAATTCCAAGTTTCCAATTGAACTGAACTTACCATTTAAAGCATTACATCTCAGAACTAATGACTGATATTCATCTACATACTGCCTCGTTTGTTCTTCCATCTTTTGTAGTCTTTCTTGTTCCTTTTGATCTTTAAAATCCTTGATAATTCCTTAGATTACGGTATTGACTGCTGCTGACCTCACTACTGTATGACACGTTGGGCATTTTTTAAAATCACCTATGCAAGTCTTGCAATATGTGTGTCCACAGGGTATAGCAGCCATTGGCGTGTGTTTGGGCCCTGTCATATGTTTTTCACAAAGGGGGCACAAGTGACTGGCAATACCTGATCCATCGTCATCACTAACACACCGCTGACCTTGTTTATGCTAAATAGAGGGTTGTAATGTCGCCTTGAGCCTCTCGGCAACAGTGTCTGCTAGTGCATTCAGCATATCAGAAGATAACTCAGGAGTCATCAATTTCGAACTATCATTAGGAAGCATTACAGTACCTGTATGTTATTTCCAGTACTACATGTATCTGCAGGGTCATTCAAGAGAGAATCCTCATCGGTTTCACCATGTCTAATATCATCACCATGGTGATAACTGTCATGATTATCATCACCATGGAGACTTAAGTTTGATTTCACTGATGTCCTTGATGAAGGCCTTAATTTATTATAAAGTGTTTGTTTACTTGATGAAAGAAGCTTTTTTGAGACACTTGCAGAGCTTGGATTTTCATAATTTGATGGCACATACTCCTGGTTAGTTTTCAATTGAGTATCATTGCTTGCTTTCATCCGAGAGGAGCTGGCAGTCCTTTTGTGTGAGCCGGTGGCAGAAGGTGGTCTTTTGACTAGCGGGTTAATCAGACTTTGATATCCACGATATCACATTAGAGTGGTACGGTCTCTCTGTGGTTCAGGATACAACGGTTTTCTCCTGGGATTGCTAGGAGGATTTCTGTTTGCAGCGTTTTCCGAAGAAGAACCAGACATTGCTGAACGTGTTCGAAACTTCGGTACATCAGGAAGAGTAGAGTTATCTTTGTTCACAGATTTAAGTTTCTTTGTCGCAGTGTTCGATGCTTCTCGCTCCTTCATCCACTGCCTTTGTTTTTCACGAAGTACCTTAACTTTTGAAGATGTTTCTTCTTTATTTTCGCCTGTCTTGGT
>NC_090893.1:24004617-24032117 GCF_036669925.1 Montipora capricornis
CGGCGCCGTTTGTTAAATGAAAAACAAAAGAAACCTGTGGTGTGGTTAATTAGTTAAATAAGTGATCAGATGCGTCTTAATTACAGGTAGTTAAAGTAGTGATCAGAAGCGATGCTTACTGTACATGTACCTGCATTTTGTTCAATAGAAAGGTGATAGAGCTTTCATGCAGCAGTGGATTTGTCAGTAGGTTAATGGAATAAATTAATGCACACACTTTACTGTGCTTTGTGAAAAGTCAACTGGTTTCCTCCAGGCAGTTACTGTTTTTAATCATTCATATTATTACTGGGTTGCCAGTGTGGCAAACCCAGTCGGAATGTGCGTTTCATTTGTTGGTTTTATTTTATTTTATTGTTTTTTCCGTTTTGGTAAAAGTCTTGCCTGTCACTCCCCTGCTAAGTGGTGTCTTTGTGCATAGAGCCTTCTGTGTGTATGTTCTTAGGATCGAGAGGGTAGTGGGAAATGCGTAGATTTCTCTGGTGGACACAGTAGAATGATTAACTTAACCGGCAATGGCATCGAAAGTCATGTAACCCGAATGGCGTTTTAGTGGATCTTTAAACAAAATGTACCCTTATGGAGCTCAATAATGGAAAGTCAATTGGATACTGAACAAGACAGGCGCTGAAAAAAAAAACTGGAATCTTAAAAGGGACGAGTAATGGACTTCGACAACAATCTGTCGCCTGTCGAGCCGTAATTAAAGTGAGCTGTAGTTCTAATTTTGTACAAGTGTGGTGTTTTGTACAACACTGAAATCAAATGGAAAATTCTCTTAGACTAGTAACTTATGAGTTTCACAAAGACAGAGACTTGGGTCTGTGACTGTGTTGTCTGGCTTATTTGTTTGTACTCAATTCTGCACAGTCTTCTGGAAACAATTAGAAATTTCAGTAATTATTCTTGTTAGTCAAAAATTATTTGAAAGAAAGCTTGTTGCCTATTTTTGCTTGATAATTCAAGTAAAGGGTTTTTCAGTAAAGGATTTGATGCTGAACACTGGTGGGAAATTTATTTAGTTGCATTTTTGACACAGAGTGTAATTTGACACGATTGAGTTGCTTGTCTTCACGCACGTAATGAAATAGGAAGGGTTGTTTGCCTCTTATAGGAAATATGTTGTTTGTTTCAAAAAATATTTCGCTGGAAAAGGTGGCCTCTATGAATTCATCGTGTTGTGTAATATGCGAGATTAACTGGATTAAGTTTTTATCATGGCAATAGTAAAGCATTTTCATGTCAAAATGTTAAAGGTAAGCGTCTTTTGGTTGTGTTAACTTAATTAAATATAAATATACCATGTGGCGTAAACTTGATTTTCTACTCTCAAAATTACCTCCAGAACCTAATTTTGGCGTAGAATAAGCTTCTAAAATGATGTTCTTGTCTTCTGTGGTGATACTTGACGATTCTGGAACATTTTGTGAAACAATATTTACAATGGGTCACCCTATTATTTATGCATAACATCCACTTGGATTGGTCGATTTCTCTGAAATTTGAAAGGATGATTGCTAAAGTATATAGAAAGATTTTCACAATAACTAAAAATTCCTGTGTTAAGCATTAGAATTCGACGAAGAGGTACAGTGCCGCTCAAAAGTAAGTTACCAGTCTCGTCTATAGAGATGAGAGTCTCGCCTCAAGAGGCGAGACACTCTAGAGACGAGACATTCATCTCTAGAGACGAGACTCTCGTCTGGCAAGAATCACTGAAGCGGCAAGATTGGCATAAATTTTTATAGAAGTCTGACGGTTACACGAACGTTTGCGAATTTAAACGACAAAGCTATGCTCATGGCGAGCGTGAAACTTAACGTGAATCAAAATTACAATACTGTTAAAACCGAAAAATGTATCATGCCAATTGGCAACATTTCAGTGCGGTGGCATTGTAAACAGATCTCTGTGAAATTTTCGAGGGACTTTGCTTTCCTGAAACACTGTATGAAATTGAACGAATTCGGATAGTTTGTGCTGAATTACAGCTGTTTTGCCCACAGTTCGTTACTCCCACATTTAAGTCGATCTGCTGACATGTTGGACTGTAAATGACTGCAAGCGAGTAGAAAGTACAGTGTACAAATACAGTAAGACGTAGCTGCTACGGTAAATGAAAACAAACTCGAGTTTGATGACTTCACTTTTGAGAATGTCATCCACAAAACTTAATTCATTCAACAGATTATTTTCACTGTCACACTACAAAAACAAAAAAAAAGAAAAATTCGAAACCGTTCAATGAAAAAGGCCAAGAACTTGAACTGTTTTATGAAACAAATTTATTTTCCACCTCTCCAATTCTCAGGTCTGTGCGGTTCATCTTATGTAAGTTATATATTTGTCGAAGCTTTTCACGCAACTGTAATAAAGTAATAGAGTTTTGTGAAGTTACACTGCAGTCGACGAACATTTGCCATGAAAGCGCTCATTTTTTGTTTATGAATTAAACAATGTGTATAAACATATCTCCTAGAGTCGCGGCTACACAAGCGATTTTTTGCTTGCGCCGGTGATGCAATTTTTTAAAATTTTGTTGTGTCGCCAGTGCGTGATGAAAGTCTGAACAGGCAATGCGAAAAAGCAGGGGAAAAAAAGCAGGAAAAAGAAAAAACACTTGTCATCCGACGTGAAGGAACTGCCTCAGGAGAATGAATCCGCAAAGAAAAAAGAAAAAGAAAACGGCTCCTTTAAGAGCCACCAAATGTCATAAAAGTCATTACCAATAGTAAAAAAAGTTTTTTTTCATTAATTGCACCGATGCGATCATGATGAGCAATAACAACTGGCAGGTACAAAACGCAGGTCACGAGGCACAGGTCACAGGTCATTGTTTTACCTATATGGAAAGTATCCTAAACATTCACAAAAGCTAACCTTGGGCCTAAAATTAGCTTTTTTGAATGTTTAGGATACTTTTCTTTAAGCCTATTTATGCCTAAAAAGGGCTAAGGTTACCTTTTACGAATGTTTAGGATACTTTCTGTATGGGTTAAATAATAACCTGTGCCCTGTGACCTGTGACCTGCGTTTTGTACCTGCCGAATAACAACCGCGTTCTCTTCGCCTGATAATATCGCTTGAATTTGAAAGACAAACTCTTATGGCAGTTCAATGGATTTAAGCTTTAAGTACTGCTGCAGGAAATTGATCGATCGATTAACAGTGTTTACATGCGGTCGTGCAAGTTTATTGAAACATTTCTTCTCGAAATCAACTTCGTATGTAGATTTCACGGCCTAAATGTCGACACGCAAAGGCAATAATACACCACTGCCAACGGCATGCTGCAGCGCAAGTTTATGGAAACATTAATTTTCTCTTCAACGTCATCTCCGAATGAAAGTACAGTAAATGTAGATTTCATGGGACGATTCCAGGGTTAAATGTGCACACGCAAAGACGATAACAAACCCAATGGCGGATCTAGGGGAGGTGCACTGGGTGCACATGCACCCCCCCTCGGTTACCAAAAAAAAAAACGTTTTAGTTAAAAAATTCTAAAATTTACAACGAAATAAAAAACCTAAATAACAGACAGCGGTCAGCTACATGTACTAGAGGATATTAAAAGCACAAAAACTGCATTAAGTTAGATTTTTATTTGCCTTATCATTTACGGATTTATCATAGTACAGCCCTAACCGTCTTAAAAGCATGTATTATACATTGTCTGACATATAAAGATTGGGCTTCCTGTGCATTTCTGTCCGACATGTGTACCCCCTAGCCAAAATCCTAGATCCGCCCTTGAAACCACCACCAACCACATGCTGCAGCGCAAGTTTATCGAAACATATCTTCTCTAAATCAACTTCAAATCAAAGTACAGTGTATAGAGATTTCACGGGCAGATGTCTGCACGCAAAGACATTAATACACCAACACCAACAGCATCTGGACCTAAAACTTCAGTGTCCAGTGTTACATGTACATTTGGGAGCGCGAGTGTCTTCGGAAACAGGTTAATCTTCGGAAAGTTTTCGTTTATGCAGACACTTACAGTTTTTTTAACCTTTTCGCGAGACGAACGTCTTGTCTCTAGAGACGAGACTCTCATTTCGAGAGACTAGAGACTCGTCTCCCGAGACGAGACACTCGTCCACACGGCCACTTGCAACTAAATCCAGGAATTGCACCGGTTTCACTTCACTTAGCTGAAGTAATCGACCATTACGACAATTATCCAAAGCTAACCTTTTTAAAATGGGTGCTTAGACTTATTATACTGTCAATCAACACCGTTTAAAATGGGTGTTTAGGCTTAAGTAAGAACTATTTTCAATGCTGTTTAAATATAGACCAACATACTCATTTGAAATTATAGTATTTTTAGGGTAAGTCTATTTGGGTAGTCCGCTGGGGTTGTCCATGGACTGGGGGTCAGTGTTTTGTCCACCACCATACATTGTAGTTGTGATTGTCTGAATTATGTTGTGCTTGCCTGAAGAGATACAGAGTCGAAAAAGGCTGATTTGTCTATTTGTTATACTTAAATAAGTCAAATGTAAACAACCTTAATTGCAAATTGTAGTTTGAATTAATAAAACATAGCACTGGATTGAAACGTGTGTGTTATCGTTTTTTTTTAAAAGGTCAACCCATGCAAATGAGCAGAATGAATCATCCTAGAGTTCCTGTACTGCCGGTAAGAAAGATTTAAAAAAAGACAAAAGTGGCTCTTTTTGTGTGATGGTCTTGAGATGAGTAGAGTAGTACAGTACATTGTACATTGTATATCAACATAGGCAAAACTAGGCTTAAAGCTGAGGGTTGTCATAATGTTTTCATGAAGCTGGCTACACAATGAAAATTATAATCAAGTGAAGCCATGATCCTCACAGTTATGAACACAATTTTATCGATTGTGTAGAGAAGCCTGAAAAATTCAGAGCTTCAATGGGGTTTAAACTTGTGACCTTGTGATTCCGGTGCAATGCTCTAACCAACTGAGCTATGAAGCCACTGATGTTGAGAACTGGTTATTTGTGGGGTCTGATGGTCCCGAGGGAAACAGTTTTGTTTCCCCAAGAGTCCTCGTGTTTCCTGAGACAAAGTCGAGGGAAACATCAGGACTCGAGGGAAAACAAAGCTAGTTTCCCGAGGGACCAGACATTAAGTGCTTTGTTATATATTTAGACTTTTCCTGCAACAATCGCAGCAAAACCTCCAGAGCGGGCAACAACTGTGGAATTGTATCCCAGTTTGGATACATTTGAATTTGATCAGGGCCACGTGACCAAGAATCAACCAATCACAGTGCTCGTTTTGTTGAGCGAAAGTCTAGGTATATAACAATATAGTCTTGTTATAATATTAATACAGTTGTCTCCTTTCCTTAGAACTACATGTATGGTGGGATGAGGCCCCCTCCTAACAGCTCAGTAGCACCTGGGGTTAACATGCCAATGTAAGTCTTACGTTAGTACAGTAAGTAGTCAAATTCATGTGCACCGCTTACCCAAGCTTTTGAGACTTGATAATGCAGGTGCACTGCTGTACATGTAGTTTGGCAGACACTTAATTTCATGAAACACAACAAAGAAGTTTCTTCCTTCCACTTAACAGCGCGGACACTTGAACCATGAATGGTTGGGACTTTTTTTTGCATTTTTCCCCAACACTGACCAATCAGAAACGTCCTGGAAAACAATAACCTCGACATTCTTTTGCGACGTCCAATCATAAAGCTGGCTTAAATTCAGAGCAAGTCATGAACTACGGACCAGCCAATTCCGAGGCTAAGAATGATTTCTTGGTCAGAGTTTTGTTTCTTTTCGTAATTGATCGAATTGGAACGCACAATAAAAGTCTTCCACCAACACTACATGTATGTCAGGGCACTGTAATGTTAGAATCAATAATCAAATTGGCCTATACGATGAAGGAAGAACTTTTACCTCAGATGTACAAGGAACGAATGCTCAATCTCCACCACAATGGGCTTAAGCAACAAAATATTACTGACACTGTACGGGTCCCTGTAGGATACGTAAAATTACGAAACCAACAACACTTCTCTGCCTGTTATATGTCAGAGTCAACAGACCCACATCGAAATTATCATCGGCACCTGCTATCCTCTTTTCAACAAAGAAAGTTTCCCACCATAAAAGTCAAGATTTGAGTGTGTGTGAGCTATCAAGGGTTTGAGTTGCCAGGGGTAAACGTGAAATGTATGGCAAAAAAAGTCTACATGTAGTCTCTTTATCGATTTATTACTCTTGGTGTTTGAGTTGCAGAAAACAAAATGTGGTGAAGTTCTATTTGGTTATTGACAAATGCAAACACTTCTCATCCCATCCAATGAACAAACAAGTCCTTTAGTTACCTCGTACTCTTGTGTGCCGTCAATGGGAACTGGAACCCCAGGGAAATATGACAAGACCAATAAATTAATAAATTTTATCAATTTCAATGTAATAAATTATGTTGATATACAGTATGGCATTCTGTAGTTGTCTTAATTACAGCTGATATTCCTTCAAAAGCACTGGAAATTGCAGCCATTTTAGTTTGTTTCTTTGTTAAGGGGGAAGCAAAGAAAAACGTAACTTGTCATTTTACCAGCTTGTAAACAGGCGATGATTGACTCTCAGAAATACCACTCTGGTTTCTCTGCCGGTTTAGTCACCATTTCACTGCTGTTTTCAGTCAAGAAAGCTTTAACACACTCATAATAACATTATTAAAACTTCTCTTGTTACAGTGCGACGAGCCTTACCGTGGCCACCCGACAAAGTTTTTTACAAATTGTCCACCAATCAGGATGCGTAAATTTGATTGGCAGTGACACCTCCTTGAACACCGTTGCCTGGGTTTTTGAGTTGACATATTATTTTATACATGTACGTAATTTTCAAATGTGAAAATTTGTTGGGTGGCCAGGGTAAGGCGCGTTGCACTGGAAGTCCATTTTTGAATTTTTGTTGCTACACAATAATATTTATTGACATACAGTAGTGTTTGTGAAAAAGATCTTAAGAAAACAACCAACATTTCTTCCACATTTTCACATTCTTGTGTCTTTGGTAGTGTCCAGCCTGTCTAAATCAGCTTTTCTCCTCTTATCAGCATTGATTTCTTTCCAGTTGTGCATATCATGTGCTAAGCAGCCTTGCATGTTTGTGATATGAATATTTAATGAATACTAACAATACTTGCGCAAGACAGTGTACATTACGTATCCCGCACTGGATACAAGTAATTTCTTCCAATTTTGGTGATAAAAACACTCGATGAAAATTTTAATGTTTTGGTCGGAGTTGTCCCTTTCGCGGTCTTTCAGACTACACAAAAATTATTTCGCACCAAAAATTGAGGCTTTAGTGATTCAAATCCCTGCAAGTGGAAACAAGTCAACTTGTTGCTTGCTGTTGTGACACTCGCACAACTTCATCACTCGACTCAAAGAAGTTGACTATGGACAATTTAAGTCTAAATTATACTTGGTAACCGTAATTAGAGAATTTTTTGAACCTTGTTTCAGTCAATTGAATTTTTTAGAACTGAAAACAATTTAAAGCCAATCAGTTTGAAAAGGGATGCAACTATAATTTGCAATGCAAGAAATGTATTTACTGCTAAACTTAAAGTGTATGTAAAATGTTTCTGTTCCTTTTGTAAACCATTCCATCCAAAGCAAACATGTCACCATGGTTCGCAGAATTTCGCTTTTCTGTGCCTTGCAAGTCTCATAAACTCAGTAATTTGGACCCATGACTGTTATGTGAGAGGCATGGGTCCATTCTCGATTTTACATCCCAAACTGCTTTGCATTCTGTTTTCAAAGAAATTTTGCATCGCAAAGCAGTTTGTGAGGTAAAATCGAGAATGGACCCATGACCTTTGGTTTTGATAACATCGTGCATCTTGACAGGCTGATAAAAAGCAAAATTTTGAGTTAAGTATGGTATTAAAAAACATGTTTGCTTTTGATATTAATTTGTACTATATAATTTGTTTTACCTTCACAGGCCAGGCAGTAGACCTTGGAATCCCACAACATCGGTAAGGAGTGAACTGTGACTGTCTCTGGGCACTGACTTTTAATCTTGACAAGGAAAAAAATCCTGATTTTATTATATCACAAGAACATTCAAACAACATAAATATTGTGGATGATTTCAAATAACTGAAATAAATGGCCATTTCTCAGCTTTTAAAATATTCTTCCAACTACCTTTGATGTAATTATAGTGCAGGTGATGATAAAATGTTAGCCCCATCAAGTGAATGAAGAATTATATACAATATAAGCTCAATAATACATGCATTTTGATTGGTTCTCACCCATGATCTACGTACATTATTAGAGGACAGACGCATAGCTGGCGTCAGCATCAAGAACTTTTTAACTCTTTGTTAAAATTCATAAAACAAAGATAACATTTTGCTTTGCATCCGTTCAGTGATAGATCACAGAAGACTTCAAAATCTGGTAAGAGCATCGGTGACAACTCAGCTATTGCCTCGTGTGCCACTTTTTTGTTGTTACCACATTGTAACGTCATCTATGATCTATTACTGAACAGATGCAGGACAACATGCAATCTACATTGCATTATTTTGTTAAAGGTATCTAAATTTTTATATTAAAAACTGAATTATGGATATCAGATTTCCAGCATTTTCATTGGCTCGCCAGACACAGGCTGCAATAAAGCGAGCTGAAAACATTTTTGTAGCTGTGACAAAAATGGCAGACAAAAGCCATTTTGGACTGTAATTGGCCGAGGCAGAAATTGATGCTTTAGTCAACAATACATGGAATAGCTGTTGATCCTCGTTGGTTAGCAATCGCTTCGTATCCAATGTCTCCTTGTAGAATAATTGTAGAATAATCAATGAGGAATCTTGATGCTCAGAAAAAAATCTGACTGCTCCTTGGCAGGGCTTGAACCTACGACATTCCGATTACAAAAAAAATACATGCTATTCAATCATTTACCAGGGTAAACATTTCATCATGTTGACTTGAATTGTGAGCACTATTTCGGCAATCTGAATCCTAGCGGTAAAGTATGACAATTGCCACGTGAACCTACATGTAGTTTGATGGCCTTGCCTCCCTGAGTCTCCTATAGCTCAGTGGTAAAACCTCTGAACTAGTCATCAGAAGCTCGTAGGTTCGACTCGGCAAGGGAGCACTCCAATTTTTTTTCCTGAACATTCTCATGTTACCAGGTTCAAGGCTTGTTCTGACCACTGGTTGAATTTGTTCCTGGTAGTCCCTGGTTCAGCTTCTTGGCCGCACTTTAAATAGCCAACTAGTTTGCCTCCAGCCAGTTGGGATTCTTAACAGTTGTTGTTGATATTGTGTTCTGTCGTTTTGTTGATTGTTTCGTTGGCTCTGGAAAGCCCTTATGGGGAGTGGTAAATTATGTATTGTATTGTATAGTGCCATGGACAAAAATAGACACATTTCTTCATACCTTTAAAGTACTTATGAGATAACGTACCTTTAGAGTTTGTCATAAATAATTAAGTTTAAGTCAGTTGTACAGTCCTATTTATCTATCGGTGTCTCGTATGTTACTTGTCAGTAAACTGTCATTTGACAGGTTACCGACAGTCCTGGACTTTTGGAATGTGAAGCTTTCCAAAATTTATGCAATTTTGTATGGGGTAATTGATTTGCTTTGAAACAATACAATCATGTAGGTCTCATGCTATTAACAATGATAATTAACACGAATAATAGCAGTGATAATTTCATACCAAGGAAATTTGCTGAGAATATTGCTTTTTGTTATGACAGGTCGCTGGTCCACCAGGCACACCAATAATGGCCAGCCCTCAAGGTCTGTAAATGATTTTTCAAAGTTTAACCCATTGAGTCCTCAATGCACCCACCCCCCCCCCCCTTCCTTGATGAGTGAAATCTTGCTCCCGACTATGACGTTGTGACCAGCTGTCACCTGTTTCAGACCCAGCAAGTACTGGAAGTGAATCCATGTATGCAATGATGAAGTCTGTTCCTGGAGGAAGCATTCAGGCGGTAATAATTTTATTCTCTTTGCGTACATGTACATTAATATTATTTTATTTTCTATTGTTTTCCCAAGGATTGCCCCGCTACCCATACCCACCCTTAGTCCTTTGTTTCCTGTCAGTGTGTTTGTCATACCGTCACGCAAGTTTTTGTTTTCTGTTGCAGTACATGGAAGGTGGTCCTGAACCCCCGCTACGTCTAGGAGCCCAGGAGGCTCCTCTAGTCATGAATGGTAAGAGAGAGTTTAAATAACAAATTATGTATTTATTAACTGGAACTGGCCCCCATTGAGGAGTAAAATTGTCTGGTGTTAGACAGAATAAAATCTTTGAAGTGTCATTCTTAGGAATGAAAAGATTAAGTTCGGTGCTTACTAATTCAAAGGTAGTTTTTCGTGGTTGTATGAATATGCGGGAAAAGCTGGTCTTAACAAGTGTTATAGAAATCTAAAAAGAAAATTGAGGGGAACCAGTCATTTAAATTCAAAGATAATTGATCAAGAATATTTGTTAAAAGCTTTAAAATACAAAGCACTGTATTGTGTTCCTTTCCAAATTGAAGCTTAATTATCTCCGAAAAAATGCATGGTTACCCCCCAATTTTCTTTTTGGACACCAAGAGCACTTGCTAAGTTTGGCTTTCTCCACATAGTTGTAAGCGGTGCCGAAATATCACTACATTAGTAAACACTACCGATAGGAAATCCGAGTATCTTGCAGGACGTATGTGCAATAACAATAGTAGGCACCATCCTTAAAAGAATACAATACAATACATACTTAATTGACTGCTCCCCACAGGGGAAAAATGCATGGTTACCCCCCAATTTTCTTTTTGGATACCAAGAGCACTTGCTAAGTTTGGCTTTCTCCACATAGTTGTAAGCGGTGCCGAAATATCACTACATTAGTAAACACTACCGATAGGAAATCCGAGTATCTTGCAGGACGTATGTGCAATAACAATAGTAGGCACCATCCTTAAAAGAATACAATACAATACATACTTAATTGACTGCTCCCCATAGGGGCTTTTCAGGGCCAATGAAACACAACGAAATGACAGAACAGAACAACAGTAACTGTTAAGAATCCCAACTGGCTGGAGGCAAACCAGTTGGCTATTTACAAGTGCGGCTGGGAAGTTGAAACAGGGACTACCAGGATCAAATTCAACGAGTGGTCAGAGCGGGTCTTGAACCCGGGATCTCCGGATCTCAAGGCAAGCGCGCTAACCACTGGGCCACACTTTTCCAATGAATTAATCACTAGCTTACTGGCTTAACTATGATCAGGCTAGGAATCTTGATGAAGTATTGTTACTTTTGTATAGTTCGACTCACAACCATATTTGGTAAATTATCATGTGACCAAAACAGAGAATGCCTAAAAACTCAGCGAGTTAACTGTTTTTCACAAAATTTTAACGCAGCAGTATGAGAACATCCTGACATACATGTAAAATAGATTTTACAAATTATTCTCAAAAAAATTATGATGTCATAAGGCCCTCCTTTGATACACTTTTCAAAATATCAGTTCCCTTTTTTTTGTCGAATTAGAAATTCCATGCTACAGTTCACGAAAAATGCCTCTTCCTTTCGTTTCCTGGGAGCTTTTACCTGTTTTTCACTGAAATGTATGGCACCTTCTGATTGAAGTAATGTTAGATTTCCATGATTGAAAAAGATTCTTCATAGAACCATCCATGCAACCTTTTTGTAGGGCTCTTTGACTAAAAACCTTCCTTTATACCAACCATTGTCTTTCTGTAGTTAAGTGCCACCCCCCCCCCCCCCCCCTTAAACATTAAAAAACTCAATGTGGGGGAGGTTGATACAATCTGTTACTCTACTCAAACCAGCTGCTTATTTAAAATTCTATTGAAACCCCTGGACTTTCAAATAATCAATGTGTTAGTTACCCTTTCCTGCCTGAGGGGGGCCCCATTGACGAGTAAAGTTGTCTAGCATTAGACAGAGTGAAATCTAAAAGTGCCACTCTTGGGTCAGGAAAGGGTTTAAATGGGGACATTTTTTGAGTGGACCTAATTGATGTTGTTGGCCGTTTCCTGCCTGATCTGTTTTGATTGTTACTGTGAAACAACCTGCACTTTCATCCTTGTTTTATTTTCAAACAAGACGGAGAATGTTGAGGTACTTCTGTAATGATGTTCATTGATGATTGTAAAGTAACATTTTTGTTTCAGATTCAAACCCTGATATGGATGGCCTTCCTAAGGTATTTATACAGTAACTTTCTTGTAAATTTGCTGCTTCTGTTTTGTGCAAAAAAATGCATGTAGCTTCATTTCCTGTTATTTGCTCGTGAGTTTCTAAAAAGTGGCAGCTCCATTGCTTGACTGATACCTTTTTATAGATCTCCTCTTTCTTGGTGTTGATGCCTTCATCTTCAAGTAAACTGCAGAATACCCGACCAGTCTTGTGTTCTTGTACATAGCTCTCCTTAACGTAGAGCTCGTGTTCATGTTGATTGTTTTGTTGACAGTTGGATTTTTATATCACTAAATTAAACGATTTAATTTGATTTTAAAGAAGACTGCATGTCTTTAAGGAGGGCAGGGTTAATGAGCGAAATTTGATAGCGTTTGATGAAACTGACCTGTACGTGTGCTTGTGTTGTCTGTGGGATAATCAGAATGATCACAATCCTGGTACCCCTGGGGAGGGAGATGGACAGTTTGGCAATTTACTGCCATTCTCACAAGATAATGTAAGTGTGTTCTTTTCTGATAATTTTAGGGTTAAACTTCTGGTCGATTATCAATGAAGATATTTGAAGCGGGAAGCCGTAACTTAGAAGAAATCTAAGTAAAAGGAAGATCGTTATCTTAGACATCACGAGGAGTATTGTCCTCATCCCATATTCGAAAAGAAAAAAGAAATATCGTTATGTTAAACATACTCAAGTGTCCTTATCCCTTAAATCAGACCCGAAATTGATAGTCGGGGAGCCACAAATGTGACCCGTGTGCGTTAATTGCATGAGGTAATCATTAAACCATGTGAACATTAGCACTTAAAAACTGACACGGAGCACTGTGTGAAGCTATTTATTAAAGATTTGAGTTGGAACACATGTACAACCAGGTTTTAAGCAAAACTTGTTTCGATAGAGCCTGTTTTTTCACTTGACAGGTTGAACTTTGCACATTAACAAATGTTACGTGAAAGATCGCCAAACAAATTTTGCGAAAGGTCTGGGTTTAAATTCTGTGGAGTTAGTTCATTTGTTGAAAATGGTGTAGCTACCGCGCCTGGAATTTCAGACCTTGTTTCTATTTTCTTGGGGCAAAGTAGAAACAAAGGCCTGGAAAGTCAGCCTAATGAATGATAAATAATATGGTTAAATGATCCTGGGTGGAATCCATGTTCGTCCAGCGTCGAAGACTGACAATCCGTTTTCCTTTTTCCTCCGTTATGACAACAAACATTAAATCAATAGCTGTCAAAGTACACCTACAACTGTCGCAACCATACTCTATTCGCTCTCCTGCCAGACACTGGAAAAGGTTGACCCACTCGGAAATTCTGGAAGAATGCCGTATGCATTTTTCGTATCCTATCGGGAACATTTCTTTACTTCGTTACCACGGACTGCTCTTATCAGAGCCGCAAATCTTAGAAATAAATCAAAGTACGTCATCTGAACCCAACAGACCATGTGACTGGTGGAATGAGAAAATTAAATGACTGACTGACAATAGTTGCTCCCTTTCCGGTGTACCGTATAAGTTGTACGGGCTCCACCCCGGATGATCACCAGAATGTGACATTTAGGTTAAAAGGTCGAATGCAGAGGTTGTAAGCTCGAAAATTGCGGCACACGCATTTTATTTTTTTTGAAAGGGAAGGCAACGGTGAACTTTGTGTGACTCTTCATGTCCTCGTTCGTTAAATCTGAAACACAAATGCGTTTCACCTTATTCCAAAATGACTGTCATTCTGATACCCTTTTTTTGTTCAAGTCATTTGCAGATGCCTCTGATCAAAATTCAGAAAGTCAGTAAATAGCGGCCATTTTGGAATTAGGCCAATGAAACATGAAGATGTATAGCTTTCATTTCCATATTAATGATATAAATTGAAAAAAATTGTCAATTCTGATTGTCTAAGAGAAATGCAGTTTTAAGATGACACAGCGCAGAAAATAAGCAATTCTTTACAAAAACAAGTATGAAACCAAGCATTCTGATTGGCCAGTGAGCAAAGACAGTCACAAAAAGCCAATGAAATCCGAGCCCTAGATGTCGCAGTTTTTGCGTAATTGCGTGATACTCTGCTTAACCATTCCGACTTTTTTCATGTATATTTTTAATAAGTAATCATGAATAAGTAATCACATGATTTTTCTTGTGCCATTTGGAATACATAAGAATTTTCTTTTTCGAAGACTACAAATTGCACTCGCCCTACGGGATCTTGCAATTTTCACCTTTGAAAGAACTTAGTGTTGCTTATTTTTTCATTACGTCATCGCGGCCATGTTGGTGGACAAGAACAAAAGATCTCTCATTTGCTCCTTTTGTTCTTCCACCAGCACTTGTACTTCACATCATTGTTACCTTCGTCTCTAAGAAATATATAATAACCCAAGTTATTTTGCGCATTTTGATTGTTTCTTGCCTATGATCTATTAGAGGACAGACGCACGATTGACGTCACCATCTCAAAGTTTTCCGAATAAAGTTTAATTCTTTATTATGTAAAACAAATAGATTCCATGTTGCCGTGCGTTTGTTCAGTAATAGATCACAGAAGACGACGTCAAACTGTGGTAAGAACATCAGTGACACATTCGGCTATCGCCTCGTGAGCCAATCTATTTGTTAATTAGCCTGCTTGCGGGCAGTTGATGTACTTTTCTTTAGAGAGGGTGTGAAAACATAACCTTTTTACATTCTCTCTAAGGAAAGTATGCTTGATCGCAAGTTATTGTCGCCCGAAACACATATCAGACGCCATATTGGAAGAGTGTGCAAAAGGTCTTGGCCGGGTGACAAAACGACGGGTCGTGGAGTGAGAAGAGCGGAGAGAAAAACCGCCTGTCCGAACACCAGCCTTTTCTCGGTAGCTGCGTCCATCAGCGGACGCGGCTTCCTAATTGGTTGGCTCAAATGGTTTAAGTCTCTCCGCTCTTCTTACTCCCCACCCCGTCGTTTTGTCACCCGGCCCAGACCTATTCCACGCTCTTCCAAATATGGTGTTTCGTGGCGACAACATCTACCACCTGCAAGCAGGCTATTAAGACATGGTCATTCATTCAATTAGTCATTGTTATTAATAAATTATTTAATTAATTAATTTACAGGAGATCACGCACTTGGGCCAATATATTGCGTTCTTCACTGAATGCGGCTCGTAACTTGAACAAGCAGCATTCAATGCTCTGGTGGTTAAATGGGAGAAACCTTTTTAAGAGACGCAAAATGAGTTCAGTGTCAACTGTATTTAGCACTGGGGTACAAATTGGGGACACTTGACAGAAATCAAATTCAATTTAAAACCTCTCGGAGGGTAGTAGAGAACCAACAAACGTTCCAACTCTGATTTGAAACGCGAAATGTTGTTTGCTTCTGTGAAAGTTGGGTGACCAACAAATAGGCAACATGTTCTCGAGAGTGGAATTACGATAATCATATAATATCACCCAGCGTTGAATATATGATAATCATAATTACATGCCATATGCACTGGTCTAAGTCCCAGGACTTGTAGCAGATAAAAAGAAAAAAAAAGGTAAAAGTATTCCCTGGACAGGATTTGAACGCGGAGCTTCGGCTTAGAGGAACAGCTTCTATTCACTAGACCACGATGAGCAAGTTACAAAGTTTTTTCAATACGTATTTGTTATTTGTTGCCTGTTATCTAGATTGGGATCACAATAATTCATCAATGATTGAGCCTTAGCGCTAATTTCAAAATGGTTAGCTTTGTTTTAAGTTTGGTCGGACCTTTCTCGTTAGTTGTCTAAAATAAGTTCTTAGCGAGTGTTATCGCACGTTAAAAGCCCGGTCTTATCACAAATAAATAGCCCACTTTCGATATATTAAAATTCAGTCCTAAACAAAAGGCATCATCTCGAGGCTCTGGGGAATAAACTCATACAAACCTTACATTTATTCCCCAGAGCCTCGAGATGATGTCTTTTGTTTCGAACTGAATTTTAATATATCGAAATCGGTCTATTAGATTATTGTGTTTAAAAATGTTGTCTAAGCAAACGGCGACTCGGTGGTTTAGTGGTTTAGGGCGGTGACAGGTGAGCTAATAATCGTAGCTTCCAGTCCCGAGTCCGGATATCTGGGTTGAATTTTAAAAGAAAAACGTTCAATTCCCAGAATTCCTTTCCAACTGTCAGTGTCATGAAATAATGTTAATTGTATATTCAAAGCCGGTTGATACTATATGATTATCGTTATACCAGTCTCGAGGATGACTTGAAATTGGCCACTTTCATATTCTCGCGGTTAGACTGAATCTAGCATGAAATGGAGGCTAATGCAGGGGAAATAATATGAAAAGATTCCCCCGCCACACATTTGCCTTCACTTCATGCTCGATCCAACCCAACCGTTAGAATAGGAAACTGGCCTAATCCACGCCTTGAAAACAACCATAGGTCATCTGACGCCATAACCACTTGTAAAAATGATTCATACGTTTATCACACTTCTTTCGTCGTTCGGTTGAACGTACTCTAATCCCCATGTGCACCATGCTCCTGGCGGTCTGTGGCAGTGTCCTGTTTGCTGACCGCTCGGAGTGCGTGTACAATCGTGCCCCCCACCCTTTTTTTTTTCCTTTCGTGTCACCCCATGCGGTGGTTTGTAATACTTTAAATCTTATTTGTTTGCAGACATTTCCAAGTTAGAGTACTGACCCCTAACTGGCTTTTAAAGTGAGTTTATGAATTATGTAAACGTTGATAGTACGTAAACATTGAAAGCATGAAATTGTGTTTTATCCGTGGTTAGAGCTTACAAATGACTTATGGTTGACAAAATGGGCCGTCCTAAATTTGCAGCCAAGGGACTTAAGTGTTCCTCCTACAATTGAATATACCGGCGTATGTTTTTTTCTGAGCGCACGTTTTTCAATCCAAGTTTGTAGTGACCTCATTAGTTAGTGGGATGGCCCTTCGGTTTATTACCATTGTCCAAGTGATCAGGAATGGATTTATAAAGCTTTCTCAAAATCATTAATAGTTCACCAATCAAATCGACCAATCACAGGATGTATACCACATCACGTAGATGTATTTTCATACGTGGCCCAATAAAAACAGTTGATGAAACCTTACAGATCTAGATACGATATCCAAATCTCTTCTCATTTTTCTCTGTCGTCTCTGGCTAGAAAAAGAAAACGAAACAATAGTCGGCCAGTTGTTCGAGAATTGAACCAAAAACTCGTGCTTCCTGTTTTGAAATTCGAAGCAGTAAGTACTCTGCCTTTGGCGTTATGCTTTCATCTGTTTCTTAGTGTTTAGAACCTCGGATGAAACATTCCCACTCGTTATTGATATGTTACTTCTAATATGATCACCATCCTCGCAGATGTTGGTGCGTGTTGAAGTTATCGACATCCTTTAGCCAAATATTGACACGGTTTCTTTTACCTCTCGATCTGTCTGTCATCGGAAAAGACAACGTTCTTCCATTATTTGTGTACAGTCGTTGTCATGTGCACTAACCAAAAAAATCCAAATCTGCAGTTCCACAGGAGGGAAAAAAACTATCAGGTCGCAAAAAGAATATTCAATTTAGTTTCCTCTGTGCTAATTCCACGAACAGGAAATGGCACACTTCTGGGCCCGGTTGTTCGAAAGCCGCTTAACGCTAATCCCAGGTTTAACAATTTACCAAGGAGTTTATTTCTCTACTCCCAAATGTTGTACAACGCTGATATTTGGCAAAATTTTACATTAGAGGAAGTCAATCTTGAAAACCAAAAATAACCAAAAGAACGATGTACTTAAAAGTTGGAAAAGATTTAACCAAAATTTATGCTAATCCTGGATTAAGTTAATCGGCTTTCGAAAAAACCGGGCCCTGGACAGATAAACAACATGCTGTTTTCAAAGAACTATCACAGTGCAAAGGAATCTATGACGTCAACCCGGTATTAGGCTCGTTCCTCTTCTTTGCTTGGTCGTAGATCCAAATTACAACTTTTAGGAGCCTCTAATTTATACTGTGTTCACACTTGGCCCAAACATGATTAGTCTGATCACGAATGAAACATGTTTCGTTATGAAAAGTGTTCACATCAGACAGTGCAAGGCGCGAATCATGGTTGAAACATGATTATTCTGAGCATGATTGAAACAACCTCGCGAGGTAGTTTCAATCATGATCCGACCAAACACGTTCAAAATGGTGGATTGATGCGAGAGGAGGCAACTGCCCAAAAGAACCAAAATTGAGGCTATTAGGAGGCTAAATGTCTAGTTGCAATATGGGCCGACAAAGAAATATAACGGCAATTATCGGCGATTGTTGCAAATGAGCTTGTGGAAAACGGAATATCTTGGAACGAAGAAAGCGCAAATGCCGTCTCCTCATTAAACGCTTCATAGCCCTCCTCCTCCGAACGGCTAGAAAATTAACACTAAACCAAAGAATGAATGCAACTGTTACAGAAGTTTCCAGCTCCAATCTACAGCTGAAATGTAAAAAAATTATGCGAGTGTCATGAAACAGCATAAGTTACACAACCATGCATGAAACGTATTTCACACCGACATCTGGTGTGAACGACCCAATAAAAAAACATGTTTCGGCGAAGCATGTTTCCTTGAAACATATTTACTCTAATCATGTTTCGGCTTTAATTTGAACACAGCTTAAAACAGTAACTTTGAAGGAGAGAGAGTATAGCGAACCAAAAAATTAATGTTTGACCAGTGCAGAGACTTGTTAAGTAGAGAGGGCAGTGCATGGAGCAGTGTAGAAATATCTCTGAATCGAAAGCTCCCTTTTAGTTTTTGTTTGTTCGTTTTATTTAACGAGAGCTTTAATTTCCTTTCAGGATCACTGTGAATCGGTTGCGATCTTAAAGATCAAAGAAAGCATGCAAGAAGAAGCAAGAAGATTTGAAAATGTCGATGGAACGACGGACCATCAAGGAGAGTTTTTCATGCAATAACAGCTAGAGAACTTTCGCCTTTGTATATTTGCCAACCACTACCCAACGATTTGTAGAAACAACTGTACACCAATGTACTTGATCTACGGAGTTTGCATTGGGAGAACAGCCCTGCTATCGCTAAACGCCTTCTTCTCTTGTGCCAGGGAAGACGAGTCCAAAGTAGATGTCTCTAAATTAAGGTTATATTATATAGAAAGGCAAATATGTTTGTATAGTCCATAGCTTACGTTGTGGCTTATAATTAATATCCGGACAGTTGTTGGGTGTTTCACTTTGTGTAGAATAATAGGCGAGTTCTTTGGGACAAGAAAGCTTTCATATTTTATCCGGAATGAATGAGTTTGCTGCTTCGGTGTAGCGTACAATAAGGGACAAAAGGGATCCAAGCCACGTGTTTAAAATCTGGTTGACCCAGATTTCTTTCTTGACCTCAAATGCGTTAAACACGTGACCAACACATGATGGGCTCGTTACGCCTTGGTAACGATTCTTTCTATTTATCCATCGCGTGCTGTAACGTTGTCAACGCTTAGTGAATTCTAGTTCCTTCTTAGTGGTTCGGATCAAAGTCACGTAACGCTCCTCGGGTGAGGAACGTTGTTTGCGCGACTGCTGCCGGAGTGGCTCCGAAGGAGACTAAGTAACATGTTCCAAATGAAGGAAAAACTTTGTGCAAATGGTTGCTTCGCCTTCTCAAGAAAAGTTTAAAACCGGAATATTTTGTGAGACTTGTACCTCGGTGCTCTGTAAAACTTGAGCGCAAGCAGGTGGTCGATGCGTTGGCGCCCAGCAGACCCAGTGATTGGTAAACTTTTGATTTACACTGAAAAATTGAGGAGATGTTTGGAGTGAAACATTAAGCTCACCCCAAGTTTTCCGCAAGGTTTATATTTTGCTTCGTCTTTTAACGTGCATGAAGACGGCTAGTTATCCAATTCGCACGTTTAGTTCCAATGTGCATCAAGTCTCCTTATTTCACGCATATTTGGGAAACAGTCCTTAACGCAAGGTGTCCGCACGTAACAAGAGCGAATCAGTGATTGGCATGATACGGGCTGGGAGCATGGTGACTTGTTTGGCGTATGGGGTGCGTAATCCGAATTTTCGTATCAGTTCTAGGAAAGGGGCAAAAGTGGGGGTAATGATTGATGCTAGCCCGCATACAATTGTTCGCTATTGTTTAGCTATTCCATATGTGCTGATTTTCTGCGAACATAGCGCTTTTTCCCAAAGTAGTGCTTGACCTAAAGTTCTCAGCAACGTCAACGGTAACTCAGCTGAAATGACTCACAGGCCATTGTGAACAACAAGAAGACAAAGGAATGTGTTTTAATAAATAATTTTTTACGGGGAGGTCTTGGTTTTCCGGGTCTTAAGAGAGCGATCTTCGTTTTCCACACCCCAAGCATTATCCAACCACGTCCTTTGTACTGGGGCCTCACCGCCTGGTATATTAATATGAATTTGAAAGGCTTTGTCAAAACGGACGAAAAACTTAGAAATTACAGAAAGGAAACTTGGAGGAAGCAACTAAAATCGACCGAAAAAATTACTCGTGATGAATAAAGGACGGCGAAAGAGCTCAGATGAACAATTGTCCTTAGCAAGTTTGTTTCTTTTTTGTGCTATAAAAAAGCATCGTTTTTATATCGGCAAAAATCTCCCTCCTTCTTGCGGGCTTCTTTCTAAAGCTCTTTGGACGAGCAAAGAAAAAAGAAAAGTTGCCTAACTGCGATCCTCGCATGCTGAAGATGTCTTGTATCATACGTCAGGGTCGGCCAGGGTTTTTGGGTATACGGTATACAGGGGCTTTTTACATCGGGTATACGGTATATTGCAGTTAAAAGACTAGTATTCGGTTTATCACTTTCTTTGAATTTCAGGTATACGGTATACAATGCTTCCGATAATTTTGGTTACATTTGGATTAATTTTGGGTATTTTTGGGTATTTTGGCGATTTTTTTTCGGGTATACTGGTATAACACTACCCCCCGTTTACAGTCCCACACCAGCTCATTTGTGTAAAAGAAAGCTTTATATAGATTCTTGTGCACAGTTGTACTCAAGGCTCGGGTATACAAATCTGTGGTGAAAATAGGCATCCACAACTTAACACAGTTACTTCTGTATAGTTTCAAATGCAGGAGTAAAAGCTAGAGTGACTGTGTAAACAAAGGCACAAAAACCTTAGCCTCAACTTAAGATTTTGCTCCCGATGGCAAATTTTTGTCGTGTGCAACACAAAATTAAAGCTGTATTTTTAGTCCAAAATATTTTGTTGCAGATCCAAATTCTTTAATTAATGCCCGCATCACAAACTGTTGTTATCTTCCAGAATTTTTGGGGTGATTACATTTTTTTTGTACTTTGAAATTATTAATAATAATAATAATAATAATAATAATAATAATAATATTATTATTATTATTATTATTATTATGTAATCATATAGAATTAATATGATTAAGTACTATTATTATCAATATTATGATTACTATTCTTAGTCTCGCTATGTACACTAGCAATTTAATTCTATTAATGGCTAATTCTTGTAGCATCAACATTCATTTGGAGTTGAAAAGGGTATAGAAATGTGGACCTTGTTTAGATGTTTCCATATTTAAGCCTTCTCACTTCTCGAAAAAAAAAAGTACAATGTTGGTGACTGGAAAATACATATTGATGTCTGCTGTACAGGTATACGACGGAGTTAACTGTTGTTACTTCCCCCATCAAAAACCTTTTACTTTCCTGAAGGAACTCTCTTCAAGTCTTAGGGAGGAAGAAAAATTCCTTCTAAGCTCATTTATTTTCGACATTAGCATTCAGTACCCACCTCCAGTCTCCCAGTGGCTTTTTTTGGATCTTCAAAGAAGCAGGACTTATTTATGCTGCGCCATAGACCTCTTTCATAATGGCAGCCAAATAAAATATTCTTCTGTTTTAATACTAATAAGCCTTTTAACCCCTTGCTACAACGAGCAAATTTCAAAAGAATATTTGTTTCAAAATGAGGGCAGTAGGTCTAATTAACATAAATGCAACAGAATGTAAAGGAGGTTGCCATTTGTGAAAGTGGTCTATTTCCCTGCCCTTACACTGAAGGCAAAACATTCAAAACAATCCTTCTAACTTATCGTGGTCAGAGTTTGGGAAGGGGTGGGAAGAGCTGATGCAAAGAGGGGGAGGGGAGGGGTGGTATGGGCTTTTTTGCTCGGAAAAGGGTGGCCTTACCTAAATATGTCAATGAACAAATAGATAAATAAATAAAGAAACCGATAAATATACAGTAAATGAAGAAATGAAATAAAAATTTCAATACATTAAAGGAAAAAGATAGTCGACAAGAACTGTGTGCTCTGAAAAACGAAAAACTTTTATGTAATCACCTGTAGCTACAAATTGTGGATAAAAATGAGTTTACTTAAAAGATTGCTCTTTTAGAAGATGTTTGCTATCTTGGGCAACGTAGCATAACATTATAAGGGATGCTCTTGCTCGCCACTATCTCTATCATCTTTTTTTCCTAAAACGAGATAGATCTCAATGTTTTGGAGGGTCAGCAAAATTAAGTGAAGGGTCTCTCTTCGTTTTGATTCTATATCTTACCTTGTTGTACAAGAGATATGAAATGCAATGCCGACATATCACTGGAAATTAAAAAGTTTAACTATAATCTTATATGCTTATGTTATGCTGGATCTTGTTAAAGGCAGAAAGACTCTGTCGTGACCTTTCCTCTGGTAGTTATGGCGTGTGAAACTCATCAAAGAAGAAAGGAGGGGGGTAGTTTCTAAAGAAACTGTGGTGCTGCGTCGGTGGGGAAGTAGTATACAAAAATTTGGTTTTATCAACGGAGTTGATAATGTAAATTGGCCACCGTACAGAGATTCTAAAAGCTGACGTTTCGAGCGTTCATCAAAGAAGACACAATTGTAGATCTCTGATAGTCATAGCCACAGATTTAAAGGATAAAACTATTGGTGGAGGCCGTTTTTTGTTATCGGGCCGTTCGGATTATTAGCGGGTACCAAATGACAAATGAATAGCGGACAAATACTTTGATAATTCGTTCAACCCCAAAAAGGAACGCTAGGAACATAGGCGATTTATATAGAAGCACAAACAATACAAAAATATCTGCAAAGAAATTATTCCTGTTTGCATAGGCCTCGTGATAGTGTCATAGTATTCAATATGCAGATTGAGCGGCCTCGAAAACGCCAAAGTCAGTGGCATACTGCTTTTGTTAGTGGCACGAGGGAATGTCGAATCTGGCTTGTGAAGTCCGTGCGTGCACAATTCTTCAAATGATATGCACGCATGCGTCCGTAAAAAGCAAGTGAAAGTTATTTTTATTTTCGAAATCGAGGCCTCGTGTTTTGCAGCACTAAGTCTTCATGGGTTTAAATATGTTTTTGTCTGTAATTCATAGAAGGTAAGAAAAAGTTGGTTTATAATTTCTAAGTCACGCGTCTTAGCTAAATCAGTTTAATTGGTAGGAACGCTGCAGTATACAATTACAGCTTCTAGCCTTTCATGGTTCATTAGAACTTTCTGAAGTATTTGGTAGGACAGAAACTACTTATTCTTTCTGTTAAAACGAAAAATCAAACCGGGAACATAGCAGGCACAAGAGACAGTCAACAGTCTTCACGGAATAAAAGACGTTTATGTGCAGGCTCTATTTGTACTCTACTTGTATCTTAACGGTTGACTATCTGAATTTTAACAGGCGCAAAGTCGATAATGGAGGCGTGGCTCATGTATTGGTTGAGAATTGGGGTAAGTTTTATAATTGGAGTGACACCTCAGTTAAACATTTTCGTTTGAATTATGATTGGTATTTGTTGTCCCTTTTCTTCCAATTTTATTGATTTATTCAGTATCCCCATTCAATCTTCGACATTCATTTTTATTTGGATTTGTTGTTCAATAATTCACTTGATATTGAGAGCCCTTTGCACAAGGGAGAGGGAAAGACACTACCACCGTAAAACAAAAAATATTTCAAATCGATGGCTAATGTTTCGAGCTTAAGTCCTACGTGAGAACGAAGTCAGGAATGAGGGCTGTTTCAAGTTATATTGGAAGTAGGGGAGCGATTCCATTGATTGGAGATAATGTAACGAAAAAAGCGAGTAAATTAGCTGAATAAGAAGCGCTCATATATAACAGAGATTGAGAGTGCCGAGTGGCTTTTGTTCCAAAAATGCGTTGCTGGCGTTGTCGGGGGAGAGGAAGGGGAGGAAGAAGGCGTGGATTTTTCATTCCTCCCCTTCCCCTCCCCCGACAAAGCTTCCTACGCAAGCTCTGTGGGTTTTTGTGTTTCCTTGTTGTACAAAAAGGCCGCAACTGTCATGTTATTCATTCGCGCAACTAAAACGACTGTGCCACTTGGGCGAAGTTATCAGTACCACCGCGTATATATTCTTTTGCTCTCCTTTCATTGTGCGAATAACTATTCATCTCAGTATGTTCCCATTTGATTGTTTTCCCTCTATAACGAGTTGAAGGCGGCTTTGTGATCCACCTACGTTTCAGGTGGTAGGAGAACAAAACTGATTGACATTACATTTCATCGAAACTTATTAAATTCCATTTTTAGTGCTTCTAGTCTGTCTAACTGTCATGATCAGCAAAAAATTAACAAATATTTCAAATTCGGACATATAGATGAATCGTTTACATCAGGCTCCGTGTTTGCAGATAGAGTCTTAAAACTATACATTTCTTTTTTGCTTTTTGTCTAAATATCTTAATTACAACGGTTGGCCGAGTGACATTCACCAAGTTACTTATGTATAAGTTACAAATTTATTTCAGCGCTGAGTGTTTAGGATAAAACGTGAGCAACTATTTAACCGTTTGCCATGTTAACCATGAGTCCTATCAACTTTCAGTGGAAAACAAAACCGAAATTGATATTGACAGCAAATTATTTCAGAACTTTCTTAATATTCTTTAACACGACATGAGCAGCTGGTAGCCAAGAGATGCTAGTTTGTCTTTCCGTAAGGTTTAATCTTGCGATGGAGCTTTATCGCCACACTCATTGGTGTAAAGTTGTATTTTTCATCTCCTTGCTGCATTGTGTCTGGGGTGAGTCCGATTTCATGTTTAGTTAGTCATCATGATAAAATATAGAAGACTGTAAGCACGGAAGCTTGTAGGGGACATGCGATATGAGAGATAGGAGATAAAAAAAAATGCGTCATGCGAATTCAAAAATGCGAGAGGAAAAATCCGATTTGCGGGTTAGAAAATGTGTGATAAAATATGGAAGATCCTAGTTTGAAAATCCGAGACGAGAAGTAGAAAATGTTAAATAGTAACGGATGTCAGAAACAGGGAACAAGTTAGAGGGAAATCGAGAGAGGGAAACTGGGGGAGTGGGGAGTTTTTTGAAAAGGGAATCTCGAAAACGGGACTGAAATCTCTAAAGGGGAGAACTATCAGTGGTCTGATCATCTGCAAACCCTTTACAATATTAGCTTCCTCACAGGAAAAGTTTCCGTAAGCTCCTGACCTGTACTGTGCAGCCAATTGAGTCACAATTATACCTTTCCAGCGGAGTTTTCTTTTGGTTGACATAATGCTACAAAACCGTTTCAAATGTCTCTTTACCTATCACACACATCTCAGTTGAACAACAATTTCCTCTCAGTAAAACGGCGACAAACAACCAAACCTAGCTAGTTCTTTTTGGATTATTGGCAAAAGCCAAAGAAAACTTAAATTCATCCATATGATATTGACTCAACATCTGGCTGTCGAGCAAAATATTTTCAGTGGTTTTCCTTCCATTTGGAACATTTTTAGGAAAATTTGGCCTTGTATTTGGTTTTCATACTTTTCGTTGTCCACTGCACATCCCTTTTGGTAATGGTATCTTTTTTCGTGCTACCGGAATATGTCAAAACCAGTATTACACAACTTACAATAACGAAATGACCTTAAAACTATTAAACTCAAGACACCAGGAGGCATCTTTGGACTTTATATATTGTCATCAATATTTAATTCTATTGAACACTAGTGCTTCCAGTTTGATCAAAATCCTTTGAAGGAGCTATTAATAATCGTATTTTGAAATATATAGTAGCTACCAAATATTGTTTTGTAGGCATTCGGTTTCCGCGAGGGTTATTCCACTTCTCATGCAATAAGTGAAAATAACTAGTCCAAATGAATACTGCACGATCGCAACAAAGGACGCTCGATGATAGTCGGTCCGTTATACTTCGTTATCTATATTGATGATTTTTCTTGGGGAATTGCTGCAATAAATTTTATTTTTCTCTTTGCTGACGACCCCAATTTCTTCTTTAAGCCTTGTGATCCAAGCGACTTAATTGAAGAATTGACTGAATATTGAGCTTGAAACTGTCTCGCACTGGTTTAGGTCTCTTAATATTGAGAAAACCAAACTCATAGTTTTCAGACCTATGCCGAGTGATTTAGGTCATGTAATTGAACAAGTTTAAAGTACAAAATTTCTAGGTGGTTATTAATTTGAAGACTCATGTAGACTTTCAGACATAGTTTGATGTTATTCTGGTTTGAAGAAATTTCAATGTAGCTCAGAAAGTTACAAATGATTCAAAGAGCCAACTTTTCGACACTCATGTGGAGTGTCTTCATCAGGGGTAACACATCGTCATCGCAAAGGGTACAAATAGCTGTCACATAAACCAGTTTCTAAAAACGAGAATTTCGAAATTAGAGATCATCTGGGATCATTATTTACCTTGCATTTAGGCGTGAACATCACATTAAAGTGCCGGATGTGTCGCGGCATTGTGGGCAATGAATCGGGTGATTCTATACAAAGTCAGACACTACTTACAGTCTAAGTCACTCTTGGCTTTGCATTATGCGCTAATTTATTTCTCTTGATGTATTGTATGGTTCTTTACATACATATCTCACCTACATAGGACTGTGAAGTCCAAAACTTCCACTCAAAGTTAACAACCTTTGGTTAAAAATGAAAGCTTAATTTTTTTTTGCCAGTCAAGTGTTAGCAGTCGCACTTTCAAAATCTAAAGAAAAAAAGAAGTAATTTTTGATTATAGTAGCACTTTAACACAGCCCCTTCATTATGATATTTTAAGTGCTTTTGTAAAAACGTGATCCTCGCCATTTCGCAAATTAGTGGTAACAGTTATTATTAGTCCAATAAGCTAAATGATGATCTATAGGGGAACTGACGCACATGATAACGCTTTATTATATCTCTCAGATAGTACGCGGGCTGTAATTGGCTAAATTAGCCGGCCGTATTCTACAGTACGGCCCGCTGTACAGCCCACTAAGTTTAAAATTT
>NC_090893.1:24037117-24044617 GCF_036669925.1 Montipora capricornis
GTTAACTATACTAAAAAGGAGATTGACACTGATTCATATATAAATACATTCCAAAATGATATAACCAGCTAAAACATTTGTGAATGTAATCCATAATGTGAATACATTCAAATTAACAACAATCTCAGAGAAAGAATAATATTATATTCTTAACTTTAAATAGTACTCAATCTACAGAACAGGATATCCCATTCAGTTGCAATATTTAGACTTATAATACCGGAGTACATACCAGCAAGTACCGGTAAGGAAATCAGTACTGAGCAAAATAGTGTTCAAAAATTGCTTTTTTAAAATAGGATTTTAGATGTGCTGTTTTGATTATAAAGAGGAAGTCATTCCAAAAGTATTTTCCAATAATAGATAGGCAGAATTTTCTTACATTGGCTATAGCATGAAGAAATAAATACTACAAAGATGCATCCTGAGTTGAATGATTATGTTGCTCCGAAACCAGTAAATATGGAAAAAATTACATGGCTTATCGGCACAAAGACGATCATGCACAAATAAATGTGTACATTTTAGCAATATCGTGAAATTTCAGCAGACCTAAGGAAACATAATGTGGGATGGGGGAACATCGTGAATGATTATAATAACTTTATTTTTTGAATTTTATAAGCTGTGACAATGGGTTTTCATAATCACTACCCTGCAACATAGAGCCATACAGTAAATACCGCTAAATAAGTGAATAATTAACAACTATTCGCTTCAGGCTCAGTGATTATCGGTGAATATTCACAGAGACGAAGTTGAGGTGAATATTCACCGATAATCACTGAGCCTGAGGTGAATAATTGTTTTAGTATGAATACACAGGTGATTATTTCAAAAAAGAGAAGAAAAAAACATTTCAACACGAAATCATCTTCACTTACAGTGGCAAAACGACTACTGGCAGCCATTTTGTCGGTCGAGGTGATTATCGGCTGATAATGCGAGATAGCAAGCCAATGAGAGCGCGATTTTGTATAATCACCTGTGAATTTATACTAACAGATATTGTTTAGACAATGTTTACTGACAACACTTAACCTTGATTATGACATTAATACATTAATTTTACTAACTTTGTTACAAATATAATGAATATGATCATGCCAGGAAAGGTGATGGCCAATATAGATATCATACCCAAGTATCTTAAGATTCAAACTGGTTGAAGGCATTGACCAGCTAAGTTAAATGAAGGAAGTAAGTGGACATTTACTTTCTGATGAGGATTGAAGATAAGATATTTACTTTTCTTTAAATTTAAAGTTAATAAACACTTGGTAGTTCAGAGCTATTGTGAATTAGAAGTTCATCTATATATAGGGAAGATATCTGATGACAAGCATTGATGTGCCAACCACAGGAACAAAAGAACCTTTTGTTTCAACAGCCAGCGAGCCTCTGGTTGGCACATTAATGACAATAGTTAAACAATAAATTATCTTCCCTACAGTGTTTTGGCATGCTGCATTGCAGAGGTTTCCCCTCCACATGATGTACAATTTAAACAAATATTTACAGGGTGTCAAGTGGGTAAAATGGTCAGAAAATGAGAAAATCGGGGGTTTTTTTAACCTAAAAGTAGGAACAAAATAGCAGCATTTGCACGTGAATAGGAAAAGTAATGGAAATGCCTAATTGAAGTCATCATTGAGAGGTTCAAAATTATTGTCTTTAAATCAACATGAAGTACAAGCTTAGTACATTTTTCTCCAGCCAGAAGCACAAAAAATACATAATTTTTTTCTGAAAAGCCAGCGAATTTAAAAGGCTCAGAATAATAGGAAATAACAATAGCTAGCACATTCATCAACTACCTACAAATTACTACAGTACCCTTATTATCTACCCTCGGATTTCAATCCATGGCGATTTAGTAAATCCTCCACACACGTTGCTAATTGTAACTAGTACATTGTAGGAACTGGTGAAGAAGGCGTTGACAACGCTGGCATTTCGTATAATGTTTCTGTGGACAAGAAGGAAAATAAAATACACCAATTTTTTAAAGGACATTTAATAGGGTGCGCTAACTTATGGCTTGAGATTATAAATAAAACAAAAGGAATAGCGAATTCATCTTACCTTAGCAGACTTGACAGCAAGGCCTCGGCTGAACAACCACCTCAATCGACCTCAATCGATCTATGACAACATTTAACTCGGAAAAATCAATTGTGCATGAAGCCACGGACGAAAAATCGATCACGCGAAAGTGAAAGACCTAAAAGAAATCAGCTTCTGCCACTGAACTACCGCTATTCCGAAAGAAAAAAAAGATGTACACGTCGCTGCTGCTATAAAAATCCCTAGACACAGGAAAAATTCCAGATTTCCCATTTTGGGATTAAAAAGGGAAATAATAGGGTTTTTAATGGGATGAAATTGGGAAAACCCATAACTGGGAAAATGCTACCACTCCCATTAAATTCCCATCCATAACCCAAGTATGGGATCTTCGTGTCCCAAATATAAACCAATAATGGGTTTAGATTGAGCCATTGTTTCCCCAGTATTGGGTTCTTACATTTCCACTCAAATCCCGAGTATGGGATATTCCTGTTGCAAATATTACCCAATAATGGGTTTATATCACACCAATATTTCCCCAGTATTGGGTTTTTACAGTCCCACTCATGTCCCAGGTATGGGATATTCCTCTCCCAAATATTAACCAATAATGAGTTTATATTATGCCAATATTTTCCTTATACTGGGTTCATACACTCCCACCCAAATCCCATTCCTCACTCAGTATAAACCAATGCTGGGTTTGTGCATATTGGGAACCAAAATTCCCCCACTTCAATCCACACAATGCGATTTTCGTTTCCCTGACTGGAGTACATCAATGAATGGGTTGCTATTTCAGTTGTATAATCTTTGTTGGCCATTATGTCACCCAGCAATATGATTTTACAACTATACACCTACTTATGCATGTGAAACATCAGACTATTGAACAAATAAAAACAATATTTTAATACCAACGTGTTACTTTTAATAAACTAAGGTCAATATACATGTCCACTGAAACAATAGTAAAATAATCCTGGATCGTGAATGGAGAAATTTGAAACACAACTTACTGAAACTTCAAACCTCAAGTATACTAATCAGCACCTTGGCCAAAACCACTGGTAAAGTGTGAGATCACAGAAGATAAAACTTGATTATATAGGATTTGTTGAGATCCTCTAAGAGATCACAACTAAAAAAGCCTCCCTGCCAAAAATCAGCGTGTTAGCACAAATTGTTGGTGAGACATTATCACGTTTGTGGTCTGACGACTCCATATAGCTTGCAAAATAAATCTGGGACTTCCTAGGAATTCCTGGAAATTTCATAGGAACAGAATTGTGAATTTTCATAGGAAATTCAGACTTGGAAAAATTCCAAGCTGTGCATCAATTACTTGTAGATTTAAATTTCTTAGAATAAGTAATAATAACTTGGAATTAGACAGAAATTTTGGACATTACAAGTGCTGAAACTTTCTTGGACGAGCAAACAAAATCCTAGTTTCTAAAGAAACTGTGGTACTGCGTTGCATGTTTCTTGAACGAGGTCAGAAAAATCAAGAATTGACCTTAAATAACTGAGAAGTAGAAATGCACATGTGGAAGAAACAAGGTTATAGTGACCTGTTCCCGTAAAATAATATTCCAACCAGCAAATCAGAAATGTGCTGGACACCATTTCAGTGAAGCTAACAGTTACCATCATAACTCACACAAAAAAATAGAATACAAAATAATTGATTTCAAAGCAGTTACCTTCAGGTCAAAATCTTTGGATTGGGTTATTGTTTTAAATTTAAAATACAAAAAAGGCTTTTTCAAATTTCAGATAAACCACAGAACCATAACAAGTCTGCAAAGAGTAATCCTTAAATACATCAAAGCATAAACGGTCGGGGAAACAGAATTGGCTGCTAAGCATTTTTTTCTGCTGTAAAGGACCTTTTCCTGCTGTCCCGTCAAAGAATTTCTTCAGGAAGTGTCTCTTCTTATTTCATGGTAACTAAAATATAAATATATGCATGTGAATACTTCAATGATGCAAGTCACAATTCCTCTAAATTCGTGATCATTTCAATCAATTACAGTTAAAGTGTGTGAAGAGTAGACTCAAATTTAGCTCTCTTTACTTACAAACGTCAATAATACCTAGTTTTCTCAGGCATTTATGATTCTGCATTGAAAAGAGACAGCATTTACCAGAACGAATCATTTGTCACATGAATTAATTCGCTGTATGCAGAGCACTTTTATACCAAATCGTTTACTTCACCATTTGATCCAAAACTTCACTTTTCTTGTTAAAAGGTTCACCAATTATTGCAGGGTTATAGCATTTAAAAAGCCAAATTAAGTATCCGTGCCAGAAAAATTGACTTGAAGGTACTCTACATGTAAATCGTCTTTTTGAAGACAATAAGGCATCAAATCAAATGTTATTCGCCTATAGTTAACGCTTACCTTTTTACTTGAGTTCTTGTAAGCATTTCCCTTCCTTGGATCAGCATTTAAAGAGTAAAACAAACAAAAAACCACCACAAATATTTGTGAGCGTTGATACAAACGTTAATAAAGCCGCCGATTACCGCCAAAATCGTAGTTCCAGTCTGGTCTCCCACTCGTTATACAAGATGGCGCAGGAAACATTGAAGAAAAATGAACAAGATTCCGAGCGAAGTCCTCCAATTAACCCTCAAACAAAGTCGTAAAGATACTGGTATTCATTAAGTGGATAAAGTGCTGACATGGAGTGTGTAATTCTTAACCTTGATGCTTCATGTTCCTTTTGAAACAAGGCCTGTCAAACGTGGAGGATATTTCTATAATCTATAGAATCATCATAATAAAGGCTTTTATTTTCATTTATCCGTGTTACACTATTGGGAATTAAATTGGGGAAATAATCCCTTATTATATACAATTTTGGGAAGAATTTGGGGGAATGTGTCCATATTATTCACAATTCTGGGAATAACGTGGGTAAAGTGGTTCCTATATCATTCACAATACTGGGAATAACTTGGGAAATGTGTCCATATCATTCACAATTCTGGGAATAACTTGGATAAATGTTCCCATACTAATCACAATGCTGGGAATAACTTGTGAAATGTCTCCATATTATTCACAAGTCTGGGAATAACTTGGATAAATGTTCCCATACTAATCACAATTCTGGGAATAACTTCGGTAACGGTTTCTATATCATCCCCAATGCTGGGAGTAACTTGGGAAATTTGTCCATATTATTCACAGATCTCGGAATAACTTGGATAAATGTTCCCATATTAATCACAATTCTGGGAATAATTTGGGCAAATGTTCCCCCATAATTCACAATATTTGGAATAAATTGGGAACTTTTCCCATATTGTTCCCAGCTTTGGGTATAACTTGGGAAAACGTTCACAGCATATTCCCAATATTGGGATGTAAAAGGAAAGTAGACGTTCTTTCCGAATAAAAACCCAAAAATTTCCCCCAAAAGTAATTTCTTGTCCCAACTTTTTCCCATGAGTGGGAAAATTTCCCATTTAATTCCCAAATGGGAATCTCCAAAAGTTTCCTGTGTAGAGCAAGTAATCGAACAAGACATCTTTGGCCGCCATTTTGTTTGTTATTTCGCGTGCGCGTGAAAAAACCTGGGTACAAGCAAAACAATCAGCCAATCAGACAAAAGTCTCCTTTGTTGATACTACTACTAATAATAATAATTCGACATTTTGGAGTATCGACGGGTTGAAAGTTTAAGGAAGAAACCGTGATCGGACAACAAATCGAAAGTGGTTCAGCATTGTCTGTCGATTAGTTTTTTACCACAATATTCAACGCCAAAGAAAGTTTTTATTTTAGAGCGTGACCAAAATCATGACTCAAAGAAAGAGCAAGCGTTGTCTATAACTTTCTCGCAATATGATTGGTTTATTTCCCAAAATGAGCGTTCCTGATTGGCTATTACACTACGTGACGAAACGACGCGAGCATGACGCGTACAGCGTTGTCTAGACTCTCATCGACAATGGCAAATTAGCCAATCAGATTGCGAGATTACAGTCAATTGTGGTAAAAATCAATGTTTTATTCACTATGATAATTATTCGATCTGAAATGAACAAGATTACATAACAATCACTGAGATATTCAAATACGCTGAAATCTCTAAGCAAATGAAAAGAAAAGTAGCAAAACAAAAGACGAACTAAACTTACTTCTGTGGCGGGTTTCTGTAAACTACGAACTCTTGAAACTGAACTCGACAGCTTAGCACTGCTAAAGCTAGTTGACTTAAACTACTGAAACTGGTTAGCGACTGACTTATATCCTTTCAAACACGTGCTATTGACTGATCTGAAACTTAAGCCTTAGTTACCCAATGAATTCTCTTAAAATGTCAATCAAATCTTTGTGCGTTTCCGGTGGTAATTAATTAATCAGTTCTGTCGCGGTAACCACAATAATAATAATAATAATAATAATAATAATAATAATAATAATCGGCTTAGCTCAGTAAGTGTTTGTTACCCTTTATCTACTGCATTAGTAAAAAAAAAAGAATGTTCTAAATGTTAGTTTATTTGGGAAAAGAACAAAGATAAAACGAATCTTGTTTTCCGCTAGGGAGTTTTCAACTGTAACCTAAACTGCAGTTGTTTATTTAAACGTAGGAGACTGTATTGATTGGGATCTTGGAATGGAAAACGGTTTAATACCAGATGAAAGGATAACGGCCTCCAGCGCCTACTCCTTTGCTCCAGCCAGTTTTGGTAGATTGAATGACGTAAGAGGAACATGGGGTACTAATGGGGATAATAACGAGTATCTGCAGATTGACCTACAGTCGCTTTATGTAATCTGTGCTGTGTCCACTCAAGGGGGAGGAATTTGTCCTTACTGGGTAAAGAAGTACTCCTTACAGTCATCGACAGACAATAAAAGATGGACAGATTACAAAGAAAATGGACTTGTTAAGGTGGGTTACAAAGTTGTTGATATACCAAGACATAAAAGTTTGAACCGGTGGACACTTAGTTTATAATCAATGATTATACCATGTCAGTACAATATGGAATGTTAAATTAAAAGTACTTCTTGCACTGAATAACGTCATGCAGATGATAACGAAAGTGCGATTACTTTTTTGCTTTTGTTGTTCTTCAGCGTAATTGGGTTTGAGGTAGAACACAGTTGAAGGTTTTTTTGAGGACAAAGTTAATGGCACCGGCGCAGGCCAAAACCAACATTTTGTTCATGCCTAAAGTGAACTTTGTTCAACGTTTTCCTCCAAAGAAGGCTTCAGAAAGAATTTATTTAACCAGCAGTGAAAGACAATTCACTGCCTTGATTTGTCTTGTTGTTTGTAATTGCACTCAATGGATAACAAACGACAACCTGATAGTCTTTTTTTATGGATGTGTTTCCCTTTCTTGTTTCATGCCGGAATTTCTAGCGCTTGAATGGTAACGAATAAGCCTGAAATTGA
>NC_090893.1:24049617-24052117 GCF_036669925.1 Montipora capricornis
AGCCAAAAATCTTTAGACGAAAGAGAAAAGTGATCCTCGCATTTACATGTACCTGGAAAATTTAAGCAGAACCTCATGACTAAGAATGAACAACTCTAATACTTAAAACCTATGTCACGGTATTTTTACAGACCAGGGACCCGTTTCTCGAAAGCCCCGATAATTTTTCGGGCCCGAAAAGCCATTTGTGAAACTGCCAACCGCTTGCTTTGGAAAGCCGATCTTTTAACATGTTTTACAGGTAACAAAAAGAAAAATGACTGTGAAGTTTGACGACTTAGATCCTCTCCGTTCTTGAGATACAAAGGGAATTGTGTCACCCGAAAATGGCCCGTAAAGTTTCGGGACTTTCGAGAAAAGGGCCCCAGGCCCCAGTGGTTCGAAAGATGGATAGCGCTATCAGCCAGATAAATCACTATTTAGTGGATAAGTCATAGCGAAAGCAATTGCGCTATCCAGTGGATAATGATTTATCCGGTGGACAGCATCATCCACCTTTTGAGCAACTAGGGCCAGGAGCCCATGTACGATCTATTTTTAGATAATTCCGGTTCGGTGACACTATAACATCAAGTTAGTTTCGTGTGATTGGTCATCGGGCTCCTACAGGAGTCTCATTAGCGAGAAATTCAATCCAAAAATATATGGCGGTCCGTGAAAAGGCCGTGACATGAATATAGGGCTACATGTACTGATTGAAGCAATTGCCTGTTATAGACACTTATACCACCTATTTGGTGGCTCCAAAGGGATTCGTCTATAACCCGCTTTTCAAATATACGTTAATTTCATTCATCGAGTCCATCACCGGAACAAATGAGCCCAACAAATTGGCCTGCTCCCAACTGAGTGGCTTCAAAGCTCAGTTTGTAGAGCATTGCACCAGCATCGCAGAGGGTCATGGGCTCGAATCCCGTTGGAGCCACCTGATATTCTCAGGTGACTTAATAGGAGACAATTTCTAAACTTCTCCAGACAAGTGAGAGATTCACTTCCCTCTTTCGTCTAAAGATTTTTCTGCTCGTAACCTTACAAAATGAGGGGTGGTCCACAGGGGTAGTCCATTGACCGGGTCCACACGGGTTGTCCATAGACCTGGGGTCCATGTTTTGTATATGTCCGGTATTTATTTACAAAATGGTCTTGACTATAAACTTTATCCGCAATGTAATTTCTCCGACCCTGAGATAATTAATTGAATCACTTTTTGTGGAAATAGTCGTAGCTCAAAGGAAAAACATCATTGTCAACTCTGTCTATTATTATCAAGTAACTTTTTTTTAGTTAAATTTGATGATATTCTTTCCATTATTTTTGAAAGACAACAAATGTTGCTGTAATGGGTGATTTTAACTTAGATTTACTTCAGCGCAATCATCATGTGCCCACTCAGGACTTTATGGAATGTGTATTTTCACGCGCTTTTTTACCACTCATATCGAATCCAGCACACCTGACTTCCTATTCTGCAACATTAATTGACTACATATTTACCAACATCTCTCAACACATGTCTTCACCGGTATTGTTCTCAATTATTTATCGGGTCATTTTCCGATCTGTGCTCTTTTTTATGGTGAAGTTTTGCCGCACAAAAGTGAGAAGAAACTTCTTAAGCGCTCATTTAAAGAAGACAATTTTTAAAATCAAATTCAATGAATCTCTTACGCTCACTGATTGGTTGATACTGCTAAACACGGATGACCCTAATGAATCCTACAGTAGATTGATAAATGAATACTCGAGGCAATTTGATTCCTCCTTTCCAATAAAATGCATTAAAGGCAAACAAATGGTCTCCTTGATTGACCCCAGCCATCTTGAAATCTATAAATCGGAAAAATAGTCTTCATAAAAAATTAATCAAATGCTTCTACTATGATAAAAAGGCCTACAGCAAACGTCGAATGTAAGTCGAATTTAATTCGTCGAACTTATTTATTTTGAAATAGGCGCATGAATGGTGCGATGTTTGCTCCAATTAAATTCGACTCAAATTAATTTGTTCGACTCTAGCATAGATTCGATTTGCCAAGTCGGATAACTTCGACAGTGGTTCGGCGTTTCAGCAAACGCCGCTCTTAGCATGTGCTGAACTCAATTCATAAATCATGCAAATTACAAAATAATTGATTCAAATGTGATGGACTGAGCAAATGTCACAAAAATGCATACTCCCCCATCTGTCAAACTCTACTTTATCCCCTTGACGAGCATGCGCTGTACAAAGACAGTTTTTAAAACTATAAAAGTCATTGCTGACATTCGCAAAGCGTAATGGAAATGTGTTATTCCTGTTTCGTGGACACCTAAATATAAATGTTTGAGATGCGAATTGCCTATTTGCAATAAATGCTGATTGTTTGAAGAAAGCGAGGACGTTGAAGGATGGACAGCCGACGGTAAAAGCGTTGCATACTGCGAGGCTTGTGACAGAGACCTAATGAGAGCCTCGCCGGGCCTTACGTTGTCTGAAGAGCAGAGTATGGGCAACTCCAGG
>NC_090893.1:24054617-24057117 GCF_036669925.1 Montipora capricornis
AAGCCTCTTTAAACCGTTTCTCGCTGTAAGTGTACCATACGTTGGTAAACCAACCAACATTGCGTTGGAAACGCAATAGCTGTCGTCTCTGATACACTTTTCTCAGAGGTTTATGTAATGCAAGTCTTCTCTTTCTATTTTTCGCAATTCAATGCCAAAGTATTAAAGGCCTGATGAGCACGCCCTGCTAGAAGAGCCTTTCGTTTGCTTGCTCGAATTTGGCGTTGTCGAGAAAGACTCTGCATGAATCGAGTAAGATCTTTATTGAATATGCACTGCATGTTGCCAGGATACAGTCTCGAACCCAAGCCTAAAATGCCAGATCTCGCCGCCATCTTGGTTTTTCATAGTACAGCGGGCTCAATTATAACCATCGCTTTTGTCACTAAACAGACGCTCGCACTGGAAAAACCGGTTTGACGAGAGAAACAAGATTAACTAGTCCAGAAGTTCGGGCTGCGGCGGCTTCAAAGAGTTGACGCGATTCGGGCAGAGCCTCCTTTTCTCCTCCTCTGTAAAGAAAAAGACAAAAGGAGGCTCTGCTCGCAGGGTGTGATGAGCACTGTATTTCGGCATTTCACTAACAACTCCTAGCGGTAACTAGCAGCGCATCGAGTGACTCCAGTTTTCAAAGGTTGACCCAGCAAATTACAGGCCTATCTGTGTACTTTCTGTAATAGCTAAACTTTTGGAGAAAGCCATTTTCAATCAGGTATATAAATACGAGTCAGAGAATTGAAGCTACTTTCGAAATATCAGTGTGGCTTTAGACCCATGCACTCTACCCTTACTTCTCTTATTGACATGAATGACAATTGGTATCTTTTTAACATGGACGATGGCTAAACAAATGCCATTTTTTTTATCGATTTAAAAAGGCATTTGATACTATAAGTATTGACCATGAGATCGTTCTGTCAAAATTGGAGGTGTAATTGGGTTTAAAGGTGCAGGTCTTAATTTTTTTCTAGACGTGCCCTCTAAGATAGAACTCAGGCTACAGTTATAAACAACGTATATTCTGAAAATACTTACCTTGTGGGGTGCCTCAAGGCTCTATCCTTGGCCCTCTGCTATTCCTATTATACATTAATGACCTCGACCTAAAACCTCCTATCAGATGGATGTATGCTGATGACACTAATCGAACTCCAAAAACCCTGAAGAGTTGTTTTCATCCCTCACTCACGATCTAGGCAATCTGAAACAATGGCTATACTCTAAAAGTCTAAGTCTTTAGTCAGTGTTTAGTTAATGTCCTCAAGACCAAGCGTCTGTTTACAGGGACAAGACATAAAATCTCTCTGCTCCCAAGTGAACCTCACATCTGCCTTGATAGGCATTCAGTTATTGGAAGAGTCAATACGTACAAATGCCTAGGCATTCAGGGAGATGAAACACTCTCGTGGGAGGCTCATATCTCTGAAGTCGTCGGTAAAGTTGCTGAAATACTTGCCGCCCAGAGGAGGCTAAAACCAATATGTCCCCAAAGTACCCTAATGACGATTTAGAAGTCACTGACTCTACCACGTATTGATTATTGCAGCGCTGTGTGGGCCTGCATCGGTAATGGTTGAGCCAAAAACTAGAGAGATTACAAATTAGGGCAGCACGTGTAATAACAGGGTCTGATTGGGAGGTCAGATCTACACAGATTCATTGTGCCCTCAAATGGAAAAGCCTCGCTGACAGACGTGAAAACGATATTTCAAATCTTTAATATTCAATCAGTAACTAACCTTGTACCCGAATACCTGCGTCTGAAAAATTCGCCAGCGTAAATACCATTCACACACATAATCTTCGGGGCGCCCAACATAACCTGTTTATTCCGCGGCCAAATGCTGAGGCCCTCAAAAAGAGTTTCCGTTATAGGGGCGCACTAAAGCCTGGTTTCCATATGATCTGGAAAGGTTTGCGATCGGTCTGGGACACAATCGCCGATAGGTCTGTGTCACTTCGCAGACATATGGAAACATTTGACCCCGGCGTCTGAGGCGATCTGCAGCACACGGTCTGGGTGATCGTGAAAGTTGAATCTAGTTCCACTTTCCTGACCATTACGACGCTTCTGACTAAGACAGTTTTTAATGGAAACGCGTGTCTGATATGATCTGTGTCCTATCGGCGACACACTGTTGTTCTCCTTGAAACACGTCCAATCAGACTTGAAGTAAGTGCGCACCTTTTTCTCCTCACTTCCCAGAGGATTAGTGGTACGCTTGTCTGCGATCGCTTCAGTTTTATATGGAAACATTTTCGTGCGGTGTTTAAGATCATCTGCGATAAAACCGACGCAGACAACTTCCAATCGTCGCAGACCGTTGCAGATCATGTGGAAACCAGGCTTTACATAGACCAGTGTCTCAGCCGACGCTAAGCAGGTCTCACTACTTTAAATAGTTTTATTCTGCTATTGCAAATTAGAAATTAATTTTATAGTACTTAATATAAGATATTTCAACGATGCTTGTAATTTTTAAGTTTAAGATTTTAGGTA
>NC_090893.1:24062117-24069617 GCF_036669925.1 Montipora capricornis
AACAGTTTTTACAGTTTCAGACATTTTTTCAAGGCTTTTAAGCATCTAAAAAACGCATTAAAAGTGTATTTCGGATTCCTGTGCTGTTTTGACCGAGCAACGAAGTCCTGGGCTGACTACATAGTAGGAGTAACTCACTTCGCAATCATGCGCTATACTACTGACACAGTAAATGACAGTATAAGTTTTGCTTTTTATTAAATGATCATGTATGAAACTCCGTCCACAAACATTTTAGCAACATTTTACTGCTAACAAAGCTACAACTTACTCCTTCTTCGTCACAGGTCCCAGTCCTCCTTCGCGCTCGATCAAATCTGGGTTGCCGGACTTAAATGTCCCAAAAATCGATAACGACGAGAAATCCTTAAATACTTTTTGAACAATTTTATCGACGTACCAAAAGGTGAAAAAAGGATGATAGGCACTTTAAGACGTGTTGTTAAATTAATGGTTTCTTTTGTTCCCTCGCCTAGGTACCAGTGAAGGTATAACTAGACTATAAAGTGCTACTAATTTGTGTATTTTCTAAAGAATATGCTTATTTAAGCTTTCATTACTGGTGAATTCAGCTTTATTGTAAGGGATTCTCAAGTCCACAAATGATAGAAGTCTTCACAGCTCTTTAGAAGTAAAGATAGGTTCTTGGAAAAGCTTCTAATAGCATCTGATATTAATAACATTTCTGGGCCCGGTTCTCGGTTCTAGGCTTTTTACTTTTCTTGATTTATATTGATGATATTTATAATTCTTCTGAGAAGCTTTCTTTTTATTTATTTGCTGATGATACAAGCCTGCTGTATGCTGACAAGGATTTGAAGTCACTAGAAAGTGTCGTGAACACTGAATTGCAGAAAGTCTGTAACTGGTTAAATGCAAATAAGCTGACCGTAAATGCAAAAAAATCAAATTTTGTCCGGTGGATATTTACCGAGCGGCGACACTGAGGTGAATAGTTGTTTTAGTATTTACTAAAACAGTGATATAATATAGCGCCAAAAAGTGATTTTAACTCATGTATTTCTGCAAATATTACAATACTTTTGAGCGCAAATCCCGCGAAAGTTGCTCGGAGGTGAATAATTTATTTAACGACTAACAAGTGGAAAAGGGCTAGCGGTGGATATTTACCGTGCCGCGAAGCGGCGAGGTAAATATCCAACGCTAGCCACCGAAAATGAGGTGAATAGTTGTTTTAGTATATACTAAAACAGTGAGATAATATACACCACAAAAAATTAATTTGGACGTTTTCTTCACTTGTCACGGATGCAAATCGGGACGCCATTTTTTTCTGAGTTGCTCGGAAGTAAATAGCACAGGATATTCGGAGTTTTACGAGCCAATCAGCGCGCGAGTTCAACGCTATCCACTGTTTTAGTATGTACTAACAAAGGATATCCGGAGTTCGAGTAGCCAATCAGGGCGCGCGTTCAGCGCTATCCACTGTTTTAGTATTTACTAAAAGGATATATAACAATGCCTCAAATAGTGATATTTCTCTTGAATGTAAAGATTATGTAAAGTTCCTGGGAATGCTCATCGATAAAAACTTGACCTGGAAATATCATACCGATTATTATATTGCCTCTAAAATTAGCAGAGTTATTAGAATTATTGGACAATTCAGCTCCGTCCCTTTAATCAAAATTTACCGTTCTCTGATTTTCCCATATACTTACTATGGAATTGCTGCCTAGGGCCAAGCTATACAGGTTTATTTGAGGAAGATCTTTATCTTACAAAGCTGATTGAACATAGAGTCACATCAGCAACAGCTAAATTCCACGAGCTCCGAAAAATACCCACTAACGGTCGAATATCAGCGAGGACACGGGGTCGATATATGAATGCTTTTGTACGATCAAGATTATGCTACAACATAGAAACTTGGAATAATCCAGATCATTTTGTGAAGAAGTTGGATGTTGTATGGCACAGAATGTTGAGAAAAGTTGTGAAAAATGGATTTAAAAGAAAACCAGACTCTTTAAAGCATTCATCTACTCAAACAAAGACCTACAATGTACTGCGTATCA
Organism: Montipora capricornis; assembly: GCF_036669925.1. NCBI lineage: Eukaryota > Metazoa > Cnidaria > Anthozoa > Scleractinia > Acroporidae > Montipora > Montipora capricornis. The sequence goes on from NC_090893.1 coordinate 24,064,157, forward strand.
CCGAGTGTCAATCTATTGAAATTTTTGCTGAAAAACAACAGGTCAAATGGCTAGCACATTGTGTCAGAATGGAAAATGATGCACTTCAAAAGTTCTCTCTCTTTATGACTACAACAAAGAAAAACTTCATATCAGTATGGTCAAGAATCGAGTCAAGATTGGGAATGGACCGGCAACAGTTTTGGAAATTAGTCCGAGATAAACCGAGCTTCAATCGCTATATCAACTCTAGATACGGCAGCTTCGAGGATGAATCATCCACATGAGGTACGAGAATGTATGTATGTATGTATGTTACAAAAACGAGCTCTTCGGCTGATGTTCTTTGCTGGTAATAGATCTCATGCTATTCTTCCGTTTGTCTCCACTAATGTTTTACCCCTCAATGTGCTTTATTTTGAAACAGTAAGGTTCTCTTATGCAGGACATATCTACTAATTCTGCGCCTCAGAATATCTGTGATCTTTTCACCTGTTCATCCGACCGGCCTTCATTCATATAACACTAGATTTTCTGATGTTGGTAACTTACATGTTCATAAATCAAGACTGAGTATTCGACTTAATTCGCTTTCCATTTTCGGGGCTAAGCTATGAAATTGCCTGAGGCCTGACTTGCTCAAACTTAGGAAAAAACCTTTTAAAAACAAAATTCACCAATTTTTACTTGCGGTGCTTGGTGATGAGGGTGATTATGTTGATGTCATTATTACTTCCTTATGTTTCATGTTTTCTTATATTCTTATAGGTTCTTGCTCAATCTATCTATGTAAATGCTAGTTATCTGTGAATGTATGTGTACAGGGTGTTTCAAAAAAGTTGCACCTTGTCTCAAAAATTTAATGTAAATTTTAGGCAAATTGAAACTGATTTAGTTAGTCAATTTATCTAAATAATTGTTCAAAGGAATTTCAATTCTAAGATTTCAATACATGACAATACTTTTGAATTTTCGCGCCCAATGTACAAGCGCGTGTGCTTTGTCCCGCCATATTTTCTTCGCACATTGTCTGTTTCCGAATTTATTGCCTTTGTTTTGAATTTTCTCTGCTCTTTCGTGGAAATCACAGTAATTGTTAGGCATTCACTGTTTGTGCTAGAGCTCAGGCAGCTATTTTACGGTCATCTGGCCATTCGGTATACCTGCCAACTCTCACGCCTGTGGGTTGAAAACTTCGATCTCACGCCGGCTCACGCTTGCAGGCCAATTTCTCACGCCTGACTGAAAAATGTGAGTTGTTACCGTCTTGCTTGACACAATTTCCAAAAATATGTTAACTCAGACCCATTCTCTATTTTCGAATTCCCCATCAATACATTTTGTTTGCCCCCCAAATTTTGCATAAACCATTGTTTTCAAATGCTCTTGGGAATATGCAGTGTCCCCAAGAGCATTTGAAAACAATAGTTTATGCAAAATTTGGGGGGCAAACAAAGTGTATTATGGGGAATTCGAAAATAGAGAATGTAAGGAACGAAAACCATGTGTAAAATAAACAAATGACAATACCTTCCTTGCGATCTCTGACTTTTGAAGTGAAAAGCACTGGGAGCGAGCTCGCCTTTATTACCCCTTTATACGTCTTCGAAAGACTTCGGACGTCTTCGGAAGACTTCGGACTTTTTCGGAAATCTTCGGAAATGTTCGTGTCGTCTTCAAAATTCCCAGCACTCCCAGGAAAAAAATCTCACGCCTACATCTCAGAAAAAGTTGGCAAGTATACATTCAGTGAAAGAAATAGCCAAATTGTTTAAAAGACCGAACGATGGGTGAACAAGTGGTCAAAAAGGAATTCCTTCGAGAACAAACCAAAGAGTGGACGGCCGTCTGTTTTGACAAACTATGCGAGAAATGTGATCACGAAAGCTAAGTATAAGAGTAATAATTCAACAAGAAAGATTGCCTAAAAATTTCAACATCAAAATACCAAGGATTCGAGGGGTGGAAAGCCTTCAAGCGAAGGAAGATACCGCTATTAAGTGAGAAGCAAAGAAGGCCTTGTTTGAAATTTGCCAGGAAATGCTCCAAGCTCACGGCAGAGGATTGAGAGGACTTCTAATTTCCAAATGAGTGTCTTAAGTATCTAGTTCATTGCCCGAATCCAGAGAACCACATCGTATGGGCTCTCAGGAGTGCCGGAGTTTTAGCGTGACTGATGCCGGAGAAGTGTGATTTTATCGGCGAGATGTGAGGTAAGCTAGAAATTACTTTCCAGCCTTTCCTTTTTTTACTGGTACGAGTGACAACCCGGCAATTTGAGAAGTCGCTTAAATCGCATTCAGTCAGGCAAATAACCACACAAAAAGCGAGAAATTCACAACGACAATAAAGTGCGGCCTTTTTATTGAGAACTTTTGCGGGTAAATATCTTTTTCAGTTTGATATCGAGATTTCCATACAGATCCTTATAAGTTTTTACTCTCCGAGACTGGTGAGCCTGTGGTGTAAACAGAAGATGCAACCGCATCGAAACGATGTGGTTACAAATGAAACCGCTTTCATGTAAACGCTGCCTCAGTCTCCAGTTAAAAAAACTCTGATCACGTGATAACATTTTTTGTGGCTCTGCGGTTTCGGAAATACCGATCTTGTGACCCTATTTTCTGTTGCTCTCCCCAAAGAGAAAAGCGCGAAACGGTGTTGACGGCGAGTAAAACCGGCCGAAGCTATTACGGGTAACCCAGGAAAAGTCTTGTCCGAGGAAATAAGAAGCAGGTGAAAACTTTTCTTCAGGTTGTTTTCTTTCGAAATCACAGAGGCACAAAAGTGCTATCAAGTGATCAGATTTTGTTAACCGCAGACTGAAATAAATGCCCTTGTCGCCCTTGTCCAAGGACGTCTGAGATCGATAGTATGCAGCTATTTTATAGGCTTATCGCCCCACCCCCCCGCACTCGCTGCTTTTCGGAAAAATTGTCAGTTTGACCAGTAAGTACCTAGGGTATGAGAGAATGTGACCCCCCTTTGAAAAAACCCAGCTACGCCCCTGTATTACTTAGAAGCCAGACTTCCACGTACCAAATCGAAGAAATTCTAGAAAACAGAAGTGAAACCGTTGACTAACCTCAAGGTTGGGGGTTACAGACGGACCGACAAAAAGACAGCTGTTTAGCTCAAAGAAGGCAATGACCTTTGTGCAGGACAGAGCGCCGGCCCACACTTCAAAGGCGGATCAGACATGGTGTCAGAAGAATTTGCCAAACTTTTATACCCATGGACGACTTGCCGGCAAACTTGCCTGATCTGAATATTATTGACGAGACAACGTAAAAAGACCTAGCCCCTGAAACACTGCACTAGCTGAGAAGGAGACTACGGTTCGGGCGAAAAAATGCCAACTCTCGACACTCTTCAGGAGCTCACGCGTTATTCTGCCCCGCCGCTAGAAAATATCATGAAAAAATAAAAGAGGCCATTTTGGTTACTAATATTTAAGTTATTCGATGTAGAATCAATAAGGAACAACATACTTAATTTTGCAAGAGGTAGTAATTACCAAAATATAAGCCAACAATATATCGGAACGAACTTTTGAAACACCCTTTATACCTATTTATTTTATTTTTATTTTGTTTCTTTATTTCTTTACCTGTTTTACTATTAACCTAATTTGCTAAATTTGATTGTAAGTTACATAGCCCCCCTCGATTATCTTTGCTATCTGCGAGTTGTGTATTTCTTCAATTTGTTAGATTTAAGCATTGAACTAAAATGATGATGATGATGATAATAACAATTTATTTATCATGTTTCTTGTTCATGAAATTTGATATCCTTGTCATGCAACATGAATATGTAACATATACATTATGACTTATTAAACGTCATCATTAAAGCGTCAATGTACACTCGATATTTTTGATGATTCAAGACATTTTAACAGGGAAAATCGAAAGAAACGTTTATGTAAATGAGGAGAATTCTATATCAGATATACAGATATTGATTAATCAACTTGACATGATAAATGTAATATCTGCAGCAGATATTACATTATATCATACCATAATATAAGTGCATCCTGTTCATGCGTAAATTCATGTGGCTGTTGATGTCATAATTAAAATTTCATTTTAAAAGATCGGTAAAAAAATGGCTTCAAGATATGAAGACAGTGAAACTACCTTTGACTTTCTTCAGTAAAGGTGATCACTTTTTTCGATGCTTTTAAAATGAATAAAAACTGAGATGTCTCGGATTTGGCGGATAGTTATTATCTGTATAGGAAAACAAAACATGGTATATGACTGAGCGGGGATACGATTTTTTTCTTCTTGCGCTGATGTATGTCTCACTCGTTTTCTGCACTGACCGTCGTGAGATGTACTATCAGCACTCTTAGGACACTTTCCATTTGACAGAACTGACCGGCCAGACCAGGCATTTGGAAGGACTAACTGTACAACGCCTTTAAATCAACACACTTTGAGGATGATATATACTCCTCCAGAAGAATGCGAGGGATTATCGTGCAAGTGTTCTTTCTAATTGTTGCATTTTCTTTGCAAACTGATGTGTCTGACCGGGTAGTTCTAACAAAGGGAAAGCGCCTTAAGCTACAGACAAGCTCGTATTCCCGGCAGTCACGAGGTATAATATTCTATTTATTGATGTTTTTAAGGTTCTTTATGGAGCGGAGAGAAATAACCACTTTTTGAAAGAGTTTTTTTGTGATAAGCGGAACAAGGTCAAGGAAAGTGGGTTCCACTTCAAGAGCTTGTTTCTTCACGCATATTACAAAAATCCAATTCAGTAATTATTGTTTTATCAAATATTGTTTGAGAGACGGATATCAAGCCACAGAAGCACTAGTGGAGGTCCCCTGTTTATTTCCTTTTGAACAGGGACAAATATAAATCAATTAACTGTGAAGTCATTAGCCAATGATGCCAAGCTCGTGGATTTTTTAGGACTCTGTATGTAGGTTGGGTGATTTCCGGAATTAATCGTAGGTTGTGAGCTAATCAAATTTAATAAAGGAAGTTCGTGCGCATGTTCCGAGATTTGTCAAAATTAATGGATAGCTAAGAAATAACTAAAAAGGCGGCTTACAACTGAGAAATATGTAGACATTTAGCTGTTGGCTAAGACTCCCAATGCCCTCAGACAGACCCTCGTAATGTCTCACCGTAAATCATTGATGATACTCATCATTTATTGCTCATTTTGTATTTTTTTTTTTTTTTTGCTTCTGACAGATCATCTTTCGGCTATAGAATGATGAGCACAGACAACGCTTTTCTCCTTTTGACATGGCCTGAGATACGCGGAAAGATACTTCTTCAGTAGGGAAAATAATAATATTATTATTCTCTGGTTAACATTCGGTTTGAAGGCCAAAAGTTTAAAGATTGTACATCACTCTATAATGTCCACCAAATGAATGAATAAACATTAAACGCAAATGTTGGCTGGATTTGTAATTGTTTTTAAAACTAGTTTAAAACTATTGTAGTTTTAC
>NC_090893.1:24082117-24089617 GCF_036669925.1 Montipora capricornis
TGAAAACATGTTGAAAGATCGGCTTTCCAAAACAAGTGGTTGGTACTTTCAGAAATGGCTTTCCGGGCCATAAAAGTTTTTCGGGACTTTCGAGAAACGGGCGACCGCCTCTCCTTGGTGTTGTCTGTTAAAGCATGTTTACATACACAGCTTCAGAAGAACAATAGAAGCTACTGAAAAGGTAAAACAGTAATCTGGTAATTTTTCCGGGAGTGGGGGCATTTGATCACCTGAAATGGACGTATGATAAGGCAATTGAACAGCTTTTTGACCCGGGGGGGGGGATTTGAACAAAAAATTTCCAAAAATTCAAATGCCTGGGTGTTGCCCGGGGGGGATGTTGAAGCTTCAATTTGACTGGTACATTATCTTCAAGGTTGGAACCTCCGATAAAGCAGTCGGAAACACAAACTGCTGTAAATTGATCCAAAAAGCTCAATTTGACCCGAAATTCCACTGAGACCAAGGATGATATTGCTGCCACATATTTCAATCGTCATATCAGACAAACTTTCACGGAAAGGAATTGAAAATCGCCAAAATGGGCTGATTTGGCCCTTAGCAGCGTGCTTGATTCGGATGTTCCGTGCAGGAAACCGTTGGAAAAACACCTTACCGACCGGACTCAAGGTTTAAATTTGTTACACGTGGGGTGAGCGAGGAGTCTTAGTGACACGTACAACGTGAGGCCCTTCTTGGGAAGTACTCAGTTGTCACACACAAACGGACGAAGCTCAGGTAAATGCTGACGCATGAAAGATGTTTCCGCTAACAAAACATAAACATTCAGTTTGTTTACAGTGTATCTGTCACTGACATCGTCGCCCACCCGGTGTGTAACAAATTTAAGCCTTGGGCCCGGTCGGTAAGGTGTTTTCCAACGGCCGTGCACGGAACTTCGTGGCAGAGCATTGTCGACAGTCCTCATTAGCGCGCCGAGATTCCCGCACCGCAGCTGTTTTTATCCGATAGAGAAGGTATTAGTTAGAGGAGGATTTACACGTGCACTGGGTTAAATCTGGAGGCGACCTGAGCGTTCGGAGTGAATTTACGGCTGATTTCCTTCGGTGGTTATGCAAGACCGCCGCCACTAAGTAACCAACCTTGGGGAGTCATATATAATAGGCCATTTCCGAGTTCAAGTCTGCCTCCTCTTCAAAGCTAATCTATGTGCGAATTTTTTGTTATGAAAATTATTTTTCATTCATATATAAAGCATAACTAATTATCATAACAAAAACTTCGCACTTAGACTCGCTTTGAAGAGGAGGCAGACATGAACTCGGAAATGGCCTATTGTGAGAGAGCAACGGTAGAAGGTAAACTCCCTAGAATCACGCTGAAACGGCCAGAAATGCTAAGAACATACCATAAATAAGACAAAAGACAGGGAGGCAAGGTAAGAAATTCTGGTGTATTTTAATGCCCTAAATAAGGATTGCTAAGGCCAGTTTTAAACGTTGCATTTTGCATGTGCCGAATCTAATGCAAATGAGAAAAATCTATTGTTTTTGCTCATTTGCATTAGATTCGGCACATATAAAATGCGGCGTTTAAATCGGGCTTAAATTCCCCACAAAAAAAAACCATATAAAATTTATGTAACGCAACAACGATTCTCGGTGAGCTTTTGGTTTAGATGGTAAAAGTTTCTTTGAATTGCACAGCGTTTTCAAACATAAAAACAGGCATTTAGTTTACCTTTTGGCGAATGCTGCAGTATTCAATGAGTGGGGCTCAAAACTTCCCGCCTCCCGTACCTTGCTCTTCCAGTTCCCGTACCTTTATCTCCCGGCTCCCGCCCTTTTTAGTCCTGCTCCCGCCCCCTATAAAGTAGGAGACACAAAACACATCGTGCTCATTTAGCTACGTAATTCTTGAGTGATGACGGTCTCAATTGTTCCAACTTGCAGTTCTGAATAGACCTCTTTACAGTTCTGTACCATTCTCGTCACCAGAGTCTCGGTTCCACCCAAGGCTCTGGGAAACTCTATGTAGGAGAACACAATACAATACAATACAATACATACTTAATTGACCGCTCTCCATAGGGGCTTTTCAGGGCCAATGAAACACAACGAAACGACAGAACAGAAAAACAACAACTGTTAAGAATCCCAACTGGCCGGAGGCAAACCAGTTGGATATTTACAAGTCTAGCTGGGAAGTTGAACCAGGGACTACCAGGATTAAATTCAATGAGTGGTCAGAGCGGGTCTTGACCCCGGGATATCCGGATCTGAAGGCAAGCGCCCTAACTACTGGGCCACACTGCCTCCTTGAACATGCGCCGTTGGGTTCTTTTAGCCATGAATTGGCTATTTAAACCTTACAGCGACTGCTCACTCCTCGTACTAACATGAATGCACCGATAAGAGACGCTTTTGATTGTTCCTCACGAAAACCAATGAGAAGACACTTTGATCCCTCAGTCAAGAGAAGAGCTCTGGAGTCGAGATTGAGTTGTGCCCTTAGTTACCTTGGCCCAGTTGTTCGAAAGCCGATTAACTTTAATCCAGGATTGGTGTAAACTTTTGTTTCATTTTTCCAACTTTTTGGTGAAAGTTGTTTTGCTTATTTTTGTTTTTCAAGATCGTCTTCCTCTAATGTAAAGTTTTTTCCGAATATCAGCGTTTAACAGCATTTGGGCGTAGAGAAATAAGCTCCTTGGTTAATTGTTAATCTGAGTATTAGCGTTAATCGGCTTTTGGACAACTGGGCACAGGCCTTCAAATGAAAGTGAGGCTGGTGTTGACCTTGTTATAATACAGACCTCCCTCCTTTTCTCATGTTTATTATGTTTTTGTCATGCTACTTAGTAAGAATTTGCGTAAGAAGAGCAGTGAGCTTTCTATCAAAGCAAGGTCAACTCCAGCCTCACTTTCATTCATAGGCCAGGTAACTAAACACACAACTGTAAAATGGTCTATTGTCTCGCTTTCTGATAAATACACGTTTCCTGTGGCGGATCCAGGTTTTTACAAAATGGGGTCCGATTAAAGGAGCCGCCAAAGGCAGCGCGCCTGTTGGGGATCCCTGGGAAATTTTTGCATTTTTAGTCCTCGGAAACTCGATTTCCGGCATTGTGAGGCAAAGCAGCGTGTTTTGATTTCTCGCTTTTTAAGGTTAAAATTCCATATTTTTGAATTAAAATATAACAGAGCTGCACAAAATGATATATGTTATTTGCCAGCTCGGAGGTCCGTGTAGCGAAAAACGGTGACCGAGGTCTTGAAAATGCTGCCTGAGGCCGCAGGCCGAGGGGAGCTTTTCCAGGGTCAATATCACAGAATTCGCTATACGGACCGACCCTTAGCTGGTAAATAACTTTTTTTCTTTTCTCTCTCTTTTTCTTTCTGAAGTCACTCTTTTAAGTCTTGACTCGCACCGCGTTTGGTAGCGAATGCAGTACGCGACTTACAAACTGAACATTTCAAAGAGAAACATTTTTATTTTAATTCTATTTTCAGGCCTCTTGTCTTCTAAAATTTTGAAACACTTACTTTTGTATGTAAACGGATCGGTGTCAAAAAATGGAAATTTAAGGTCATTACATAAGCTCACGCAACCAGGGCTAAGATTCCGCCCTGGTTGGCGGGCAAGATAGAAAAATTCGGCCTGCTCCCAGGGCCAATCAGATTGCAGGATTTGCAGAATACCGCCCGCTCGTGCATTGAGCAAAAAATATGAAAAAAAAAAAAATTTCACTTAGAAAACTATGAGAAAGGTATGCTGTAGTTAAACCTTTTTGAAACTTTGTGTTTCACCAAAGACGGGATCCATAAGAAGCATTCCTCGGGGTATATATCTTTCCGCAAAACGCTGAACTACAGCATCGTAGGTGACGGGCTTTTCGTTGTTACTGGCGTAGTGCAAACAATTCGCAGCAAACAGTTAATGTTAGGGAAAATGTCTGGATCACAGGCCTGGTGAAAAAAGAACCACATTCGCAGCGAACCAAAATATTCAAATACCGTTACTCATTTGTTTATTAATCAGAAAACGGTTTAGCTACATTAAACAGCAGCGAATTAGCCTTGTTATTTAAGATGTACTTGTACTTATTTTATATTTTTACAAGTTTATGACGCTAGGTTTTTCAATTTAGGGGGTTAGATCCAACCCCCTGAACACACCTGCTTAAACTCCCTATTTTCCAGGCGCCTTGTTCCTTAAAAAAAAAGCATTTTTGTACCCAAAAAGTCAGGTGAAAAAACAAGGAAAACAAATTAAACAAGCTTTAAGTTTTCTTTATTGTAATTTGGACTGCCTTACCTTGATGATGCCATCACCATTTTCAAGTCTGTATATCCACTGAGAATAGCAATGTCAAATCCATTTTACAGTATACATTTTCTCAGAGTTAAATACTTGAGTGTGCAGGTAAAAGCAGAGGGTACAAGGAGTGGGTAAGTTGTTGCAGTTCTCTCGAATTGTTTCTGGTTTCTGGTTTCCGGATTCCGGATTCCGGCTGTTAGTGCTGCACTTTACTTGTACTTGTTGTAGTCACTTTGTAGAGACTGACGCATTGCAGTCTTGCCAATAAATTAAGTTTTTGATCAGAAAACTGTTAAGAAAATATTTGGGATACTTAGAATTTTTTCACTGTATTTAAGGGGAAACAGCGAGATATTTGGGAAAAAATTAATATCAGGAATTTCCGGAAACATATTATTTAGACGATCTTACGTGATATTTGTCGCTAGGCCTAGAGAAATGCGTGAATTGGAAAGTTTTTGTTGGCTTAAAATGTGTTTGGACATGAAGTAAGTAATGCTGCTGGCGAAAGGTGAACCCTTGAAAACTTCATCGTCGAGAAAAACAATGCGTTCAGACAACATTGAACGAAAAAATGCACGCATACATTCACTTTACTCCTACAGGATAGTAATTTCAACATACAATATTGGTTTCTAAGTGAGCCGTCTACCTATCTAATCTAACAGATATGTATGATATATAAATAATACTAATGTTACCTACATGTATGTTACAGAGACTAAATTACTAAAACCAAATTTATGGAGGGGGGGAGGGGAGTTCTTTCAAATAGCTGTTTTTCAACAAAAAGAATAAAAATGACTGCGAAGGCTATTGCCATTTTAGTTTCCATTGCAATGCCGTGAGTCTACGCATGTGGAGTTACTAACGAAAAACACCAGAATACAATGCATCTATTGTATGTTTTATTTTCACGTTTTGAAAATACATTTCTGAGAGTTGAAAGTTCATTTAAATACTTTGGTTTTGACACTACAAAGCTCATTATTTCACTGCTTTGTTCATTCTGTTTGGAGTTGATCTTGGAGGAAGATCTGCTGGCGGCTGAGTGGATTCTCTTTAAGTTGGTTTTCTAGTGGAACTTAACCAGCATCGGTCTTTACTTCTTTTACCTATTTATTCTTCTTAGGGGGCTCCTCAAGTTTTTCTTTCATCGTTTTTCTGAGGGAGAGGGAGGTAACGCAAATATGGACGGCATGATTTTAGAGTCCATTTAAGGACGGTGCTTACAATTGTTATTGACCATAAGTTCTGCGCATTTCGAAATATTTGGATTTCCTAGCGGTGGTGCTTACTAATACATGAATGTTTTTGTGCGCTTTGAAAATATGCAGAGAAAGCAGAACTTAGCAAGTATTCTTGGTATGCAAAAGGCAAATTGAGAATAACCATCCATTGTTCGGAGCTTTAATTTGGAAAAGAGTGCAAAACATTGCTTTGTACGTTACAGCTTTTTACAAATATTGTTGATTAATAAACTTTGAAAAAAATGCGTGGTTACTCCCAATTTTCCTTTTGGATTTCAATAACACTTGTAAAGGTTTGCTTTCCCCGCATATTCATAAACCGAAAAAATACCTTTGAAGTAGTGGGCACCGTCCTTTAAAAAGCCGTGGTTTCTGATATTGAGACAGATAGTTGACATGAGACTTTTCAATTTGAAAGTAAACATTAACACTGTGAATTTTTCTTGCCAAACAGAGGCATCTGTCTTCAGCTTATATTCAGGCTACTGTCATCATCTGTATCATCGTCACCATAATTGTCAGCATAAATTCTTATTTCTTTTGCAGGTGTTTTATGGAAATACTGGGCGAAACGACATTGTCAAGCATAACCTTGAGGAGGTTATAATAGCGAGCTTCATACGCTTTCAGCCAACTGACTTTTTTGGTCAGAAGGCGTTGAGAGTTGAGCTCTATGGAACACTTAAATCTCTAGGTAACTGATGAACTTATTTTCTGTGCATTTTAACAAATTCATCTAATCATTTAGAAAAGACAAAAGTAGAAAAGAAATAATGAACTCTATTCGAACTCTTTCTTCATATATGTTCTGGAACATTTTTTAAGAGCCTGCTGTTAGTATTTTAAGAATTAAGTATCAAGAGAGATTTTTTGGTACATTCGAATAAAGTAATGGTGTATCTAGACTTGTGCAATTTTCTTCTGTATTCACTAATACCTTTTTATCCATGCCAGTTCCAGTTGAAGCACCTGTTCTTGTCCATGTGACTGCACAGTCGTCGACTAGTGTCGCTGTCTTTGGGAGCTGTCGAAACTTTACAACAACGAAAGAAACTTGATATCCTTTAAACTTCTATACCAAAAGGAAGGCTCCAACCTATTTGAAATACTAACTATCAAAGATGCAGCTTGGAATGATACAAATGGTTCGTTGGTTTTCTCCACGGTTGTCACGGGGCTTGAAAAGTTCACAGAATATGAATTTAAAGTGTGCGTCTTCAGTTCGGTGGGGTGTGGACCAAAGAGTTCCTCAAAGATTGCAAGGACATTGGAAGGCGGTAAGGGACTGTAGCTTTTTATCAGGCTTAGTATAGTCAATTGGGGGCATTGTCGTGAATTACAGCAATAGAAATTGCAATTCCCTATGGCCATAGACACAGCTGACCCTTCCTTGTAGATTTTCAATCTCCAATTATTCCATGTGGTGTTGGAGAAAGTAGTCAAATGCAGTTGAAAGACATTGACATATTTGCATATGTGGAATGCCATGGTGTTTTTACTTATTGATTAATTTATTCGTTTATTTAAGATTTTTTTTGTTCCTTATAAGCCATCTTTCTTCATTTAAAATGCCACTTCCTTCATCAAATTAATCTCCTTTATTGGAAAGAAAGGAAGAAAGTTGCTTTTCAATTAAGAATGCTTGATACACATTTCACTCCATGGGCAAAGTTCATTTCTGATTTCTTGTCTTTGCTGCTTTTAAAATCTTTCAGTCCCATCAAAAGCTCCTAGCAATTTTACAGTGACTGCTAACACATCTACGGCTATCATAGCGTCCTGGCAGCTTCCTTCCCCCGACTCCAGACATGGAACCATTAGAGGATTTAAGATATTCATCAGGAAAGAAGGCTCCGATATTAACAGACTGGAAAACATTTCTGTTTCCAACGTCACGATGTACACAAAAAATATCACCGGATTGGCTAAATTTACACAATATGGATTTCATGTGTTGGCCTTTACCTCCGCT
>NC_090893.1:24094617-24099617 GCF_036669925.1 Montipora capricornis
TTTGCAGAATGCATTCTGGACAGCCGGCATCTGCTCATGATTGGTTACATTTCCTCTTTCGAAGAGTTTTCACCTTAAAATTCTTGAACTATTCTGGATAGTTCAGGACCTGCCACCATCCATCTTCTTAGAGCCGCTGGATTCTCGGTAAGGACAACTGCGCCTCCTTCTCCTTTAACGACGGCATTAACCTGCTCGTGACAATGATCTAGCGCTATGGACGAGAACAGTTTGGTGGTCTTGTGTACTACAAAAGAGCCACGGATGAAATATTTGTACACAGTTGGATGAGTGGATTGAAGGACACACATGTCTCTGTAGTGCACAGAAAGCCACTTAGCGTAGTTAGAATGGTCCATCACAAACATTCATGGCAGTATCTGTCATAAGGCGTCGATGTACAAAGAAAAGTTACCTTCTCGGAGAGCTCTCACCAGCCGTAGACAGATCAACTCCAGATTGAGCACTGAAGACCAGTAAAGAAACTGCGGTGACCTTTTGGAGATTGCATCTTTCCATTTTTCTTTTGACAACAGGTTTTCTTGCTCATTTTCTCTCGATTTGGCTTGATATACACTGTAGGCTTTACTCATCAGAATATGTAGACTTGCAGCCGTCACCTGGTGTGCCCGTCGTGTACGGGTTACATGGCTTGCCGACAGAAATGACTCTGCTACCCCATGCGTTGCTACTCCTGCGTTACACATGACCTCTGCCCACCCGCTGCCACTCAGCCACTTACCAAGCATTTTGAGGGATGCCATCTCTATGTGCAGTCCCCCAAGCATAGTGACGAATTGCGCATTTCACTGAACTCGGGAAGTGTCCATTGAATTTTCTTTGCTAAGGCAAACAGTGGCTGATCTAATGCGATGACTGGAGTCTGTAAGGGGTTGACGTGCTGCACAGCAGCCTCGATCACACACATACTGTGCGCTATCTTGGCCAAGGAATGCGCATTCTCTGGAAACATCGGCAGCAGAGAGATAATTGCAGGCTTGCAGCTAGACAGTGACGATTGAGAATCTCTGTATGCCGCCCACGATACAAAATCCTTGGATTGAAGTTTCTCCTTTGCAACAAGTTCCTGAGTATTGCTGAGCCAGTCTTCTTCATCATAGCCACGTTCATCAGAAAGGGAAACACGGGATGTTAATAACTGCTGTGGTACCTCGGGAGCATTTAAATCACCGGTGGTTAGTGCCATAGGTGTAACTTCACTGGAACTTGACGGAAGATGAGAAATGGTCTTAGAGGTTGAAGGCTTAGAATGATCAAAGACGTCGGTGTCTCTTGGTGTTCCTAAATCACCATTGCAAGGATGCTGTACAAGAGAAATTGCTGTGCCATGAAACGAGCTCTGGGAGCTGGTGGAACTCGGGTTGTGATCGATGTTATCAACCGCAGCAATAGTGAATAGTTCCCCTCTAAGTTTAGAAGGACACACAACTCCTTCACGTTCATACCTCTCAATGACCCTATTTGTTATTTCGGTAGACACAGATAGGAACCTGTCGTATGAAACACACATACCTAGGTTATAAAAGGTATCGATGAGAGACCTGTCTCTGATGGCTCCATGCTGGTTACTTGTAAGTAGAAGCCTGAAATAAATCCAAACACCATGAAGTGGATGTGAACCCATGGCCATGCGATTGCACTGCACTTGCTCTACCAACTAAGTTATCAATCCACCTGGGAGCTGGTCACTTGTAAGTAGAAGCCTGAAATAAATCCATGTTCAGTGAACTTGATTCAAACCCATGACCATGCGATTGCACTGCACTAGCTCTACCAACTGAGTTATCAAGCCAACTGAGAGCTGGTCACTTATAAGTAGAAGCCTGAAATAAATCCATGCTCATTAAATTGGATTCGAACCCATGACCATGCGATTGCACTGCACTTGCTCTACCAACTGAGTTATCAAGGCAACTGGGTGCTGGTCACTTGTAAGTAGAAGCTTGAAATAAATCCATGCTCAGTGAACTGGATTCGAACCCATGGTCATGTGATTGCACTGCAGTTGCTCTACCAACTGAGCTATCAAGCAAACTAAGAGCTGCAGGTCACTTGTAAGTAGAAGCCTGAAATAAATCCATCTCAGTGAAGTGGATTGGAACCCATGGTCATGCGATTACATTGCACTTGCTCTACCAACTAAGCTATCAAGCTAACTAGGAGGTGGTCACTTGTAAGTAAAAGCCTGAAATAACTCCATGCTCAGTGAACTGGATTCGAACCCATGGCCATGCGATTGCACTGCACTTGCTATACCAACTGAGCTATCAAGCAAACTAGGAGGTGGTCACTTGTAAGTAGAAGCTTGAAATAAATCCATGCTCAGTGAACTGGATTGGAACCCATGACCATCTGCACTTGCTCTACCAACTGAGTTATCAATCCAACTAGGAGCTTAAATAATTTGCAAGTTCAAGTTTATTCCGTCCGTGATGATTTTTTGGAAAGATCATCCAAGTTAGTTGAATAACCCATTCTCAACCTATGAATTAACGATAATCGTTAATTCCTAATCAATTTTGCTTTGAATTTATTATTACACGTATCGTTAATTTGGAAGACTGAAAACTTGATGTGGATTATGGGAAATGGTTATATATTTTTTAAAAGATAACCCAAGTGTATGGACACAGGATTCGAACCTGGGAATGTTAGCTTGATTAATTTAACCTGTCACCTAACCACTTGACCACCACACCTCTCGCTGCCCAGGGACAATATTTTAAACATTATTTGTTAATAATTGCTGTAATATCACACGGCAACAAACAATATTAAACACTGCAAATGGTAGGTTACCAAGCTAAACATTTGAAAATGGAAAGGAAAGGAAAGGAAAGGAACTTTTATTTAAGTGTCTAGTTGTTCTAGCGCTAGAGCGCTAATGGGGGACACTGTAAACTGAAATGAACAATGAAAGTAAATCAAGTCAAATGTTGGTTTTTGAGGAGAGGGGAAACCGGAGTACCCGGAGAAAACCTCTCGGTGCAGAGTAGAGAACCAACAAACTCAACCCACATATGACGCCGAGTCTGGGAATCGAACTCAGGCCACATTGGTGGGAGGCGAGTGCTCTCACCATTGCGCCATCCCTGCACCCCAAAGCATAAAATCAAATTAAATCTTATGCCTAATTAATCTAGCTTAGGCCTAATTACTCAGCAATGATATTCTATGGGAGACTTGAAGAAAACTTTTTTTTGAAAACGCGGTGTCTTGATCTTCAGTGGTGAAATGGAACGAAGTGTGACTTATAGAGTTGAAAGTCCGGGACCAAATCCAATCCACTGCTACCACAAGTCCTGGGGCACAGTCTCTTAAATTAACGATAATTATAATAAATTCAAAGCAAATTTGGAATTAATGATAATCGTTAATTTGGAGAAGAGATCGTATCTTGTTGAATTAAGTCACCTTAAACACCTTAAACAGTTGCAAAGGAAAGATCTAGGCTGGAAGAGAACGAGGAAAAATCTAGACTTGAAGAGAACGATGAAAGAGGGAAAAAAACATGAAAAGAAAAAGCATTTTACCACGAGTGTCAAATTTTTCTTTTTTTCTCCCCAACATTTCTTTGCGTGCAAGTTCTGTTTACATGTAAATATTTCCTACTTTATGCATTATTGTTGCTGATGGGGCTTTTTGTGTTTTAGTATGTACACATCATTGCACACTGTTAAACAATGACTCCAGTCAATTTCTTTTCCCTCTCCTCACAAAGACCATTGTAGTTAATATATCAAGATGTTTATGAAACTCTACAGCACACATGTTTCTTTGTTTTTTTCTTGTTTTCTGTTTTGGCCCTGACCATGCACAACCACACCCTACTTCTAAAAGACAAGCAATCAGGAGTTTTGGTTAATTTATACAAAACTCAAACTTGAACCGAGGGCAAGATATTGTGCGTGGTCACGGTCAGGTTAGCATGAAGTATGACTGCACTGTTCTCGCTTTTCAAGTTTTTGGGGTTTCATAACCATCTATATGAACTATGAAAAAGCATTCCCTGCTAGTAGTGAGTCAAGTGATTAAATAGAGGAAACGTTTTAAAACCTCTTAGATTTGGGAGCTATGTAACCACCCATTGTCAGGTTACTCTCTAACCTGTAAACGAGGTTCGGCAATTGCTTTTGAGGCACCCAAACTTTGCGTATTGACTGATCACGACTGCCAGGGCTAGGGTGTTTTTTTTTTTTGAAGATCAACTAAGCCTATAACTTATTTCTTACATTATCTTTAATAACAGCAGAAAGACAAGTTAAGAAGCGTGAAAAAACACAATGTGTTACTACCAAGAGTGTGAACATTTACAGCAATAACTTATCTGCCCTCTGGCTCTGGCAAATCTCTGCCACTGAAAAATATTCTGTTTCAAAAGTACACTTTAAGCTGGCCAATTGCAAGAAGTACAACCTGATCTGTTTCACAACAGCTACTTCTCACAGTCTCAAGATACGTTCTTTCATCCATCACTTTCAAATTCACACAGGACCAGATTGCCAACACATACAAACAAGATAAATGTGCGACCTACACTAATTAAAGCTGCGTATATTTTTCAAAAAGTTTCCAAGTCTAAACTATTTCTGTATAACACAACATAGAATCTATTTTTAGTAATGTTGAACAATGACTACCTGCATCAGTACCATAGACTAGAATCAGTTCTTATTAGTGCTTTAAATTATGTGACTTGATTATGACAGACTCTTCTGCAATTTTCTTCAAAGTTTCTTATCCCTGTAACACAAGTAATGTGACTTTATGAACAGGGATCACTTATTGTTCTTTTCTTCATTAATTTTAAGTTCCCTCAAACGCTCCCACTGGATTTATGGTGATTGCAAGCACTTCTACAAGTGTCACAGCATCTTGGCAGCTACCACCTGCAGACTTCAGAAATGGAATCATTACAGGATTCAAATTGTTCTATAGACAAAAACGCCCTGACAACTAACCTAAACTTTTTAACATTT
>NC_090893.1:24102117-24124617 GCF_036669925.1 Montipora capricornis
CGTTGTTTACTGTTTGGAAATATCTGCATTGGTTCCGGAATTATGTAAGTTTAAAAAATGTGTAAAGTATGCAAATAACAAGACTGATGATATGATGTCATTTACTCAAACCAACATAATATCAAGGATATGAATGGAGCTATCTCGCTCAATTTGCAGCAGAGACTATTGAAACGTGGTGTGCCAATAGATCTGCAGGCAATGCACCTACAGCTACAAAGAAATTGGTTCTCATGGCAACTCACTCTTTTCCAGTCCTCCTCATCCTGATTTCAATATTTTTGGTGATCTTATTTTAAGCTAGAAAAACATTTAACAAGGCCACAAACCCGACCTTTATATGCTTGCAGGATCATGCACAAGAGGCACCATTGGCAGATATCAAAATAGAGCTCCAATGGTGGCCTGCAAAGCCTTTAATCTCAGGGAGGTCTGAAACCCAGTATGTTGCCATGTTAACAAAACTGGTATGCTCATGTTGTGGAGCACATCTACTATAACCTTACTGCAAATAATCAAGTGTTTCTGATACCTTCATCATAATTTATCAAAAATTAATGCATCACTATCATCTGGTGTGTTTCCTATGCCCTTGAAGAAAGGAGTTATCAGACCATCCATAAAGAAAGCAAACAGCATACCATGAATTATTTCCTAGCTACCGTCTGATTACTAACATTGCATTTCTGTCGAAAACATTGGAACGTGTAGTGGCCACTCAAACAACAAACTATCTTATCGGCAACCATTTGGTGGCCAAGTTGCAGTCGGCGTATAGGCACTTTCATAGTACTGAGACCGCGCTATTACGGGTGTTTAATGACATCCTAAGTGCTATTGACAATAAACAGGAGGTGGTTTTGGTTATGCTAGATATGTCGGCCGCTGTCGACACTATCGACCATGAACTTCTGCTCCAAAGGCCCGTCCAAAGGCTACAACATCGACATGGTATAACAGTTTTCAATTGGTTCAGATCGTATCTTTCAAACAGAACACAATTGGTTAGAATTCAGGATGTTGATTAGTCTGATAAAATTCTGCTATACGGAGTCCCGCAAGGATCGGTACTAGGCCCTCTTCTCTTCACATTGTTCTTTGCGCCTTTGGAAGATGTGATTCATGCACACGAACTAGATGCAATGATGTGTGCGGATGACACACAACTTTATATTGCTATTGGTTCATCTGGTCAGCGCCCTATTTCCTTATCCAAGCTGGAGTTGTGCATTAATGACATAATGATCTCGTGCACTAGTAACGGCCTCAGATGTAACCCGGATAAAACTGAAATTGTCCACTTTACAGAGTTTACATCTCGATTTTCCAATTTACAAGATATTCTGGTCATTAACATCAGGGGATGCACCATCTGGACCAAGAAAGTTGTGTTAGACTTGTGCATGCGTTTGTAACGTCTTAATTAGACTCGTGTAATGGTGTTCTCACAGCTGGGGCTGCCAGATAAAGGGATAAACAAATTACAGCGCGTGCAAAATTATGGAAAGTCATAACTTACTTATGTGGTCATTCGCAATTATGTGGTTTCGTGATTATGTGATGTGGTTTTATGGTTATGTGATGTGGTTTCATGATTATGTGATGTGGTTTCACCATTATGTGATGTGGTTTCACCATTACGTGATGTGGTTTTGTCATTAGGTGATGGGGGTTTCACCATTATGTGACGTGATTTCACTATTATGTGATGTGGCCGTCATCGTAAGTGATCCGGTCTCGTCATAATTTCATTTCTTCGTTGCGTGTTGTGGTTTGTTCGTTATGTGATACGGCTTTGTCGTAGCTACGTCCAAATACCCGGCAGCCGGGTACGGTTTTCAAAATACTAGGTACCTGGGAGTCTGAAATTCGCATATAATTTTTCCGAGATTTCTCAATGATTTCTTCAAAGAGGATAAGAAATTTGTTTACAAACCTCAAGCGATTCCAAACATTGCCCTGGCTTTGAAATAGAAGCAGCTTTCCATCTTGGAGATACAGTGAAGTTGCATTGTTGATTTCGAATATTCGTGACACACTGAAGCAGTTCTCTAATAATTTCCTTGGAAAACATCAATGAAACTGCCCCGGAGCATTTGATGTTTGTTCGGAAATACCAAGCGATTCGAAAGAAAGGTCTTCCGATTTAGGAAACGAATTCTCCGAGCTGAAACAAAATTTAATCGATCACTATAAATTCGTGACTCACAGGTACGGCTTTCAAAATACAAAGTACCAGGCAGACTGAAATTCGCCCTGTCTTTTTACGAAAATCTTCCATCTTTTGTGCTGAGAGTAATCAATATCCATGCAGTAATAAAGAGAGTCTGTAGTCTTACTGGATGTATTTGCAATCGAATAAATAGGTATTCTCAGTTTCAATAGCGCTTTTATCCCATCGACCTATTTATGTTGCACAACGTTGCGTGACAAGTGGACAGCATCCGGAAGTGGACCTTTTTGGCTTTCTAAAACAGTGGTCTTACCCACATTTTTTGGGTAAATCTTCCCTACAAGAATGATGACATTAAGCTAAACTAATGTGGTTGTGCCAAGGCATATCATAATATGAAACGAGGTTGATGTAATCAGTGTAATATACACAGGCGTTTTCTTGACTTTATCATGGCTTAAGCCTCTCCTGTTTTGTATGGGAATTTCAGACTGCTGGGTTCCTAGTACTTTGAAAACCGTACCCGTGAGTCGAGAATCTACCGTGATCGATTTGTTTTGGCTCGGAGAATTCGTTCCCAAAGTTAAAAGGCCTTTATTTCGAATCGTTTGGTATTTCTGAACAAGAATCAAATGCTCTGGGGCAGTTTCAGTAATGTTTTCCGAGGATATTATTATGGAGCTGCCTCAGTGCGTCACGAATATGTGTCGACATCAACATCCATTGTGACTTTACTCTATCCCCAAGCTCAACAGCTGCTTCTATTTCAAAGCCAAGGCAATTTTTGGAATCGCTTGAGGTTTGTAAACAAATGTCTTATCCTTTTTGAAGAAATCAATGAGAAATTTCCGGAAAATTATATGCGAATTTCAGACTCCCGGCTGCCGGGTATGTGGACGTAGCCTATGACAAAACCGTATTACATAATGAACAAACCACAACACGGAACAAAGAAATGAAATTAAGACGAAACCGGATCACCTAACGATGAAACTACATCACGTAAGAGACTGAAACCACATCACATAATGATGACACCACATCACATAATGATGAAACGAGATCACGTAATGGTGAAACCACATCACATAATGCTGAAACCACATCACATAATGATGAAACGACATCACATGATGGTGAAACCAAATCACATAATGGCAAAACCACATCACGTAATGGTTAAACTACATCACATAATGATGAAACCACGTCACATAACCATAAGACCACATCATGTAATCATGAAACCACATCACATAATAACGAATGACCACATAAGAAAGTTATGGCTTTACATACAAAATGCTGCAGCCAGGCTTGTAGCAGGCGCAAAGAAACAGGAGCATGTGACACCTGTACTACAAACACTGCACTGGCTGCCAATCAGAGCCCGAATTGATTTTAAAATTATACTTATTACATATGAGGCATTAAATAATCAGGCTTCAGACTATATATTTGAAATTTTTGCAAAATACAAACCAACGCACAAACTTCGTTCCGCTGATAAGAACTGCTAATTGTACCTAGAACCAACTCTAAACATTAGATAAGAGGGTAATCTGGGACTGGATTAAATATAATATACGTTTATATTCTATTGATTATTCTAAGAGACATGTGAAAGCTAATAGGGAGGAGGAGGAAAGGATGCAAAAAAAATGTCAAGATGCACAAGTTAATTTTGAAAAAAATCCATGTGTAGAAACCAGAAAGGTACTGGAGGAATGTAAGATAGATTTTAGAAAGGTTCTACGATAAGAAAACTGAGGATGTCATTGTGCGCTCACGGGCAAGATGGCATGAGCATGGAGAAAAAAGTATTAAGTATTTTTTAAATTTAGAAAAACGAAACCACATAAGAAAATACATTAAGAAATTGTCTCTTTCTGGGGTGATTACATCAGACTATAAACAGATATTGAACTCGGCTTCAGATTATTTTAAAAAACTGTATAGTACTAAAAGCAATCTAGGTCAAGGTGACTTGTTTGATTCTTTTTTTAACAAATTGAATATTCCAAAGCTGAGCGAAGAACAAAGAACAAGCTGTGAAGGACTTATATCTAAAGAAGAGTGTAAGAAGGCAATTGAAATGTTCGAAAATGGTAAAACACCAGGAAATGACGGAATACCTATTGAATTTTATAAGACACTGTGGGACGTCTTATCAGATCAACTAGTAGATGTTTTTAACTTCTCTTTCCAGTTGGAGGAAATGACAACCTCACAAAGACAAGCAATTATTACCCTTATTGATAAGAAAGGAAAGGACAGATCCTACTTAGAAAACTGGAGACGAATCTCTTTGGTTAATGTAGATGCCAAAATTGCCTCTAAGGTCATTGCTAATAGAATAAAATGTTGCCTCCCAGATATTATCCACCATAACCAAACGGGCTTTATAAAGGATAGGTTTATTGGTGAGACAGCGCGTTCGATACTTGATATCATAGACCACACAGATCACTCTGAACTGCCAGGCATGATGATCTTTATTGATTTCGAAAAAGCATTTGACTCGATCGAATGGTGTTTCCTCTACAAGTGTTTAGAAGCTTTTAATTTTGGCTCGGAATTTATAAAATGGGTGAAAACGTTTTATAAAAATGTCTCTAGTTGCGTAATTAATAACGGTGTAAGCTCTCCTACGTTCAAGTTGGGAAGAGGAGTAAGACAGGGGGATCCATTGTCACGTTATCTTTTCGTCGTTGCCATTGAAATTCTGGCTATTTCTATCAGATCAAATACCAACATAAAAGGGATTACAATTGGTGATAATAAAACAAAGCTGCTCGCTTATGCAGATAACATGACTGCATTGTTATCAGATATTGCCTCTGCGAAGGAACTGTTAGACAGTCTTAACATATTTGAAAGGTTTTCAGTTTTGAAAATGAATGTCTCTAAAACCAAAGCCACGTGGATTGGGACAATGAAAAATTCGCGAGAAAAACCTTTGGGCTTGGAATGGTGCTTGACTGTTAAAAATTTAGGAGTAATCTTTTCCTGCAATCAGATAGTTTTATCTTCACAAAATTTTCAGGAAAAGTTAGACAAAATTTAGAGAGTTATAAATATTTGGAACATGAGAGGTTTATCTTTATTTGGGAGAGTGACAATTGTTAAAACATTTCTGATACCTAAATTTCTGTATGTATCTTCGATAATCCAAACCCCAATGGAAACCATAAAAAGGATGGAAATAATGATTTTTAAATTTCTATGGAAAGGACCAGATAAGGTTACGCGAAACTCTGTTATAAACTCAATTAAAAATGGTGGGTTAAATCTCATTGACATTGAAACCCAAATTAAAACATTAAGGCTCTCCTGGATTCCGCGTATCTTAGATAGTACCAAGAAAACACCCTGGAAATCGTATTTTAATCATTATTTGAAACCTTATGGAGGAACCTTTCTATTGAAATGCAATTATGAATTCAAGGATCTGACTACTTTATTAAATGGTCTTTATTCGGATTTACTTCTTTGGTGGGAGGAGTTTAGAAATACATTTTCCGATATCAATTATGCACAAAGAATTATTTGGAACAATAAGGACATTAGAATAGACAATAGATCAGTCTTTTATAAATTGTACTATGAAAACGGGATTGTTTACATATGTGACTTGATATTTGAATCTGACAATAACCAGTCTTATGATTTTTATAGACAAAAGGGTCTTAAAACAGATTTCCTGACATGGACAGGTTTAAGAGTATCAGTTCCGAAAGAACGCAGGTCGTGTGAATTGTTACCTGAAATGGACTCGGTAAATTTAAACATAATGATATACAACTCAACGTTTACAGGGCTAAGTGTAAGCATTTTTATAAATTATTAATAACAGCTAAGGCTAAATTGCCTAATATGTCTAAGAAACTAATCTCGGATTTTGACATCTCAAATTCTTTGGAGGAAATATACTCACTTCCACAAACCGTTGCCAGTGAAACGTATATTTGGTCCTTCCAATATAGAGTGCTTAATTATATATTGTATACAAATTCAAAACTTTTCAAAATAGATTTGTCGTTGAGTGATAGATGCACCTTCTGTGGCTCTTCAAAGGAAGAGTTGTATCACCTCTTTTTGGATGCTCCCATGCGCAAATTTTTTGGAAAACATTCTCTTCGTGGTGGTTTGAACTTGTTAAGGAAAACGTGACTGTGACTTTAAAAGATATTATACTTGGGCTTCTAAATAGAACTGATATTATAAACTATCTTATAATTCTGGGAAAACTGTGTATTTGGGAATGTAGAAAAGCTGGCATTTACCCTGATTTTAATATCTTTCTAAAAAAAGTTAAAATTAAGTTTGAAACCGAGAAATATATAGGAAATGAAAATTGGACGTTTGCAAGTTTCAGGAAAAGATGGGAAGCAATTCCTTTTAAATTTATGTAGGTATTGAAATATTTATATTTATTTTAAAAAAATGTTGTTGAAAGAGAAAGTATCTGTAATATTTGTAGTGTTTGTAATCATTAGGTATGTAACGATTGTACTTTAAGTAATGTCCTTAGTGATGTAAGTGTTGTAAGTAATGTAAATAGGTAGTAGTATTGCAAGAAGTAATAGTAGTGTAAGTAATGTTAGTATTGTATGTAACAGTTAGTATTGTATGTAAACAGCACTAGTAAATAAAAAAAACTCTAAACATTATGGTGATAGGGCCTTTGGTACAGCAGCCCCTAGACTCTGGAACGCTTTGCCACTAAATATTCAGAACTGTCCCTCAGTTAACTCTTTTAATGCTTTCTTCAAACTTATTTTTTCCGTAAATATTTTTGATTTGTAATACCCTTTTTTACTTTATTTTTTAAACATTTAAATGAGTATGATTATTATTATTATTTTTACTTTTGTAAAGCATTGAAATTTGTAAAATGCTATATAAATTATTATTATTATTATCATTATTAATTCAGTTGAGTTTATAATTTCATCACTTGGCTAATTTGCATATTTGAAAAACTTGAATATCTCTGGAACAAAAGGACATATTTGAAAATGCTAAACAGCATTCTTCTTCTCGTACAAACTATATGTTTATGTCCTAAAATGGCTAAGATAGGAGACATAGCACTTTAAGGATGGTGCCTGCTATTGTTACTGCACATACGTTCTGTGCATTTCTAGATACTTGGGTTTCCTATTGGTCGTGCTTACCAATTCACGGGTATTTTTGTGCGGGGAAAGTAGATCTTAGTAAGGACTCCTGGTATGCAAAAACGAAATTGGGGGTAACCATGCATTTTTGAGAGATGATTAAGCTTCAATTTGAGAAAGAACGCCATACATTTCTTTGTATTTTAAAGCTTTTTACAAATATTATTCATCAATTATCTTTGAAAAATGCATTGTTACCCCCAATTTTCTTTTTGGATTTCAATAACACTTGTTAAGATCTACGTTTCCTGCATAATCGTAGACCAGGGCAAAAGTACCTTTGAATTAATAGGCACCGTCATTAATTGCCTGAGCGATTGTGACAAAGTAAAAATGATGATGATGATGACGACAATTTCAATGAGCCCATATTGCAATGACTTAGTGCTTGACCTTAGCACACTTAAGTCCTGGACTTGCAGGAATTGCATGTGGACTTACGTGTAAGTAAAATTGTAGAGCCACTGAAGTCTTCATTTTTTCTTATCCCTGTAACACAAGTAATAAATCTTAGAATAAATGAACAGAAATCATTTATTTCTTTTATTCATTTAAATTTAAGTTCCCTTAAGTGCTCCCTGTGGATTTATCGTGACTGCAAGCACTTCTACAAGTGTCACAGCATCTTGGCAGCTGCCACCCAAAGACTCCAGAAATGGAATAATCCGAGGATTTAAGTTGTTTATTAATAGGAAAGGGTCTGGTGACAAACCAGATGTTTAATTTATTGATGTTTCCAACGCTCCACTTTACACAAAGACTGTCACTGGATTGCAAGGATCCACAGAATATGAATTGCAGGTGTTGGCCTCCAGTTCTGCTGGTGATGGACCGAAGAGTTCCGTTCAGTCAGTAAAAACAAAGGAAGTTGGTAAGAGTTACATAGTTGTTCGAAAGATTGACGCAGGGCAAGGACCTAGAGTTATCTTTTTGCGTTTTTTTGTTCAATGTGTTTTTCTTTTTCTTCTGATAGTATACAGGTAGTAATTTATAATGCTAATAACTCAGTGGAGTGCAGTTTGGTCTGAAATGAGACTTGTGAAATCTTCATATTCAAATCACAAGTATGATTTCAGTCCAAAATCGCACACGACACGAAGTTCAATTACCACTTTATTACATCCATTTCAAATCGCTTAATGGGCCCTTTGCGGGATAGTGATCACATGGTGCAAAAACCGCCATAGTGGTACGCAAATTGCCCACTGGGATATCTAAAACAAAGAAAATTTAGGTTAATTAGCTTTGTTTTAGATGTCCCAGAGCGCAATTTGCGTCCCAGTATGGCGGATTTGTACCATATGTGATCACTATCCTGCTAAGGGCCCATTAATAGCTCAAACACAGGCTCTTAGTCAGTACTAATAGTTTATTGATCCAGTTGCCAGTTTATAACAAAGCGGAACGAGAAACGCTTTTACGTATCATTTTCTATGCAAAACAGAAACCTTTTAGACGTCATGTGTCAAAGGCTCAATCAAGGGTAACAAGGGAAAAATATGTTCCATTTATAGGAAATTCAAGTCAGATCACACAGTGTCTTTCTTTGTATCTCATTTTCGTGCAATTTGATTCGTTACTTTAAACAAACCTTGAAATCTGATTGGTTGTTCGGTTTTAGTGTTCCTTTCTCATTGGCTGGGGAAAAGGTGCTATTTAGAGAAAAAAAAGTGTAATTTGTGAATAAATGGCACTGCTGATAGCAAGGATTACCAGCGATAATACAAAATGAAGCTGTATGGCTGTGTCTTTATATCAGTTATGTCCATTAAACTCTGAACTGAAAAATCTCCATGTTTATTAGG
Source organism: Montipora capricornis (assembly GCF_036669925.1). NCBI lineage: Eukaryota > Metazoa > Cnidaria > Anthozoa > Scleractinia > Acroporidae > Montipora > Montipora capricornis. The sequence continues at coordinate 24,111,276 of NC_090893.1, forward strand.
GGCATAAAAAACCAATAATATCTAGAGAATGTTGCATTAGATTTCAAAGGCATAAAGTTTATCGTCGGTTGTGCTATGTATAATGGGTGATAATGTTTCCTCAAAGGCAAATCTTATAACCGTCTCAATTCCTGCAACGCGTTGCAAATTTTTATCGTTATTGCGTGTGAAGTCATCTGCAGATATACCTGTTCATGAGAGTTAAGCGTAATTGTTCCCTTGTTTTAAACACACAGATAGTTAACGGCTTTAACGCTATCTGACGATAATGGCCGTTTTTATACTAGAGACGCATAATTCGTCTGGGACGAACTTGGGCAAACATTTTTTCTGCGTCTGTTAAATTCGTCTAGTATAAAGATGGCCACAAGACGCATTATGCGTCTGGACGAAGAATCTATTTTAGTGCGTCCTCGAAGACGCACTAAACTGGAAAGTTCGTCCAGACGCATTATGCGTCTAGTGCCCGTCTTTATACTAGACGAATTTAACAGACGAAGAAAAAATGTTTGGCCAAGTTAGTCCAAGACGAATTATACGTCTCTTATAGTTCGTCCCGTCTTTACACTAGACGGATAACATGAGAGACGCATAATTCGTCTGGACGGATTATGCGTCTCTAGTATAAAAACGGCCAATGTTTGTTCTAAGAATTTTATTAAAACTATTGCATTGAAAATTGTTAGATGTCAGTGGACCAGGTTTTTCCATGGCGAGTATTCTTGGTTTTTCCGTTGGCGGTGTATCTTTGCTTGGCTTTCTACTTATGATTGGTTTTTCTTGCCATAAAAAGAGAAGGAAGAAGCGTCCTGCAAAGTGGTAAGCTTTTTTTCTTTTAACTGGTACAGTAATTTTTAATGACTCCTAAATTGGGGTAGATAACACAATGCTTCTTTTTTAAAACTACAATAAAATAAAAAATAATAATAATCAGAAAGAAAACCTGTTATGCCTGATTGCAAAAACTGAAATCTGCTTTACCAGGGGTATATTCTCATTGGTCATTACCCATCTGTAACAGGATGTGTAAGTTGCGTTTTGGTCAATATTAATTTTATTGAAGTGGCAAGGGCCATTTTAGGCTGCAATAAGCGCAACTTTTAGGACGACAAAGTGCCCAGCAAGTTGTATTGACTGAAAGTAGTAAATCCCAAAGAGAAAGTTACAAGTGAAACTCGTGTAGAAAAAAGAAAAGCAAGAGGAAAACGACAAATAAAACCAAAACGAAGACGTAAAGCGCTTACCAATCGCTGGGTTTCGGAGAGAGTGGGTGAAAAAATGAATATGCAACATTCCTTTACATGGTATTTTAGAAAAAAATAATTTACGTAAAGTGATTTTTTTTTTTTTTTTTTTTTGGGACCTATAAACAAAGAGCCACTACCGAGAAAACAAAGGTGTTTAAAGTGGGCGTTGATAGTGTGATTAAAGAATTCCTAAAAATTATTAAATAAATGAAATGAAATGAAATAAATGTTTATTTTTACAATGACTGCTAAACTCTCGCGCGCTTATTGGCTAATTTTTATTGTCAATAACCGGACAGACACATGAATTTATAATTTATGCGATATTGACGTGATATTGCTTGCTTGAGATTGAAGTTTCTCGCATTTTTGTCTCGCGTTCTTCTCCTGTTTGGACTTAATCTTGACCCCCCTGCCTTTTTGTTATTGTAAAAAAACAAACTGATGTCAGTTTTTCATGCATCTGTCCTGTTATTGATCGGCTATCGCCTCGTGGATCCACAGCTACTTTGACAATGTTATGAGGAAATTCATGATCAACAACAGGACAGACGCATGGAAAACTGACATCAATTTCTTGATGGAAGTGCTGGTTGTAGACGACTAAGACAAGTGATCCTCGCACTTCAACCCAGTGGACAATTTAAGTATTGTCGCTTTTTGTGGAAAATTCTAATTACGGTGTTGTAGTTTTCTGCAAGTTTCAATGATAAAATGATAAATATAAAACTCGATTTTTACTCGTTAATATGTGCATGCGTAATCAACAGGTATCGCTATGACCGGGAGATGTATGCAAATTAGGGCTCGGTCACTAGCCTGTTGGCAGATTCTGATGTTAGCAGATCGAAAACAGCGAAGAACGGCTCCGATTACTTTCAAATTTGGACGGCCGGATTTCTACATAATTACCCACTTTCAGGCCATGAAACTCAATCACAAAGACTTTTTTTTCCCGACCAGCAAGTCGGAAAATCGAAATTTATTTTAGAAAATTGGCGTTACCTCCGTTTCTTTCCAAATTTAGCAGAACGTATGTTGTTATATTAGCCAATTGCCTTACAGGTCACAAGTCATTGTTTTACCAATACACACAGTATCCTAAACATTCAGGCCTTAGGCCTAAAAACTCTTGTTTAGGCCTAATTAAGCCTAAGGTTAGCTTTTATGAATGTTTAGGATACTTTCCGTATTGGTAAAACAATGACCTGTAACCTGTGACCTGTGTTTTGTACCTGCCGGCTTGTGCATAACATCGGTGTGACCTTTTTGACAGCCCATTGAAAAACAATAGTAAAATATTTGCGGATCCGTCGATTCTCTGAAATTTGAAAGGATGTTGCTAACAAATAGAGAAAATTTTTTTACTATAACTAAAAATTCCTGTGTTAAGTATGAAAGTTCGACAAAGAGGTACATGTAAATGTAACTAATTTGTTGCTTCCGTGGCTATTTTTGTGTTTTGATTGTTATGCTTATTTTGACGGAGAATATAAAAATCACGCAAAAAATATCAATGGAAAGATCGTTAAAAAATCTTTATTTTGAGAGGTTATTTGAACATAAAAGATACAACGCTTCGCGATAAATAATATTTTATGTGAATAGTTTGGAAAAAAAAAATGGCGGGAAAATTCTTGTTGAAACTGAGTTTTAAGCCATGTGCTGTTTGAAATGATCGCACACTGAAGATCGGATGCTGGAGATATAAAGAATTATTGAAAAAAAAATTGCTTTAGTTTCAATTTCTTCCACATTTAGACCAAAATGTTTCAATACTATTAGCCACTTACAGGCGTTTTTGCTGCACATGTAGTTGTTACACGTAAGCGTTAAATAGGGGCTGAACAGGCCCGCAGATGATCCCAGGACCGGAAATAATCCCCAAAGTGGAGAGGAAATATTCCCCGACAGGAAATGATCGTAATAAATAATACCCTAAAAACCAGGAAATGGTGTGGACTCCACGAAAAGTCCACGGATAAATGAGGAAACTGCAAAAGCCTCTGGTCAGGCATAAAGCAACAATAAAAGCCGGTAAACATCCTGTACCAAATAACAAAATTAGCATGCATATTTTTGGGCCAAAATAAATAAAATGAAAAAGAAAGGGATCATTTACGATGCTTAGCCTACATTGTGGAAGTGCACAAAACTTTAACCAACCGTTCTCCAGAGTCCTATTGTCGTTGAACTTTAATGTGTCAGTCTCGGAGATTATGACGCGTTTGAGATTTATATCCTTTTATTTCAAAATTCATTATCCTTCACAATTCGCTTTTGCTTTACAATTTCAAAACTCTGTTTTATAAATTATTTTAGGTAAGATACTCAACTTTTAAAATGAAATTAAAATTTCGCGGCTTTAAGACTGCCATTCAAACTTGTTCTTGAATCGGTGGATTCAATTGCATGTGGAATTTTTTTTAATGCACAAAGCTAAAAATAGTATCTGGGAGAGAACAAAGCTCATTAGCGTTTACGCAAACCCGTTTTCATTTGTAACAGCAACGTTTCTAATGCGGTTACGTATTCTGTTTACACGACATCGATCGAGACCGCAACAAAACGCTGCCAAAAGTGGAGCGTTTTCAAAATGATACGATTTCATCTATCGTGTAAACTGCAAAACCGCATCGAGTTTGAATGAGGTCACTATTTTGGGCTCAAAAAATTTTCGTTGTTTGATTTTAAATTGTGAATCTTGCACGTAGTGCAGCTTACTCTTTTCTGGTTTGATTTCGCCTTTTCAATTTTCATTTCATTTTGCTGTCCTTATATTGAGAAGCTTATCATAACGATAGGCAGAGCCTTTTCGAATTGTTAACTTTTTCGCAGCCGCTGTTATGCTCTGGCAAAGTAATAAAGAAAAAAACGAAGCGACGTTTCGGGATTTAACCTTCAAGAATTCATGTCTGGTGGGACAACTGAATTTTGTGGAAGTTATTGTCTCCCTCTCGTCTTTAATGAGTTTGACATGACGTAAACATACTAATTAAAAACATTTAATATAAAGTTCCTTTCCTTTTTTCTCCTGTCTGTAAATTCTCGAGTCCATTCCATTCTTAATTACTGATGACGTAACCATTTCTGGTCAGGGATCATTTGGCGTTCCAGTTTGGGGATCAGTTCTGGTCCGGGAATCATTTGCTGTCCAATTTGGGGATCATTTCTGGTCCAGGGATCATTTCCGGGACGCGATCATTTGCAGGCCTGTACAGGGCTTTTCTATCTGGTTAACTCATTTAGATGTTTATTGAAGCATGAACAGGCGGGTTTCTTATTTAGTACAGTTAATGAAACTAAATACGAAAACCAACCTAAAAGGGTGAGCGTCCCAAGACTTTTGCCAGTGATTATAGCTCCCACGAGTCTCCTATAGCCCAGTGGTGAAGAATCTGAAGTTGTAATTGGAAGGTCGTAGGTTTGACTCCTAAAAAGGAGCTCTCAGAATTTTTCCGAGTATCACCGAGACACAATCGAAATCATGGATCATGGCATGGCTCCTACGAGTGTCTTATAGCTCAGTGCTTGAGCATCCGAAATACTGTAGTCATCGGAAGGCTGTCGTGGGTTAAAAACCTGCAAAGGAGCTGTCGGATTCTTTCCGAGTATTACCGCGTTACCATCGGAAATATCATCTCTTCATTTCAGTCACAGGGATTAACATTTGTCATCCACTTCATTTATGTATCAAGAAATCAATGCACGCTGCAGACAGTTTCAGTCCTTGCAGTATAGAGGGACAGTTGTCATTGGAACCTACGATCATGGACAAATTCCTTTGGAGCACTCATTCCAGTACACATTTTTGGGACTTCACTGAGGCGCTCCCCCCCTCCCCTCCCCACCCAATCAATGTTGGGCATCAACTGGTCCAGTCTCAGTTCTGCAAACTGTTTTCACTTCATTTCCCTCAAGTAACATTGAATGGGGGAAAAGGGATTGCAAAAGAGTCCAGAATATGCGATAAGTGAGTTGAAAGATAAAATGCTGAATTGTTCCGAAGAATTTTTCCATGATTGTAGTTTAATGGCGTAGCTTCCACTAGTTTCCTATAGCTCAGGGGCAGAGTATCCAAACTAGTAATCGAAATGTCGTAGGTTCAAATGGGCACTCAGATTTTTTAGAGTACCCCTGAGTCAACATCAAAAAATAAATCTCTTCATTTCATTAACCCGGGGGTTAACATGAAACATCTCGTTCTGTACAATTGCAAATATACTCCATTTCGACACTTCAGTCCTAGCAGTAAAGAGACTGAGATAATTGTCACATGAGCATAACTGGGCTAATATCTCAAACATTTTTTTGCCCTGAAATGCTCATTTTTGGCCCGTAGGCCTTTCGGATGTTGTCGTTTCATAATAGTGTTTTCACGTGACGTCACGGCGGCCACATTGGTGTCCCTAAACAAAGGAATGGCAGCCTTGTTGGTGTCCCCAACTAATTCTCCGGGAATTGAGATCTGTTATCATGCAAACGTTTTCCTTTATTTCAGTAGAAAAACAAGGTTACTGTTCACGTGTGGGTGAAAACACTCTATACTGCGAAAAATCCCATAATTTCACAAATTTAGTTTTTTATGACATCACACTTTAGAACTCTGTGAGGTAATCAGAAGGTCCAAGGGTGGGTTTAAGCTGCAGGGTATCATAGGGAAAGATGTAGGGTTGTTCAAATAATGATCTGTGCCCCAACACTCATTTAAGCCTCAATTGATAATGGTCTCGCGTAGTGTCAGAGTTGCAGAAACAAAACAAAAAGATAGTAAGAAAGGCTGTTGTGAGAGGTCTATTTTGTTTATGGTCCAAAGGTAAAGCACTTGTCGCCAACTGTTAGGAATAAGCCCCATTCCTTCTGCGACCTAAAATCAAATTTGTTGTGACGTTGCGTGAGTCCTATAACTTACTGAAACCTTTTCCACATCTGGATAGCTGTAATTGATGTTGTTACTTTGTGTTGTTGTTGTTTTTAGGACAGCAAAGGATATTAAACCACTGAATTCCTGCGAAATTCCTCCGGAGAGAATAGAATCATTGGAAGAGGTGGGTCAAGGAGCATTTGGGAAGGTGCACAAAGCCAAATTGATTGACGGATTGGAGTTCTTTAACAAGAATACCAAAGACTGGTGTGAGAAAAATTTCAAGTACAAGATCGTTGCTGTTAAAGAATTACATGGTGGGTATGAAAGTGCCTATTCCTTGTATGGATCACACACCGAAGTAATTACCTTGCATTTGTATCCCTGGAGTCAATTAAGGTAAAGAAGTACGCAATGCAAGCATCAACTATTTAGCTTCGACTTCAACTGCATTGTAAAAATTTGAATGCTTGTTCTAGAGAACTTTAATTCATGTATCGCTCTTTGGTTGGGGTTTTGGATGACGTCATGGTTAGAGGGTGACCTTGTGACTCCTACACCAGCTAATGTGAATCTCATTACAATTATAGCTTTATGTCGATGAGCGTGATTGCACTCATGTCATGACACTGCATGCAACACCAAACGACTCTCAAGGGTAAACCGATTTAGGGCGATTAAAGGACTAATTTACGGGTTTGACTTCGAAATAAAGTGTTCTTGATGTAGGGATGAGGGACACGTGATTTATTCCCTTGATTCAATAAGCTGTAAACTGAAATTTTATTTAACAATTTTTCCGCGAGCGCACATCAGATATGAGATTGTAAACAACCAATGAGGCGAGTAGTGTTACGTTGGCGATAACCAGTCTCATATCCAACAAGTGTGAATGAAATAATTGTTTTATAAAATTTTCATTACTTTCTGAAAGCTTGGACATTTGGAAATTAAGGCCAATTAGTTTCCAGCTTGGCAACACTTGACACAATCATTTTCCATATTAGGGCATACAGTATATGAGCTGATCAATGAGATTGAATGAACCAATCAGAAAGCTAAAAACGCAATATCCGAGGTCGAAAATTTAATAATGAAATATAACCAGGTATAAGCCACTGAAGTACTCCGGAAAAATTCTGTCTGAGTATAAATTATAGCTCCACGTGGTAATAACATATTGCTGAAAAAAACTAATGATACCTCGATTGCTAGCGAATTTAAAACGAAATCAGACCAACTGTAAAGACCACGAGGACAAGAAACTTAGTTTAAAGGATTAGACTTGACAACTAATGAAGTTTGTAAAATAAACTTAATTACTGAAAAACTTTTTTACAAAACCCATGCAACAATGATTAAGGAAATGCCAAAGATTTAAACTAATTACTCGCTTATCAGGCCTTCGCAAGCTTCTAAGTGACAGTTAAAGTGACAGTTAAATCGTAGCTTCTGATTTGTATCTCACGGAGGCACGGTAGCTACTGGCAATTAAAGACTCTCCATTGTGCCCTGTATTAGAAAAGACGGTAATGCTTGGTTGTGTTTTACTGCGTAAACTGCGGTCAGATTACAATAAAACAATTAACCGTTCATCACACTGAAACCCTAAAGACCAGGACACTGTAGGCGACAAGTCGCAGAGACAGGTCTCTGCGATAAGTTGCTCCATGTGTACTACTTGCAAAACATGTCGCTGCGACACGACGCCTGTTCGGTGCACACGCAGTGATCTCGTATGAAGGGGAATGTGAATTAGTTATCTAATTCAATATGGCTGACCATATGACGCTCTCTCATTGGTTCATTTATATTCATTATTTTTTGCCGGAAGTATACACACGGTGCGACAATGCTGCTAATTGTGTCGCTACAATTAGTCGCACGAATTCAAACTCGTTTGAATTCGTGCGACTAAACGCGGCGACAAAATTCTGCCTCAGCGACAGTGATTTTTGTAAAATTAACCGTGTCACACAAGGCGAATTGTTGCGCCGACTTGTCGCTGCGACGTTTTGCAGCGACTTATCGCCTGGTTTGTCCCGGCCTCAAGCAACCTACTTTGAAACTGATTTTTTCAACATTATTTCATGACTTTTTTTCTCAAGAAAACGCCACTGAAGAGCAGAAATACGAATTTTTGGATGAGATTGAGACCATGAAGGTAGTGGGGAAGAATCCAAACGTGCTGAATTTCGTGGGCTGTTGGACCACAGCTACTCCACTTCGTCTGATTGTCGAGTACATTCCTCATGGCGACTTACTTCAGTGGTTGAGAGCGAAGAGAAGCAAGGCAATACGCTTTCCTCCCTAATATTTTTCTAGTACACTCACCTAAGGTGCACTTGTAAGTTATAACAGGACAGTATTTCCTTCATCTTATCTCGCCACATCCAATTTTTTTTTATAAGCTTTTAACGTGGTGTCCCGTACTTGCTAAAAAGTTTCTCATTTTTTTTTGAAAAACAACAACAACAACAACAACAACAATCCAGTATCGTAGACTCAAGCAAACATACAATTAAAAGATGACAAGCCAAAACTCATTACACCTGCGTTTTAGTTCGGACTGTTCCAACATCGTTTTTTGGAGATGTGAAGTTATCTCGCTTCTAACAACTTGGCCCTGATTTCGTCCACGCAGATAAAAACATCTACCGTTGGAGCTACCGTCGTTGACGAAGATGAAGAGATGTACAACGGAGCAAGGGAACAGAACTCAACTAGGGACCAGGTACATCCTTTCACTATTGGTCTTATCCGGTGTGAAAGATTCATCTTTATTATAGCGGAGCTCCGCGCGTCAAAGGCGCGTACGTATAGCATCATGGGTAAGAAGATATTGTACTCCACGACCGTACGTGCGTTCACCCATCCATGTATGCCAATGTGACCAGTATTACGTGACCATATCGTGGGCTCAAGTTTTGAGCTCATCGAGGTCAGCTGGGTTTTTTTTTTAAGTTGACCGCTGACTAGGTACTGGGTTTCGATTGGATTGCAGTCTCAAGCCAAGTTAACTTCTCGTAAGAATAAAGAACCCCGGAGCTCTGCTTTTAGGCTTGGCTAAAGCTATATATATTTGTTTTACTGCTGTCTGTTGGCATGTTCCGTACGGAGTCATACTACCGAACATCAACAGAGAGACATGCACATGCAAAAAGCCTACAGCTCAAGCTTACGATAACAGGCGACATTTAGTAAAATTTTTGGATGTAGTGACCAATTATAATCATTGTTGAAAAACTTGCAACGGTATATTTGAGCTTATATGTCAACAGCATAATAATAATAATAATAATAATAATAATAATATATGCCCGCTGCAAAAGAAGGGGCCAAGAACCGATGTCACCAACTACAGGCAGATCTCACTTCTCTCCATCGTCAGTAAGCTCTGCGAACGCTATGTGCTCTCCAAACGTATTCCCGAACTGGCAGATTTACTATCAGCTCTTCGACACAGCTTCTGTCCGTTCTGAACGACCTTGGGACAGTCTTGGATGCAGGGAATGAGATCGATATGATCTACCCTGACCATTGTTTTCAGCGTTTGACTCGGTTCCACACCGCCGTCTTCTTCACGAGCTTGGTTTGTACAGCATCTCGGGTCCCCTTCTCCTTTGGTTCTCAGACTATTTGCAATTGACTTCCAGATCGCAGAAGGTGTTCCTCAGGTCAGCCTGTTGGCTCCGTTCCTATATCTTTTATACGTGATCGACCTCCCCAAGTTTGTCAGCCCATGCACCAGTATGGCTCTCTATGCTGATGATGCGAAGTGTTATAGAGTTGTTCGTCGTCAAGAGGACCGCGAAGCCCTGCAAAATGATCTGTACGGTCTGTTTAACCGGACTGCATCATGGGGACTAAGTTTTAATGTTGACGAATGTGAAGTTTTGAAAATCTCTAGGAAACGTTCTAGCGCATTAACAACCGTTGCGGTTAGGGTTAGCTGAATATAATATAATATAATATAACGTAATATACTATAATGGCCAATATTTATGTACTTTTCAACTAAACTGGCAGCAATGACCCCTTCTTAGTTTTACTCACTAACGTTATCTGTCGAAATGAAGAAGCGATATTCGCACTTACCCGGACGATAAATGCGAGGATCACTTCGTCATTTCGTCTATAAGCACTTTAAAGATACATTTATTTCATTTCAAGTTATCTGTATGGTCCTTTTTTTTTTATATATATCTAGGATGGTCAAACAGAAGAAGAGAAAACAATATTGCGTGAAAATATTGGGCCTTCCATATCTGTGGAAGAAAACGGAACCGAAGTTGATGCTTCTGTTACTATTGAATTGAAAACACCCTTTGTAACGTTTTCATCATCCGCATCAAACCAGGAAGATGCCCCCAGTAATAATACAGCTGATGAATGTGACGAGGATTGTGACTCGTTTGCTCCACTTGATCCAGTAAAGCTTGCCTGGCAGGTAGCACGTGGCATGGTAAGTGGTCTTTCTTTTTTTTTGTATTTGCCTTAGGCTTTTCCTGCGTTTAATTTCTTATTCATCCCGTCTTTCTCAGCAAGTTTCGGAGTTTTTGCGTGCGTTACTGTCGATCTTTGGTGTCGGATGCTGATGACATAATCAGTAGTTACATAACCAAACCATGGCAAGCTCAAAGTCTTGTTTCAACTGGTTTCATCTCAACAACATCAGATCTGCTTGAAAGATCAATGCTTAGCTCACTCTTCTTTGAGCTCTTTTGTAATGACTTTTTTCATACAACAGAGGTTTGTGATGGTCATATGTGGATGATATGCTATTTTTTCTACTCCCCGTCATGTTTTTTAACGTTTTTTTTTGAATGATATTTTCACGTTTCTTTTAAATGTATGTAACGCCCTTTCTCGGCAAAACCCAATTAAAACTCTTTGGTACGTGCTGGCACCAGGATTAGCACATGCTCCTCAAGGAAACAAGTTGAGTGGCACCTCTATTGGATTAGCCCTAAATAGGCGGTTACATCTCTGCTGGTCTTAGCCTCCTATCACAGACTCTTTTAGGGTCAGTCGTTTCTCCCACCTGCAAGAGTCTGCTTCACGGGAGCCCATATTCCTTTCCCTCTTTCAACCAATCAGAGATCGTGTTCAATATGGTAAGAAAAGTTAACCTTCACCTTAAATTCCGTGTAATTTTCAAGCTTCAAATTTCCGTTGCAAATTGCAGTGGACGTTATTACAGCTTTTTTATTTGGTCACACTCTTAAAAATAAAGCAAATAATTGGTTAACGTCTCATAACGAGAAAGGAATGTGGCGTTCTTGTGTGCGGGAGGAACAATTAACCTTAAAAGGATTCTGTGATAGGAGGCTCCACGCTTCCAGGAAAGATATTTTTGTGAGAATCCAGTGCCTTGGGCCCTCATCACAAATCCCTTGCAATACCCATAATCATTTTTCTTTTACAGACCTATCTTTCCCAGAAGGGTCTGGTGCACAGGGACCTAGCAGCGAGGAACATTCTGGTGGGACATGGCAAGAAAGTAAAAATTGGTGACTTCGGATTGATGCGGCACTTGTACCATGAGGTCTACAAAGTAGACACTGGGAAGAAATTGCCAGTGAAGTGGATGGCTCCAGAGTCACTTTTTGAAGAGATCTTTACCACCAAGAGCGATGTGTAAGTATCGAGTGTGGTGTTTTTAGGGTCAGTGAATGCAACATGCCAGATGCTAGTGCATTCCTAATTCAATGTATTGCATAGGTGTTAACTTGTTTTGTTTTACTTGCAGTTGGTCCTACGGAGTGGTCCTGTGGGAAATTGCAACTCTTGGTCAGTGATAATTTATGAAATTTTAATTAACATATTGTACTACATATGGAGCTGTTAGCTGGAAACTGAAGTGAAAAGCAAAAGTGTTTGTGATCCGGAACTTTAGAGTTGTTCCAAATTGTATTTATCTGTTATAACGATCAGTGTCAGTTAAAAGGACTCGTTTAGAGACCTCAAGAAAAGGCGACGAGGACGGCTGCGAGAATTTTATCTAAAACTATTATTCCCCGTTATCGCAATGTGTATCCACATTCCAGAAACAAAATTGGTATGGACGGTGTGGGTTTTTGAAGAGAAAATGTAAAGTTCATCCTCCAATGCTCGCTTCCTGCACATAACTTCAAATTTGATTATTTCACTTCATTGTCAGGACGAAAACTTCAAAGGAGTGTATCAAAATGTTAAACGCACGTGCGGGGCATGCAGAAGTATGTGTTTTTGCTAAGTAAACCATTTGTTATGTGGCGCCGGTTCTCGTAGCCGTCGTTGTCATGACGGACTAACTGAATGACTGAACAAAGGAACAAAGGAAGGATGCCCATCCGCCTGGCTGACTAATCAACTTACGTTGGCCTACATATTTCTGAAAGCACCAGGCGTGACATTTTTTGACGCTGCAAGGCGTCTTGCGAGCGCTAAAGGCGCTAGGTACCTGGGGGATTCTGGGAACATGCCCCCCAGGAAATTTTTCAATAGAACATTCAGAAACACTGGATTCCAGTGTTTCTGGAACCCAAGAATCAGTTTCCCAGGCGAGGCTGGAGTTCACTCAAATTTTCTATAAAACGTAACTACAATGAGTAAAACAAATGAGGGAAGGAACCAAGTTTCGCCATCCGACTGGTTAAGAAACCATCGAAAGTACTGACCGATACAATGACTGAGTTGCTACCGAAAGATTAATTGACTTATTGACTGACTGAATGAGCAAGTAAAGAAATGAAGTAAGTAAGTACGAATGGCCAAGGGTTTAACAGATTAAATAAGGAACTGAAGCAGCAAGCGAACCAAAGGGAAAACAAATGCTGGTTTGGATGAAATGGGCCATGTTGAGTCCCGAGGGATTGAAAACTTTTGTTTTGTCCCACCGAAACTCGTTCCCAAACATTTCAACTCGAGGTTCGGGGTACGAAATCTATTGTCTCTGGCCAATATGGCCACCGCGTGAATGAGGCCCATGAAACGACCTTGATCTTCCTTTCCAATTTTCTGTGCATGCGATCTGCATTTCTGAATGTGTCCTTCGCTTTCTTATTTACGGTTGGAAAACTTGGTTGAAGATTATTTTTGCTTCACCTCTTGCATCTTAAGTCTTAGTCTCCGATTTCTTTCATTAGAGCGCCCCCTCCACCCTTTCTATGGTTCATGATTTGTATTGATGCATATTATGTCGATCATTTACAGGGGGGTCTCCTTACGCACTAATGAAGAACAAACA
>NC_090893.1:24134617-24149617 GCF_036669925.1 Montipora capricornis
AAGTTTTGTGTTCAATCCTTCCAATTTTGAGGGATGGTTATGCAAGTTTTCCTAGAATGGCAGCAAGACTAAATATCAAAGACTTTTTCTAAGAAATTAACCCTGATCTGATAAAGTATGCTTCAAATACGTTCCGTCAAACTATGGCACGCAAAAGTTTGCTTAAGTTAACGGCTGCCAAACTCAAACTTCAAAGAACATGTTTTTCCGTCGTGTGGCCACGCTTAGATGAAAATAACGGTATCCAAATTTGCCAACCACGGAACGAAAGAAGTCATTGTTTTAACAGCCAATAGGCCACTTCGGGAAATACCATAATACTCTTTGTTTGTACGCCCAAATTTTGCATAAGCATTGTCTCCAGTATCTCTTGGGACTTACAATGGTCCCAAGAGAAAACGAAAGCTATGCTTATGCAAAAATGGGGAGGAGGAGGGGGGGGGGGGGGGGGGGGCAAACAAAGAGTATTATGGTATTTTCCGAAGTGGCCTAATATTAGCTTCTGGTTTTCATATTAATGGGTGACCTCACGAGAAACATCGCTATAAGGATGTTGAACATTCAAAAGATAAACTTATTAATGCCCCATTTACATTAAACCTTTACCATATTTTCAACATGTTTGTTTAAACACAGTCTCAAGGTGGGTTTTTTTTTTGATCGTGTATACTGATTTTTGTCTACTACAAATTTAGCACCGATTAACGCATGTATCGATACTCACCTGAATCTGAAGTAAAAGCCTGTCCCATATTTTTCTGCGACCGATTTTCATTTTCTAAAACCCGATTTAATTAAACATGTCTTTTTGGTGTGAATGGGGTATTAGATGAAATTTGGCAATTTCTATCTTATCTTAGTCAGTATTTGACATAATTATCACCGTTTAGGCACAGGAGATCCACCACGACGTCGTCAAGGAAAACGTCACCTTAAAATATGAAACTTAAATTTTACACAATCCCAACTAGCCCCTTCGCAATTATTCCATCTCGTTCAAGTAGTAAACTGTGGGCGAATTATCCTAAAACTATATCCATACGAACGGTTTCAGAGCAAAAAGATAGAATAGCTGTGGTTACACACACCTTGACGGTTTATGGCCTTCCGTAGGGTAAATGGCTTGGGTTTGGCTCAGCTCAGGTTTCATGTTACCCTTGGGGACTCCCCTCAGGGTAAAATATAATTAGCTCTGAGTTCAGGGACCTTTCAGATTAGTTCTGCTTTATGATTGGCCAAGCCATCTCAGGGAGCAGATAAACCCTATAAACCGTACTTTTTAGTCCCGGAACCGTCATGGGAAGTTCTTTTGTTCTTTTTGATGCACCCCTGAAAATAACCCCATGTCACTTTCGGTCTAGTGAAAGCGGGAACTGTCCTTGGAAATACTTTTGTTCTTTTCTGTTCTTTTTTATGTATCCATGGAAATTATTCTGGGGCACTTTCGGTCTAGGGAAAGCGGGATACTGTACACACATAATGTCCATGGCTACGGTGCTTTTAAAGGGAAATATATTTCTTCTCTTTTTTTTTGTAAGAGACAAGTGTCTCTTCTCTCTTTTTTTTACTGTTTATTTTTTCCGTCGCTCCTTTTTTTTCTGCCCCTCACTTTTTCTTTCTCCGTCCACTCAATTTTTTTTCTTTTTTTTTTGGTGCCCACTTTTTTTTGCTGCTCACCGGGTGTCTTAAAAACAAAAACGAAATCAAGATTAAGACTAACTAAAACCCTAAGACTCGAATACGAAGAAAATAACCCAAAACACTTTATTTGGCTAACCCTTCTTGGGCCTAAAGACCAACTTTTAGGCCTAGTTAGGCGTAGGGTTAGCCAAATCGAGGGTTTTGAGTTACTTTCTTCGTTTTCGAGTCTTAGAGTCTTAGGTGTCTTAGCTATAGGGGGCCTAAGTTAATCTTAATCTTGATTTTGTCCGCTGCTCACAATTTTTTACGTCTGTTTGAAAAAAGTGAGCGACAAATTAAAAAAATTACTTGGGCGGCAGAAAAGAATGAGCGGCAGAAAAAATATGAGCAGGAAACAAAGTGGGCAGCAAAAGAAAAAAAGTACGGGGGGAAAAAGTGAGCGGCATAGAAAAGGAGCGGGGGACAAAATGAGGATTAAAAAAAGAGAGAAGAGACACTTGTCTCTTACGAAAAAGAAGAGAATAAATACATGTCTCTTAAAAAGCGCCGTAGTCTTAGGGGTCTTTGTTTTCAAGACAACCCCGTTCTTTTCCAGCTGCTCACCCTATTAAACGTAGGCCTAAGGACCAACTTCTAGGCCTAGTTAGGCCACAGGTTAGCCAAATTAAGTCCATCGTTTTCGAGTCTTGGGGTCTTAGGGGTTTTAAGGGTCTTTGTTTGCAAGACACCCCTTTTTCCTGCTGCTCACCATTTTCTACGTCTGTTCAGAAAAAGGGAGCGGCAAATAAAAAAATTAAATTGACCGACAGAAAAAAATGAGCGGCGGAAAAAAAATGAGCAGCAAAAAAAAGGTGGGCAGCAAAAGAAGTACAGCGGAAAAACATGAGCGGCGAAAAAAAGGTGGGCGGCAGACAAAAAAAAAGTGAGGGCGGACAAAATCAAGATGAAAAAAAGTAAGTAGAAACACTTGCCTCTTACGAAAAAGGAGAGAAGAAATAAATGTCCTTTTAGAAGCACCGTAAATGAAAGGTTCTTAATTGTTGCCTTACGCTGTTGTTAAAACCACAAACTTGGTGATTTCAAGTTGTTGTTTATGCAGAGAACCGCAAAAATGCGAGATAAAATGCGTGCAGCACGATTATTTTTCCTCTTTTAACCAATCAAATATTCTTAATTTGTTCGTAGCCGTAGCCGTCGTCGTTTCTTCAACTCCTTAATATTACTTTTAACCTGGAAAAGGGCGGACGTGGGGAACTGAAACGGCGGACGAAGGAGATTTCGCGGAGAAGGGGTGCCTCCTTAAGTGTCACTGAAACACAATCAATGCATTCAAAAGATAAGCAATGCTTTTTAATGATGGTATGCGATACACTCTGTACATATGCCATGGTGCTTGCTATAAAGCGAAGCCTTCACCAATAGTAGTTTTCACGCGTTTAACTGCAATTTCCCTTCGATAAATCGGAAAATAAGAACACCTAAAATGACATTATTTCATTTAAATTGGTGCCTCTTGTTTTGCACATCTCATTCACTCTAAAATCAGGTCTGATTTGTCAGAAAGGAACATGTTAAAATTGTATCTCCTAAGTAGTTTTCTTTACGTGGTTTTAATATCTGAAGTAACATATATATTATATATCAGTTATCCCAGACCAGGCATCAAGTAAGCAAGATTATTCAGTGTCTCCTCCTGATAAAACAAAACAAGGAAATAATGATTAGCCTTTCAATGTAAAATTTAGCGCCGTGCCCACCAAATTTTTGTTATCCCTTCCTTTTGCTCGTGCTTATTTTATACGTAGAAACAGCCGTAAAGTAGGCATAAGCGAAAACAGGAGTAACAAAGTAGCTCAGTCATACGGCGCCAACTTATAAAGCGTCTTCTCTGACGTTACTGCGCGGCCTTCAAAAACCTCTTTCCGTGTGCTTGTTTCGTGTGTGGGAAAGTTGTTGGCTTGCGTTTTTGTTAACACTAATCCGTTTCGTATAAATGCGATTGAGTCTCAAGGCCCTTATAACGAGGCGAGTGTTGGCTTGGGAAGAAATTCCGGACGAAGCACCTCGCTTAAAAATTGTTACAAACGTTCTTTCTCTTATCGCGGTGCAAATGCTTGGAACCAACTGTCAAATCAAATAGGTGAGAAAAGGGATCTTGCAAGCTTTAAACGTGCGATATCATAGGACACATTTTACCTAGCTAGGGCACATTTTTTACATGGCTTTTTCGTATTATTATATAGCAAATTATGCTTGGTACTTACTATATCTATTGTTTAAATTTCTTTGACATTAAATGATATTTAGTTCATTAGTCGTTTTAACATTTATATCTTAAAATTCTTGTAATTTTTTAGCATTTATACTTTGTAATTCTTACACGGCATGTCTGAAAACCAGCTTGCTGAGCCATTTACCGTGTTTAAATAAAGTTGATTGATTGATTGATTGAGGCTGGATTACCGCCCGGGGGAGGGGGGGGGGAGTGGGGGAGAAATGTCAACTCAGGAAGAGACATCTGCCAGGATGCGAAAACAAAATCAGTGCGCAAGTTTAAGTTCCTCTCTTCAATCTGTCTCTTAGTTCAGACTAAAAAGAAAATTAGCAAATCACATGGCTTTTCAGGTTGAGCTGGAGTTAAGAACTTCCCCCATGTAATCCTTCGTGGCCCCCTATTTTCACAATGCTCATGTTTTGAGACAAGATCATTGATAGTCGCGCGCGTCATCCAAGTTTGTCTTATTACATACCAAATTAAAACACGCGCTTTCATTGGTCCCTACTAAAATCCCCTGAGAATCTTACGTTACACTTACATTACACTGTTCACAGCACGATCGAGAATTTTTGCTGCCTGCTGCAATACTTCTCGCGGCATTAAACTGGCCGCCTCGCAAGCCTCGCGTCTTCGCTTGGATTGCTCGTTGGCAATAACCAATATGTTAAGAGAAGTGTCCATGCGAATGCTTTTAGCAGAGAGAAAAAATGTTTTGACGAAGCCGATGTTTCTAGTGGTTTCCGGCCGCCATGTTTGAGTCCCCCTGCATGGAGTCTCCATACTGATCCATACTAAACACTATAATTTTGAGTGGTACCCTTTGCTGAATAACTCGTGTTTGGAATGATCGCACAACCGAAAACTTTGATACGCTGATTATTTATTACCCTTCTACAATATCTCAATTTCTTGACTTAATTTATTAAATGGCAAGCGATTTAATTTTTTCTTTGCCTGACGTGAAAACCAATAACTGAGCGAACTCTTTCAATTATTTCAAGTTTTTCTCTTTGCTTTACACGAAACATTGATTTACATGCATTTTCCCGCATTTTGTTTTCAACATTTTGTTCATACAGAAGTTGTAGAGACTCTTTGAACGGTCACAAGTAGTCTTAACTGATGATTCTCAAACGATGTCTTTCTCACTCCTCAGAATTTAAGCAAAGCATCGGAACTATTGCGTTCTCCTTGATGGTTTAGGAAAACCACCGAGTGGGAGAATAATTAAGAGAGGGACGTCATTTAGTTCCATCGCTGCAATCGGAAAATGTCGTTCCATTTTCAGCGGTTCGTCATACCGGTTTCGTTTGGCTTAATGGTAAGCACCCTGAGTTCTCAGGAAAACCAAAATATTAAAATGGCTGTTAGTTCGTGATGAAGTGCATTAGAATGTCACAAACTCCGTGAGAGACTCCGTCTCAATCACACACAGTCCCGGGATTTAAGTGACGTCACTATTTCACACACCCTCATTTTTCCGTTGCTTGGCTTCATCATGGATGTTCAACAACTTTTCAAGAATCTTAAAAAGGAAGCAGAATGCCCATTGCGCATAGAGACAGTCAAAAATCCCAAGACATAGACATTACCATGCCTTCACTCATTCTGCCTGGAGTGTCTCGACAGACATGCCAACTTCGCAAGGAGACAGCTAAAAGCGACAATCAAATGTCCGGTTTGCCAGACTTCATTCCAAATTCCCGAAACACACAGTGACATACACACTACAGTGTGTCGGACAACACAGAGTGGAGATCCTTGTGAATGGACAGCCGCTGACTGGTAGTCCTTGGATTGTGCAGGTTCATCAGCATCAACATCAATTTGCCTTTCAGTTTGGTTCAAAAGGGAAGGGACAAGGAAAATTTGATGTCATTTGGGATATTGATGTGAGTCATAAAACGGGAACGATTGCTGTTGCAGATATGCGGAATAAAAGAATTCAACTGTTTAGCTCTGAAGGAAAGTTTCCAAGGGAGATAAAACTTGATGGTGACTACGTTGAACTTGGTCGGTGGCATTTACAGACTCTGGTGACCTGCTGACTTTAGTTCTGGGAAGCGACAATAAGCTTCGTGTGTTCAGTGAGGAGGGTCACTTCAGTCAAACAAATCAATGATAAACATCTTGATATACCAGGTCGCCTTTCCAGTGCTAGTGATGGTCGTATAATCATAACTGACTTGTTGGACGGCAAAATCAAGGTCCTCTCCCCTGATGGGAATGACTTGCTCCAATCCTTCAGTGCCCCAGACTGTGATGAATCCCCATTCAACGCTATTTATCACCAGGACAAATTCCTTGTTTCTTATTACTCTGCTTATTGTGTCAAGGTATTTGACAAAAGAGGAGTGTATTTACATGACATTGGCCGCAAGGGGTCCAATGATGGCCAGTTTGATGGTCCTTTTGGACTGGTTATTGACGAGTACAACCGACTCATTGTGTGTGATGGAGATAACCATAGCCTGCAACTCTTCACTCTGAGCGGCGAGTTTCGGCCTTCTCACGTTGCTATAAATAGTGGTGGCAGTCTCATAGTAGCCGACCCACTGAACAGGCGCATTTCTGTTTTCCATTAAGATGTGATATATTTTTGCTTTATTAGTATAAGGTTACAGTTTTCTAATCAGTCAACCGACAATAAGGTAATGAATATTGAAAGTGCATTGCATAAGCTGTATTAAGCTCTGATCAATGATGTTTTGAAAATTTGACATTTTACAAAGAATATTATGGGATCACTGAGCGCCTTTGTCACCGAAAAATGTATCAGTTTTTGATGGCTAATAACTGGCTCGTTGTAGTCCCATATCAATCAATGTCGAAACAAAAGATTTTGCCCGTCTAACCTCTCATTCAGTGTGAGGCTGGACGGGCAAAGACGATGCAAAGACAAAGCCTTTATTCCCCACGGACTCCAAAATATCCTCCGCGTGATAAAGATGAATTAAGGCTAAAAGGCTTAAATTGGAGGTTTAACTAAAGTTTAACAAGTTCTTTTAGCATTTGAAGTCAATTTTTAAATAGCATTATTGATGCCATCTGTGGAACCTCAGATCAAACTCCACAAGCAATGATTTATGGGTCACAAATACGTAAACCATACGTCGATACAAACTGCTGAGCAAGCGTGGTACGCATGCGCGCGCCAAACATGTTTGATACGGCTGTCCAAACAAACAAAACTTCGCACATCAAACACGAGAACAAATGAAAGAAATGTTTTAAGTTGTTTGATCGAATGTTTGATGGCCTTCAAATTTTATGAAACTCCATCAAACACGACCAAACAGCACTAAACAAGGCGCCCAAACGGTAAAAGGTTTGGTTACCAAAACAATGTTTGATGTTGTTTGGTCGCTAACATTTTCTTTTTGGCCAGGTCTTAAGGTCTCGTCGTTTCTTTAACTCTATAATTCCTAATGAAGACTTTTAAAGGAACGAAACGTGGTATTCCTGTAAGTGTATTTCGAGGAAGGTCGAGATCATTCCTTCTAGAGACATTGTTCTCTGCTTTGGAGACTGAGGTAGTTTCTGTCATGGTTGATTTGAACGCTGGTAATGTCTCCTTTCTGTGTCTGTTCCTTTATTTTGGTGAAGGATGGAGTTATTTCATCATATATTAGTCTCCTTGTTATTTCGACTTTGCCATTGTAATTCATGATAGCACAAGCTTTTCCCTTTAAATTTATTTGTATGTACGCCCATTTCATTGCTAACCACTGGGAGTTCGTTCACGTTAATGAAGGACATTAGCATAAGAAAAGACCAGTTAGGTTTCTCTTTTTTGTCATTTGCTGCCAGTATTTTTTTACTGACCCTCTATTTTGCGTGTCGCCACGAAGAAAGATGCTATTTCATTGTCTTTGATGCAAAACACCGCTTCTGAAGTATAAGATAACGTCGAAGAAGCACCTCATTTTCAGGCAACCTTCTTTTTGCTCGGCATCAGTGGATAATTTTGATGTGAAGAAAGAAAACGAGTGAAAAGAGTTCTGCAGTGTAGCAGCTGATCCAAATTAATGAACAGCCAAGTGTTGTATGCATAAAAGCTATGTGCATTCTGCATTGTAGTCCTAGCGACTCCACGCTCTAGCCAACGGCTGCGAATACAGTCCATGTTGTGGGCGTTGCAGGATGTTGGCGAAGAAACCTGTAACTTAGTTGATAGAAACACCATTAAACAAAAAGTAGAAAAGGAGAAAAGGACTGTTGTGCTTTCATGTAATATGTCAAAACTACTTAAGCTTGGTAGTTTCGTGTTGTTGTTTCGCAGAGTATGTAATTTAAATGTGCTAAATTAGTGCACGCCGCACGTGCAGCACGATTAACCTCATTAACCTCGTGTTCATGTCGCCGTTGTCAAAGGCTGGTTTGTACTGTAGTGCCATTTGAAGATGCATTAATGCCAATATACAGTGTCTTTTGTGCGACCAAAAATGTTTTGAAACGCTGCGCACAGGGAGCAGAGGAGCCCTATTTGACCGTTTTCCTAGTTAAATTCACCGTACGAATTGATCTTGTTGATGTCATCAAACCACACACAAACGATCGTCTTACTGTTGAAATCCTATCCGTGCGAAACGAAAGCCGCATACAGTAATGACTGTGGGCTTGTCACTAGTTGTCACTAACAGTATAAAAATTGTTCGCTCCGCACTTCGTGCCTCGCAATTTGTGAAGCATCTTGACGAGTTGAGAAAGAAGCTTCAAAAAATCCAGGCTTGAAAGAGACTCGAAACCATGACTGTGATACCCTTGTGTTTTTTTCTAATTAAACCGATTGTTATGTGGCGTTCTCATAGCCGTCATCGTCGTCCTTCGCGGTTTAAGCCTGGTTTCCCCTAGCGACGTGCACAAGCACAAGCGCAAGAACAAGTGCAAGCATAAATAGAGGCTATATTACACGGTGGCGAGAGGACATGAATTTTATGTTCGAGTGACAACAGATTTAGCATCACGTTTAAGTGAAACGGGAAACGTCGGCTTGCCGTTTTCACGTTTCACGTTTCACGTAAGATATGAATTTTATGTTCGAGTGGCAAGAACAATGGAGAGATTTAGCATCACGTTTACCTGAAACGGGAAACGTGGGCTTGCCGTTTTCACGTTTCACGTAAGATATGAATTTTATGTTCGAGTGGCAAGAATAATAGAGAGATTTAGCATCACGTTTACCTGAAACGGGAAACGTCGGATTGCCGTTTCAAGTTTCACGTTTCACGTAACGTCGGCTTGCGTTTCACGTTTCACGTCCAGGTGATCTGGTGACGTAATTCGGAGGACTGGGGAGAAAAATTTAAACGCCGTATCCCGCAACCGCGCGCGGCCTTATTTTCGAATTTAACATGGAAGAGGCGAGGGTCTACTTGAATGTTCATTCATATCAGTAGCAGGAAATGTGGTAGACACGTAATGATCCGCTGAGTTTTGGCGATAGCAATCACTGCAGGGAGTTAACGCGTTCCAAACTAAATTGTGGCATTACGATTTAGTGATTTTCAGAATTTCTGACCCCATTCAACAGGGAAGGAAAAGGATTCAGAATTTCTGACCCCATTCAACAGGGAAGGAAAAGGGTTCAGAATTTCTGACCCCATTCAACAGAGAAGGAAAAGGGTTCAGAATTTCTGACCCCATTCAACAGAGAAGGAAAAGGGTTCAGAATTTCTGACCCCATTCAACAGAGAAGGAAAAGGGTTCAGAATTTCTGACCCCATTCAACAGGGAAGGAAAAGGGTTCAGAATTTCTGACCCCATTCAACAGAAGGAAAAGGGTTCAGAATTTCTAACCCCATTCAACAGAAGGAAAAGGGTTCAGAATTTCTGACCCCATTCAACAGAGAAGGAAAAGGGTTCAGAATTTCTGACCCCATTCAACAGAGAAGGAAAAGGGTTCAGAATTTCTGACCCCATTCAACAGGGAAGGAAAAGGGTTCAGAATTTCTGACCCCATTCAACAGAGAAGGAAAAGGGTTCAGAATTTCTGACCCCATTCAACAGAGAAGGAAAAGGGTTCAGAATTTCTGACCCTATTCAACAGGGAAGGAAAAGGGTTCAGAAGATGAATTCCCTGTAATTTGCATGATAAGATTTAAAGTGCCCCTGTGATAAAAAAGGTCGCTTCCTTTTTTTCTTCAGTTTTTGAAAGTGTTTGCTTAACACCTGACTGGAAAAATTTTGAGCTTCGATTTTTATCTAAAGGCTGTTTACTATGAGCGTAATTAAGTTTTGGATTTCACGATCCGCCAGCACTCACATTCAAAACTGACCAATTGCTGGACCTCAAAGGGTTGGATCAAGGGAAAAGTGGTCAACATCAAAGGCTCACTAGCTTAAAATTTCAGCGTGTGAATGCAGCTTATTATACATGCAAAGCACGCGTTTAAAAGTCTGAAAGCCCAAAACTACTGTGCTGCATATTAATTCTGCATTCTCAAACTCGCGAGCCTTTGACATCATTTTCTCCTCCATCCAGCTCTTTCAAGAAAAACTTGGGTCACTTAGTGTTTAGTTAACATAGTTTTGAAAACCAAAGAAAAAGAAGAATATATTTTTTGGTCACAGGGACACTTTAATAGTTTCCTTTATTATATAAACACCAATAAGATATCAAGTGAGCTTTTGCACGAAAACATGATATCTTCACATGTGAAAAGATCACTGTTGCTATGGTTACATATGAAAATTGCGCCTTTCCATGCCTTTTGTGAAATGATTTAGTATTTCATTGGTGTTTATATAATAAAATAGAATATTACATGGCTGCTTCTATATGAAATTTGTTTTCTCGTGTTGAAACATATTTCACTTGTTCACGATTTGGTATCTCCACATAGCCATGTAATATCCTCTATGTTAAAAAACATTATTGCAAACATGAAATAGAATACAAAATAATTTAATTTACAAATTCATGGAGCATCACAGAAACTCAGTCTGCAGCATTAATGCTTTAGACAAGCTTAGCCTCATAATCAAATACGTGCACCGGTACTTATTATTGTCTTTGATATGCTATCAAACAGTTTTTTTTTCTTATTAATATTATACACCAACAACAATAGCATACCACCTAATTTTTGAAAGATAGTGTTTTTTTTCCCTGACAAACCAGGCCTTTCTGTTATAGGCAGGTACAAAAGTCAGATCAGATCAGATCAACTCGGATCACTCACTTCGGATCGGGGTAAAAAATGTTGATAAGCTTAATTAAGGCCCAAAGAAATCACCCTACCCCTAATCTTTAAGCTAACCTTGGTAAAATTGGGGGAAACGTCAAATAGTTTTGGCTAACAAAACCATTTTTCACTTGATCCGAGTTGATCCGGTCTGATTTTTATACAGTGTAATGTACCTGCCTTTTCTGTTGTTGCTTTTACAACTAGACTTCCTAAAACAAAAACAAAAAACATTTAAGTGCCTATCAAATAAAAAATAACTAACTTAAAGGCTTTTTGGTGTTCTCATTCTTAAAACATCTCAGACTATCGTTCTGGAGAAATTAAAGTTTTGTGTAAAAACGGATGACATCATTATATAGTAGTTCCAAAGGGAAAACAAATAGCAAAATCTAGAATATCCTCAGAAATAATTATCAAAGCAGTTCTCTTCAAACTTGGCACCAATAATGTTCATCAGTCAATGCATCAAATCACACCCATTGGAAAATTGCCATGGCAACCGTTTTGCTTCCAGATCAAGTTTGTGCAGAAGTGTTGTTTCTACTTTTTGTCTTAACCTGCAGACATTATTCACACTCAATGAGTTGATTTGAAGACCTACGGCAATATAGGCTCTATGTTTGTTTTGAGCAGGACTATCTGTCTTGCCTGAGGAAATTGAGACACCAAAACCAAAAGAGACTGAAGCTTAAAGTGTTGCCATGGTTATTTCATACTCTGCACTGTTGAAACTTTCTTAAGGATTACCAGTATTACTCCCGCCAAGTTTGAATAATCTTGCTGTTACACTTTCAGAGATATTCTTGATTTTCCAGGGGAACACTGATCACATCACCTGTTTGCTAATTTGCATATTTATAAACAGAAAAACTGAAATTCCTCTGAAATGAAGAAAGATACTTCAAAACGTCATTCTTCATTATTTGGAAAACGCGTTCAAATAGGCATTAATTATGTTTACTTCACAAGCACTAAAAATAAATGAAATGAAATGAAATGAAATAAAAGTAACATTGAAAGAGAAGCCTTCCAAACAGCATACAATGTTGGAGAAAAGATGTTTCCTAGATTTTTCCCAATCTTTTATACTCATCTTGAAGATGTTTTCTTGTTAATGGGAATAACTTGTTTTCTTCTGTAATTAAAGAAAAGGAACATAGGATAACGCACTCCTTGGGGAGATCATCAACCCAAGCTGTCCTAGTTCTAGGTACATTATGCGGGCTCCATTTTCCCTTGAATGATCCCTTCCAGTAGTGCACCTTCACACTGTCTGCAGTCACTTTAAGCACTTTTCCCAGCACTGGCACTTTGTCACAATTTGACAGATTCACTGCCACAAATGTTCCAACCTCAATGTTTTCAAGACAATCATCTTGGGTAACAACTGGATTTTCGCGGGCACGTGGAGGTCTATATCGCCCAGTGTAGATCTGTGATGAGAAAAAAAAAATTGGTGAATAATCACTTGTTATGTACATGTACATGTATTTAGATTTGAAATTACACTAGAATACTGTTAAAAAACACTGAACAGCTGTATTCAACCAAGCCTAAGCATCAAATCACAATAGTTTTCATTTTAACTTGAAATTCTGTTACATTGTTACGAGGCCCTCCTCAGTCATTTTCTCTCCATGCAAGCTGTTGCAACATTTTTGTATACTGAAATAAACTACCAGTTAAAACCTCTCTCTCTTACATGTACCTTCTATAGTGTAAACATCTGTCTGTGCCAAGTACTTTGAAAAAACACCAAAGAAGGCATCAATGTCCTCATGGGTATGACCCACAGGAAGAAACTTCAGACGTATCTGAAAGCATACATGTACAGTGTTTTATATGTAAATAAAGTATAAAGTGAGCAAGACAGCAAATAAATGATTATGTGATACTGAGTTTACATGTATAATTTGCACAGGACCTCTAAAGACATACCAGTAATTCAGTTCTTGCTACTAAATAATACACAGTAATTTCACTTGTACATTGCAATTCCTAATAAAAGGACTTGAAGGAAGGGACCACATACAGTAATTGCACGATACACGTGGACATTCCAGGCCCCAGTTGTTCAAAAGGTGGATAACGCTATTCACCGGATAAATCACTATCCAACGGATAGCGCAATTGATTTCGCTATTACTTATCCACTGGATAGTGATTTATCTGGCAGATAGCGCTATCCATCATACAAGCAACTGGGGCCAGGTACACAAAGGTATTTACCTTCTCAAAAATGCCCACCTCCCCTGGTGAAAATCCTTAAAGGATCTTTAAAGATCTTCAAAGATCTTCAAAGACATGACAAAGATCTTTAAAGATGAAGATCTTCACAGGATCCTTGAAGGATCTTTAAAGGATCTTCAAAGATTTTCTAACATTGAGGACTCTTGGGATACTTCATCAAGATCCTTGAGGAAATTATCAGGATCTTGCAAAGATCTTACCAAGATCCACACACAAAATCTTGGAAAGATCCTCAAAAGGATCCTTGAAGATCCTCAAAGAGTGACTGAGGATCTTACAAGGATCTTAAAAGGATCCTTGAAAGGATCTTAATAAAATCTTTGACAGGATCCTTAAAGATCATACTAGGATCTTTTGAGGATCTTTGAAGGATCCTTATAGTGATCTTGAAAGAAACCTTAAAAGGATCCTCGAAAGATCCTCAAGGATTGTATGAGGATCCTTTAAGGATCCTAAAAGAATCTTCAGAGGTATCTTGAAAAGATCTTTATCAGGATCCTTAAAGATCCTATGAGGATCCTTCAAGGATCCTAAAAGGATCCTTAAAGTGATCTTGAAAGGATCTTTGTTACGATCCTTGAAAGATCCTATGAGGATCCTTCAAGGATCTTAAAAGGATCCTTATAGTAATCTTGAAAGGAACTTTATTAGGATCCTTGAAAGATCCGATGAGGATCCTTCACGGATCTTAAAAGGAACCTTAAAGTGATCTTGAAAGGATCTCCGTTAGGATCCTTGAAAGATCCTCATAGGATCTTTCAAGGATCTAAAAAGGATCTTTACAGTGATCTTGATCCTTCAAGGATAAGGATCTTATAAGGACCTTTTTAGGAGTGAAGTGTATAAAATCCCCAAAGATCCTATGAGGTATTACGTACATGTACCCTCAAGCATCGTTAAGGAACCAAACTTTGAACATAAAAATAATCACGCTGTACACGAATCAATTAAAAAGAAAACGTTTATTCTGATGTAATCCATTGATTGTCGGAAATATCAGTAACAGATTACCTTGTTTGATGAACTCGTAATAGCTGCAGGCCGGGCCAGAAGCAATATGAAACAATATACTCTCGAAATATCAAATAATTCGTGTCAGCACGTAATCCTTTAAAAAAATACCAGGGCTAAAATACAGAATTCAGGGCCACATCTAGAGACTCTAGTGACGAATCGGCTCGATCAGTATCTTTTCACATTCCTTTAAGGGTTAATTCGATGAGTCTGCTATGATTTTTGCTCACTTTTTCTTTAACACAGTGCGATGAATCGGAGGGTTGTAATCCTCCGCCATCTTCGATAAAACGCGAGAGATAAGACTAGAAACTAGTGAGCCATTTCCCTTTTGGTCAGCAGTCACCAACGACGGCTCCTCTTACAGTTCGGCGGTTTTATTCTAAGTTTGAATCAACGAGCATAAATCTTATGATTCATGATTGTTTTGCCCTTTAAATACTGATTCAAAACGAGGAAATGCATACAGCAATCCAAGTACAAAGGTAGGCGCTAATTATAAGCAGATAATATTTGAGTTGATGACTTATTGTCCTTAGCTTAAAAATGACGATAGACTAAATCGGCTAACTCAACAAATTCAAATCTCTCGGGGTTAAGATTCTTTGTGTGTTTAATTTGCATGGC
>NC_090893.1:24154617-24162117 GCF_036669925.1 Montipora capricornis
TATATTTCTAAGATAATTCATTGGATCTATCATTCAAAGGCTCAATCAAGGATTTTGTTACGGGACTGAGAGGGGCCGATAATTGAGACTTGTGAGCTAGAAAACGCCTTTGTTCAAAGTCTTTGATTTGAGATTTTGTTACGACATCACTTTTCTTTACATCATTATGTTATACTCCAGGGGCCTAGTGTCTATTTCTTTAAAATTCATAATTAATTTTATTGTTTTTATTTGTTAGTTTGATTGCATTGATAAACGTTTTTAGCCTATTTAAGACTGAGCCATAGATAGATTTTTTTATTCCAAGTAGTTTTAGTCCTGTGTGTGTAACATTTTTTACTGAAGAAGCCCGAGGGCGAAACGGCTTATAAAGTGTTTGACCACCGAAGAAGTTCGCTGTTTGCTCTTTTCAAACAAAATAAAATTTTCTTCCAAGTGGCATCACCGTTGGTTAGCCAATCTTCAAATATATACTATATAATATAATATCAAAAAACAAAAAAAATGCTACTACCCTAATTTTTTTTCACTGAAAAAAGCAACAAAACCTCTGGAGGAAATCAACTCCAGCCCAAATTGCTTTGCTGTGGTCAAATTCTCTACTTTTCATTTACTTTTGGAAGGAGTGAAAATATAATCCAGCCAAACTTTGGTTCCTAATTTTTGAGCTAGTGAGATGAAGGGATATTTTTTTATTTTATCACAAAATGCTTTGCAATGAAATAGTTCTATATATAAAATTATATAAATGAATGAATAATCAGGACACGATCATACTTTTGCCTCTGGTTTTCATACAGGTCTGTTTCGTACAGGACGTTTAGTTTGTCCTGCACTCATCAGTGTGTAACCAAGAGTGATTTTATTCGTTGAAGATTACCGCTTTTTAGTCATACATGGCCGTTCGTGTTGCACGTTCCTATTTACCTAACGTTTTTCAATAGGTATTTCTCATTGTGTCTACATTTACTAATCAACTCGTTGCGCTTATTGAGTGTTGCTGTTTGCGGCTGGCATATGATGTAATATTTTTCAGCTATGCATAAATTACAACGTTTTGTCGCGTTAGTATAATGCGAGGCGTGACAAAGAATTTTCCACGAAATTGTATAGTCGGTGTTGCTGTCCTTTAATTGCCAAATGTATTTGCTCAGTTCAGTTGAGTTGCTCTTCGCTCTTGCTTTAAACGATGCCTTATGGTTTGCGTACCTTGCTTTGAAATCAGTTGCTGTGAGTCCTACGTACTTTTCTTCCTTTTCGCTGGTCTTCACCGTTGCCTGATACACGATGTCTCTTAAGAGGCATTTTCCTTGTAATGGGCACGTGGTATTCCTCGGACAATTGCATTCCTTCTGGACATTATCTTTGCTGCCTTTCGCCAGTTTTCTTTTGTTATTTCCTTCGATGATTGTTCTTACGTTTGGCATACAACTGTAGGATAGTTTTATTGTGTTCTTGTTGAAGATCTTGTGTAATTTATTGCTTTTCGGAAAGCAATTACGGATAATGTTCAGGAACTCTCTCCCCACATTGGTTTTCACGTTTTCGTTGTAGGGTGGGTTGAACCAGATGATGTTACGCTTCCTTTGCCGTCTCCCTGTCTTTGGAGCCGTTGGTCTAACATAATTCAGTTTGTAAACATATCCACTGTCGCTCAGCGCCTTTTGATATACGGGGGCTGCTTCATTGAAGACTTCCTCACTCGAAGAAATTTCTGACAGTCGCTTGTTGATTCCTTCAGGAATGTTCTTTAAGATGATTGGGGGGTGGTTGGATTTGATGTTGACGTACTGTACCACGTTGTTTGGTTTCATGTATGATATGTGCTTTCCCGTGTTTAGGTCTAGGGTGACATCAAGGAAATTGACCACTTTCTTGTTGGCTTCGATCGTAATTCGTAGGTCGTTCTCCTGGAATGTTTTGCAAATGTCCTTCTTCATATTTTCAATTTGCCTTGATGTCCCTTTGACTATGCCCAATCCATCATCTCTGTATAAGCCAAAGGATGACCCATGTTTTGCTTGTAATAGCGAAAGCATGTAACATACCACTAATTCACATGATTCTGCCCCATCGAAGCTCCCCATCGCGTTACATCGAAACCGTTGTTATTACCTTTCTTCCTCCAGGGCTCTTTTCCTTTGAATACTACTGTGCGTTTTGCGTGGATGATGAAATCTTTCTCGCAATCTTGTATGGTGTTAAACTGCTTTGCGAAGTCAATAGCTTTTAATAGTAGCTTTTCTGTTATGGATGGATAAAATTCAACGATATCGAATCCAATGAAACATCCGTTCTGCTTGTCGGGGAATGATCTGAACCATTCTAGTACTTCTCTAGTGCTTTTCCACAGGTTTATTTCGGTTGCCTTTACTATGTTCTTTACCAATCTGTTTAGTATAACTTTGCTCACACGCCCTATTTCCGATTTCGTTGGACTTATTAATCTGCATGCCGGCACGTTTGGGAAGTTTGGCTTGTGGTCTTTAAGGTTGA
Source organism: Montipora capricornis (assembly GCF_036669925.1). Lineage (NCBI taxonomy): Eukaryota > Metazoa > Cnidaria > Anthozoa > Scleractinia > Acroporidae > Montipora > Montipora capricornis. The sequence continues at coordinate 24,157,114 of NC_090893.1, forward strand.
TGAATACTTCTTTTTCTGCTAGACATTCTATACGATCTTCGAGTTTAAATTCTTTGGCAATTTGTCTTGCTTCTCTGTTGATGGAGAGTACTTCGCTCTCGCTCGTTTTCTTATAGGTTTTAGTGACGCTGGCTTCGACGAGCCCGTTGTACCTTCGCTGATCCATTTTGTAATAATTCGTTGTTTTATCTGCCTTAACGGTCAATTTTGCGTCGTCCTTTACTGTCTTCAAATCCTCTTGCATTCTTTTTTGGAAGGCATTGGGCTTGTTCTTGAATTCGATGCTTTGGATCAGGTTCACCATGCATTCTTCAAATTCTTTAAGCTCGTTGATTGCAGGCGGAGTTTTTTTAGTGCTTAAGCCATAGTGATCTTGCTTTGACTCTGTTGGGTTGGGGTTCAAGAAGAATAATGCTTTCCACCTCATTCGTTTCATGAAGAGCTCCGATTTCTCGATGAACTTCTTCAAGTATGGTGTTCTTGGTGCTGTGGGAATGTTCTTCGTTGAATATTCAAAAGATAGTCGTTCCATGTCTAACGCGACAAAACGTTGTAATTTATGCATAGCTGAAAAATATTACATCATATGCCAGCCGCAAACAGCAACACTCAATAAGCGCAACGAGTTGATTAGTAAATGTAGACACAATGAGAAATACCTATTGAAAAACGTTAGGTAAATAGGAGCGTGCAACACGAACGGCCATGTATGACTAAAAAGCGGTAATCTTCAACGAATAAAATCACTCTTGGTTACACACTGATGAGTGCAGGACAAACTAAACGTCCTGTACGAAACAGACCTGTATGAAAACCAGAGGCAAAAGTATGATCGTGTCCTGATTATTCATTCATTTATAATTGCCCTACCGCATGGTATAGAGCACTCTTAGTACAGCAAATACAAGCCTACTTTACGTACATTCCGCTCCTTCACTGTAGAGCACTCTTTTGAATTTGCGTACTGACATGGAACGACTATCTTTTGAATATTCAACGAAGAACATTCCCACAGCACCAAGAACACCATACTTGAAGAAGTTCATCGAGAAATCGGAGCTCTTCATGAAACGAATGAGGTGGAAAGCATTATTCTTCTTGAACCCCAACCCAACAGAGTCAAAGCAAGATCACTATGGCTTAAGCACTAAAAAAACTCCGCCTGCAATCAACGAGCTTAAAGAATTTGAAGAATGCATGGTGAACCTGATCCAAAGCATCGAATTCAAGAACAAGCCCAATGCCTTCCAAAAAAGAATGCATGAGGATTTGAAGACAGTAAAGGACGACGCAAAATTGACCGTTAAGGCAGATAAAACAACGAATTATTACAAAATGGATCAGCGAAGGTACAACGGGCTCGTCGAAGCCAGCGTCACTAAAACCTATAAGAAAACGAGCGAGAGCGAAGTACTCTCCATCAACAGAGAAGCAAGACAAATTGCCAAAGAATTTAAACTCGAAGATCGTATAGAATGTCTAGCAGAAAAAGAAGTATTCATCAACCTTAAAGACCACAAGCCAAACTTCCCAAACGTGCCGGCATGCAGATTAATAAGTCCAACGAAATCGGAAATAGGGCGTGTGAGCAAAGTTATACTAAACAGATTGGTAAAGAACATAGTAAAGGCAACCGAAATAAACCTGTGGAAAAGCACTAGAGAAGTACTAGAATGGTTCAGATCATTCCCCGACAAGCAGAACGGATGTTTCATTGGATTCGATATCGTTGAATTTTATCCATCCATAACAGAAAAGCTACTATTAAAAGCTATTGACTTCGCAAAGCAGTTTAACACCATACAAGATTGCGAGAAAGATTTCATCATCCACGCAAAACGCACAGTAGTATTCAAAGGAAAAGAGCCCTGGAGGAAGAAAGGTAATAACAACGGTTTCGATGTAACGCGATGGGGAGCTTCGATGGGGCAGAATCATGTGAATTAGTGGTATGTTACATGCTTTCGCTATTACAAGCAAAACATGGGTCATCCTTTGGCTTATACAGAGATGATGGATTGGGCATAGTCAAAGGGACATCAAGGCAAATTGAAAATATGAAGAAGGACATTTGCAAAACATTCCAGGAGAACGACCTACGAATTACGATCGAAGCCAACAAGAAAGTGGTCAATTTCCTTGATGTCACCCTCCTTGCATACGGTGAGAGCTACTGAAATTTAAACTGACCAATCAGAATTCAGCGAGAGGGAAAAACTGTGCTATCCTTGTGCTATCCGACGTCACGCCAATTGTTTACATTCTGATTGGTTAGATCGGTGGACATTCGCTCAGCCTTCGGTTGTGACTCTCTTGACCGTCGCTTCTTTGAACTCAGCGAGACAGAAATGACTCATTGTTCTGGCAATCAATTTGCCAATCCACTTTATCCAGTTTATGGATTGGTCTAGCATGTGATTAACAACCAGGATCGCTTTTGAACTTTATTCTGTAGAAGAAGAAGACGTTGCTGAGTGAACATTTTTACGACGAAATCCCTTGGTTTGTACTGTTCAGCACTTTGATGTCCGATAACTGATCAATCACATTTGGTCGTCTGACCATATGAAGTTTTTTCAGCTCTTGTTTGTGTCCATCATGATCGAACTTCAGGTGAAGCGCTATGCTGCTCTATGCCAACTTCGGTGGCTTGTGATGAGCTTGCCTGCTGCCCAAATTGTTGTTGTATTTTGGCAAGATTGGTCTTGGGTTGGAACTTAATAGTGAGGGGAACAATTTTTCGTTCATCTGCTGTGCCAGACAACAAACAATCCTGTCGGATGTTCCATGTGCTTGATGAGTCTTGCACGACCATCGTCTATCAGATCTGGATTGGAGTTTTCTTTCAGTGATTACAACTTGCGATCGTTCTGCAAACATCTACGTAGCATGCAGCACTTTTTAGTGACTCGAGGATCCCCGGCCCGTTTTGCTGTTTTAAACGGAGTCCTGCCTTTTGTGATCTTTTGTGAGCTGTTTGTCTTCAGTGCTTGTACTTTTTTGTTTGTTCCTGGTGGCACAAAGTAACTTTGATGATTTCAAAGGACTTGAATCCTTAATTGAATTAGCGATTTTTTTATTAAGGAATCATTAAGTGAATGGTACACAAAATTAGGAGAAACTGTTGGTTGAATAGACAATATTTGTAGACATAATTATCTACCCAGTTTAAGTACTTAGCTCAACAAGTTGTTTGGCTCCACAAGTTTCAGTTTCAGGCCAGGTACCCGAATTCACTCAGGTACTGTTGCACACTACCATAGTTCTTTGGAAATTGAATAGCTCCTTGAACACCTGGTTGCTTGACAAGAAACTTGATGTGTTTGTTCTCTACATTGGTGAATGCAGCCACTAACTGTCCATTGTGGATAAACTCCAGACCAACTCTTCTTTCAATTTAATCTTTATTCTTTGCAGGGCATCAATAATGGTGTCCCTTATAAAATGTTAGTTTAAAGAGTTTAAGTTATTTCCCATTTCATAGGGCACTGTGGTTGCCAGATTCACTTTCAAACTTATCATGGAAATGTAAATCAATACCAGTGAAAAGTCAGCCCCTTGAATTGTTGATAGAAAATTTATTTAAATGCATATTGAAACATCAGTTGAGGAATATTTTTTTTCCCACTTTGTGAACCTAACATACATTGCTGCCATTTGTTTATTGCTTGGTCATTCAATGTCTTGATCACATCAAGTAATTTATTTTTCAGATATTGTGTATCTTAATCTAAAAACTTAACTGTTTGCTTTTTGGAGCCCTTTTGCGGCATATTTAGATAGGCAGGAAATGTTCCACATTTTATGGTAAATAGTTCTGCATAGTTTTAAGGAACATTGCAGCCAAATCTAATTGAATATGAGACTAAAATATGCTGTTTGACATTTTGTGAATTTAAAGACTATTAATATTGTTTGCGCTTGTTTTAAAAGGCTTAAGGTTGGCACTCAAAAGTGTTCCTTCTATGATCTTATTCTGTAAAGATTACCTTCGGAGAATTGGATTAAGGCCAGTTTTTTCTTCTAGCTTCTTTCCCCAGTGCCCTCTGAGAATGGAGTTGATTTGGTTTTGCCCAATGTTGAAAGATGAAACAATGCCTAAACCAGCCAGCCACAAGGAATACTTCATGGTGCTTTTTTTACAAACATGGGCATGAGGGTGCTCGTAAGCATCTGAGCATTGTTTCGCATGCTTAAGTGTTATTATAAATAATCTATTTCTCTAAGAGAGTGTTCTTTTCTTGTTGGTCATTCAAAAATTGTTGGAATAGCTTGTTTGAGCTGTTGGATAGACGCAGAACATTTGATGAGGCCCTCCTGGGGAGAGGAGTCCTTGTTCCCTTTACATATTTTCTTGTGTTTCCTTGTTCCCCAAATTACTTTCAAACTTGTTCCCAGCTTTTTGATCCCTAAAATTTAAATTGGTTTTCTTCCCTTGTTCCCTAAAATATTTTGATATTGTTAAAAAAACCAGTGAGGAACATTAAATTTTAGTTACCTAAATTTTGAAATTTTAGATACGAGATATTTTATTCATATTCTTACATTTTTATGTATATATTTCTTTTTTTCTTTAATATTATTTTGTGGAAAACCCGTAAAATAGCTTCAGCTAAGTGTTTCTATCCACGTTAAATAAAGATTATGTATGTATGTATGTATGTTACTCTGTTCCCCAGTTTAAATTAACCATGTTCTTTTCTTCCCCAAACCCCTGGGAGTGCCTCTTTGTTGATGTTGATTCTCTTATTGGCCTAATAGCAATTCACTGTTGAATTGCAAGACACAGCAAGTTCTTATTTGGGATTGAGGGAAAAATAAATTTTCGCACAATAAAAGAAACACAATTTTGACTGCCCCTTCTAGATCTTGCTCTTTTCAGACATGAACCAGGTTGTTTGCACCTTTCTGGCGACCTGCGGGAGGGCAAGCTCTAGAAACTCTTCCTTAGCGAGCCTTCCACTGAAAAACTTTCCAAGTCTGGCTTTCCGGTGTTAGGGGCCG
>NC_090893.1:24167117-24194617 GCF_036669925.1 Montipora capricornis
GTGCAGGACAAACTAAACGTCCTGTACGAAACAGACCTGTATGAAAACCAGAGGCAAAAGTATGATCGTGTCCTGATTATTCATTCATTTATAGTTGCCCTATCGCATGGTATAGAGCACTCTTAGTACAGCAAATACAAGCCTACTTTACGTATATAAAATTATATATGTATTTGCACTACTGTAATATATATATTTATATTTATGAGGCCCAGAACATTTTATTTTATATTTTTCTATATTTGTTGGGGATGGAGGATCCGGGAGTGTTTGATACTGATTCAGGGGAACTAAACACAGAAGTTAGTTTATCAACTGAGTTAATATCATAGTAAATATTATTGATCACTGTTACGTAAAGAAATTTGAAATCTGTGTTAGCCCTTCATCAGAGAAAATTCCATGAAGGGCTAATTGTGCTTGAAAGATCAGCTTTCAAATTCTGTCTTTACTCAGGTGGTAAACCAACTTCTTTCTAAGCCTTAACTTAAGGTTAGCCATCATGACTGCAGACTCTACAACAGCTACAACATAAGTAAGATTAATTTTGTGAAGCTGCTTCAACACCCACCTTTCGGGTGCCATCTCTGATATAAGATAAGCAGCTGTTTCATCATTGTAAGACATCAGTGCATTTTCCACAGGCAAATAAACCCTTTCATCGCCCACTTGTTCAGTCTTCATGTTTACGAGCAAGGGATACCTTCTAACAAGAACTCTTGCAACACAAGGAAAATTCCTCTCTGCAGCAAGATGAAGTAGTGGTGGGTGAGTAGGGTCTTCCTCGTCACGGTAGTGCTTGTATATTTGGTCACTGTCTCTTTCTAAAAACAGCTTAACTAGACAAAAGATTGAAATTTGAAACATTTAGAGTATTGGTTATTTGAAATTTGAATCTGAATTCTACCAGACTGAGTGTTCAATGTTGGAGGATCATGGTCAATGAACTTTGCTTCATTCCAAAGCGACCTGGCAAGTGTTACCAGATAGCATACAATGTACTCTGAAACAACCAAGCACAGTCAGTTCCACAAAGTCCACTATGTCTTGCATATGTTACTTGATTTGATTGGTTTATTTCGGACCACATTAATACTTAAATTAGTATCCGTCAATAGCAACACTTGCAGTGTATGAGGAAAAAAACCTTTAAATTTTGTTAAAATAACTCAAGCAACACAAAGTATTGAAAGTTTATTGTTGTATTTGTAAGGTCGATTCTCACTAGAAATGACAAATTTCGGGGATAAATCGGGAGATTTCAGATCGTAATCTTGAGATCGGGAGACGCGGTCCAAAATCTGGAGACTCTCGGATTTGACAGCCCTGCTAACGATCTCACGATTCAGTTCTCTCAGAGAGAGTGTTCTCTACAGAAGGTGATATTGCTACTGCCCAAAGGTTTCAATTGAAATCAAAGCAACAGTGCTCGACCTTAGCGGTGGTCCACTAGTCCTGGACTAGTGCAAAATGCTTCTGGACTAGTAGAAACTTAGAACCACTAGTCACAGGACCAGTAACTACTTTGTAATTAGTTTTTGCAATGTCTGACAAAAAACATACATTAGGTGAAAAACAAAATACACGTCTTGTAAATGTTGTTTCGATGCGTTCCTCGCAACGTTTCGATCGCGAAAACAGATAGTCCAAATGCCAGGACTGAGGCGAGAAGACTAAACAAACTCCCAGCCCACCATCTTTGTCTCGACTGCCCGTGTTCTTATCATGAAGAGATTAGAGGCCTAGTTTTTATAGTTCTAATAACAGAGATTATCCAAACAAACGCCATAAAGAGGGTAGTGGAGACGCAGAAAAGACATTGGAGACAAAAGAGAGCAAGAGCAAAGAAGCGACTGAGAAATCTTCATATGATCAAGAGGATTGAACCATTAAAGTCAGGCATTTCCACCCTGAATGGAAAAACACTTTTCCTTGGGTTATTTACAAAGATGGCGAAAAGATATTGCAAATAATATTGCCATGCTGATATCAGGAAGGACTACCAGAGATTTACTCAGGACTAGTAAATTTTCAGTTCAAGTAGTCCCATGGGAAGCGATCAAACAAGTTAAGGTCGAGCACTGAAGTATGTTGACAGATTAATTTTTCTTAAGGAAAATTGGAATCCTTAAATAAGGTTGAATTAACTAATGCATAATGCACTATATTCATTACTCTTCTTTTATGTTTCTGGAAGGTGTCAGCAATATAAATACATGTATTACAAAATTTCAACTTATTGCAATGACTTATAGTTTATACTTTATGATTCACAAAGTATTGAGTAACGGTTACTAATGAAGTGAGTACAGTGTGGCCCAGTGGTTAGGGCGCTTGCCTTGAGATCCGGAGATCCAGGGTTCAAGACCCGCTCTGACCACTCGTTGAATTTGATCCTGGTAGTCCCTGGTTCATCTTCTCAGCTGCACTTGTAAATAGCCAACTGGTTTGCCTCCGGCCAGCTGGGATTCTTAACAGTTGTTGCTGATGTTCTGTTTCGTCGTTTCGTTGTGTTTCACTGGCCCTGAAAAGCCCCTATGGGGAGCGGTCAATTAAGTATGTATGTACGTATGTACAAATAAATTTTTAATGTACACAACTAAACTTTTGTTGAGAGTTCAAAGACAAGTAGAATCAAGTGAGATGATAACCATTTTTGTGGCATACTTTCAGAAGTTCAATTTACATAATAAAAAATCCACAAACTCAGTTGGTGTTTTTATTTCATTTTTACCACTTGAATTGTGCAATGAGTTTGGGATGGACAATGTATAATAATTTAATAATTACAACACTAAACTCTTACATCGCAATAGTATTGCAATAGTTTAACTATTTACTCTTCACACAGCACACGTGGTGAAGTGTCACGACTCTCTACTAACCAATCATCAGCGCAGTTATATCGAGAAATTAAGTAATTTATGCATTAGGTTTGGCACATGAGAAGGTTCAAAGTCTGAATCGGTGTCGAACTTTTGCCATTCTATTCGACTGGTGCAGTCGAATAGAACGGCGGGTCGACCCAAATAAAAATCTGTTGACCTAATTGATTCATACGTCGAACTTTTTCACGTGCTGAATTTAATGATTAGGTTCAGCACATGAAAAGTTCGATGTTTGAAACTAGCCAACGTCCGAGTATTATAGGGAGCAAACTTGCCTAAGTCTGCACATCGTAAAGTTCCCAAATCTTTAATCATAAATGTTAGGAATTGATGCATAGTTATTTCTTTATAAATTTTTTTCAGAGATTTTAAACTAATATTACATTGTATTAGCAAGAAGAATCGTAGGAATAAGGCAAAATAGATTTGGTGAATGGTAAATATTATTGTAAGATAAGCAATCAGTAAAATAACTAATTATTTCATAATATGTAAACCAGCTGTGTATCCTTCAAGAAATGTGGGAAAGTGTCTACATAATTAGGGGAAGACAGATGCTTGTAAGAAGAGTGCTGTGGCTCTATCTCAAACATTGCTCATCCAGATTACAAAGTGGTTAGTCTCTGCCCTTATTATTATTATTATTATTATTATTATTATTATTATTGCAATTTTCCATTTAAAACGACAACATACCAGATATTCCAAGCTAGCCACAAGTTCTGGCTTGTCCTTGTACTTGTCACTGTTCGGCCAATCCCTTATAATAACAAGAAGAGTATCTTTCCCATGCTTGGCCATCAAGCGCGCAATCCGAACCTCATCCATAGCTCTGTTCCATGAGATCCTTGTTTTGCCAGTCCTAAATTTTCAACCTATTTATTATGAAGACAATTCAATACAATCGCAGTTGTTAATTTTATGACAAAGATGGGAGTGGTCACTGCTTCAGGGAAATCTTACCTACTAATGCTCCAGTTCTATATTAGATAAATCCATTCTTAAAATAGTTATTTAAAGTCTTCATTGTACTGAGGTTTCCCATGGTCAAGGACCTTCTAGCAAAGTAGAGGGAAGGCCTGATGAAAACAAGAAGGTCAGAGGAAACAACAGGAATGCAACATAAAATTTAGCATGACCTAAGAATTATAGAGGACAATGAAGGGCAATTGAAGATGGCAAGAAGTGATCGGGTTTCAACAGCAGTGCCCCAAAAACAGGCCATTGGGTCACAGGATAGGTTGAAATAAAAGCTTGTGTCAAATTCAGAATTATAAGCCCTTGCCTCTGATTTCCACTCAAATGCCTGGGGCCATCTCCTTTTTAAGCATTGGAATGCTTTTCTGACCCTGATTGCAACCCCACCTCTCCGATTTTGGCTACTAAACAACACATTACTTTGACATACATCACATTGCTAATGTTTTAAATTCACTGAGGTTAGGGTTAGGGTTAGGATTAACCTGATATAAAAAGGCAGGGTGAATACATTCTTTCTTAAGTGGGCCAAAGGTCAACCCAAGTGGTGCAAAAAATGTGCACTTCTGGGCACCTGTAGTTTCCATGTGCAAATGTGGCATATATTTACAGCAAATTTCAGCAAACTTGGGTACCATCCTCATAGACTAACAATCACCCAGGTTCCAACATGCTAATTGCAAAAATTGTTTTCTTTTTTCAAATTCGTTTTTGTTTTTAAAAGAATGTACTTGGCATTTACAACAAAGTACAGATATGCGACGTAAAAAAAGAAGCACGAACTACTTGCAATCAGTTTTAAAATACAAATTGCAAATATATGATCCTTTCATATATCATGTCATATATTAAGCCATTGGAACAATTCGTCCTGCGGAGGTCCCATGATTTATGAGTCAAATGGTCAATGAGTCAATGAGACTCACAGTCAATATTATAGCAATAATTTATTGATTAAGCCTAAGCCCTTTTTTCAGTGATTAGGCCTAAGCACTCTCTGAAATTTTAGCGTTCATTTTATGGGTTCGGGTAACTGCATTAACTCACTAACTCACTGACTCATTGCTTCATTGACTCATAAATACTTGATACTGCGTGACCTCTTTTTTGTGAACATGAACTTTTTGCAAATGCCCTGTTTCGCTGTATAAAAATTTAGCATAAAACAACAAACATGATTTTGAAACAGTGGAGGCTGAAAATAAAGAAAGACAAACATTGATCTGACTGTGACCCCGCGTTTTGGCTATAAGCTTAATTAAGCACATTTATACCGTCACTTAAACATCTATCAGTTGTTCTTGTTTGTATTTCCTCGTTTATATCGTGAAGGCAGCGTTATGTCGCATTACTGAACGAGACTTGCTGCTTTAAGATCTCAAAACAAAATTTAGATCGAACAAAAAAATTAAATAACGGGTCGGCTGGCTTGATTTGTATGCGTCCAACAATGGAACATAAGCCGTACGTTTCCGTCGTATCTTTTGTCATTTAGCAAATTAATTTTTAACTAGCAAACATGTATCAAATCTCAACTTCAACCAAAAGTCTTCATCGAAAGGCTCTTCCAAATAATGATCTTCGCTTTCGGATTGCCATTCAACCATCGAGAAAGGATATTATTTGGATTCATTATTTCATATGGTTTAAATTAATCTGGTTATTGGAGGCAACGGTCGTTTTTACTCGTGGATATATCCACGAGTTTTGGTGAGGTTCTTTATGCAAATGTGTCACTCCTGCGTAACCGGAAGTTCGATCTAATAAGCCAATCATCAATCAGGATGGATAATCACAACACAGCTTAGAAAGCTGTGACTTCCTGTTCGCGTGGTTGTGCGCCGCCATTGCTGTATACCGCTTTTATACTTAAGTGTTTGAGCACCTTCCGCTGCATTTAGAAGCAAGAAACGGAAGAATTAAAGAAATGGCTTTCTTCGAAGGTGAAGCAAAATATTCTGAACAAGTACAGATTGATGCAATTAGTTGTGCACCGCCTTTCACTGACCAACGCGAAGACTTTAATAAGTACGCGTGTAGAAATGGAATCGACAGACACAATGTGAGAAGACAGTGCTGTTCATCCCCTAAGCTCACGGGGAATAAATAAATTCCATTTGGAAGGTGACTGCCATTTGGAGAGTAACACCGAAGCTATCAAAGTATACCTATGTTTATCAAAGCTATCACGAAGTTCTGCAAGCTATGAGTCATCAAATCCACATGAATACAACTTGAACAAATCAAACTGATCCAAATCCATCAAATCCAAGCAATCCAGAACATATCAGAGACATACATATCAGAAAAGCATAAAACCATTTAAGAAAAGCTATGCAGAGCTTAAGGCTAAACCAAACTGAAATTTGTCAAGGTCAAGACTCTATAATTTAGACATTCCATGTCAAAAGTGATTCAGTCTTTTTCGTGATAAGATAACACATGGCCCTGAATATGTATGCACTTGCTGTGATCATTCATGGTTCAGATCATCTGTTTCTAAGTGTAACAGTATCAAATATAGTGAAAAATATTCGCAAGGTTTGTTGGAGGAATGTATAACTGGCACAAAAAGTGTTTACAGTACTGAATGGATCTGCTCTACTTGCTAACCCTGATGACATTAACAATATGACCTGGCAACAAAAATCAGACCTTATGCTAAATTACTCTGTCATCTGTGCAACGAACTTTGAACACATGGTCCAGCTCTTTATAGAGGATGTGTTAACGAGTAATCTTATCCCTATTGGAGAAATGGTATACTTATTTCACAGGGTTGAATTGCAGCAAAGGGGATTACCTCACATACATGCATTATTTTGGGTATCTAGTTGTATATGAGAGCCCACCGTGCTGTTACACAATTATCCAACTATCAACGGTAACTTTCATATCCACGAGTAACGACAGTGGCACTTTGATTACCCTTGTTGCTGACGTGACTCCTCGGCGACCCAGGGGCAGTCAGTCGAGACGGGACGTGAATCAAGTAAGGTGAGAAGAACCCTTGGGAACATACCTTTACAAACGGACGAGTTCCTGAGCGAATTAAATTCTAATTTTCTGACAGGGCGGAAATTTCCGCAATTGTCACATCTGCGGTCGCCATTTTTGGGGCTGGACCATCCATAGGGAGACAACCTAAGGATGCAAGGTCGTGTCACTTCACGTGACACCAATGTCCTGGCACGAGAAATGTCCTCTTCTGGTTGCCGTCCGCATCTCAGAAACTAGGGAGCATAAGCACGTGCGTTTTTGAGACGCGGACGGCAACCGGAAGTGAGCAGTTTTCCCTTTTAACTTGTTTTCACACAACCACATTTCCATTGCCAAGTATCTTTTCTCCATTAGAGATGATGAGTATAAAAATCTGGGAGACCTGACTCACTGCCCTGGCACGCCAAATGGTCTCTTCCGGTTGCCGTCCGCGTCTCAAAAACGAGCTTTAGAGAGTTGTCAACACAGACGACAGACGGCGACCGGAAGTGATTTTGGAAAGAAAGTGACGTCACATGTCGCAGACGTCAAGTCACAATGGCTATTTGGAGCCTGTGGTGAAAAACAAAAACGCGAGGAAGTTCATTTTAGATGCAATAACTCTGTTTTTTGCTTGATTTTTGTTGTTTTCCTGGACAATCAACTCTCTAATTCCTATTATTAAAAACTGGATCATTGGATAATGCAATTCGAGAGTTTGATTGGCTAAGCCATCATGGGTTATGAGCCATTATACCATTATCTACAAACACGGCAAGCATATGCGTGATTTTTTGGGCCTTTTTATTTTTACTGTAGTCTAGTTTTCTATATTTTGGGGGCGTTTTTAATAAAACAATTATTTCACTCGCGTTAGTTTGATATGAGATGATTATAGCCAACTCGGCGCTACGCGCCTCGTTGGCTATCTATCATGTCATATCCAACGCGCGCTCATGGAATAATTGTTAATTATTTACCGGCTGATGAACAACAGCGCTGCAGACGCCAAGACTCAGTCTTGCCAAAAAAACCTAGAGTAAGTCTCTTTTGAAAAAAAATTGTTTTCCTTGATATATCCTTTTGTATGTGCTTTTGTTTTTTCTCTGTGGTCTTAAATTTTAATGCGCTGGCAATGCTAAGAAAACGTTTCCAGAACGACCATGTTAAATTTTGAAGAATTTTAATGACCGTCATATTTAATTTCCTTTCTGGACCGCTTCGCTTTTCTTTGCCGTTTGCTTTCCTTTACAGAAATGTACCAAATGGATTGGACAAATCAGCTAACACTGGCAGATCTGAAATTTGCTTTACATGCAGAATCATTTCAGGATTATCGATCGTAACTGGATTGAGAATTTCTAGCCGTGTTCTCTTTCAATAAAACAATAAGTTTTTCTTGAAATCAATCTTTGATGGTAGCTCTGAAAAAGAATATCTCTTGTCTTTTTAAAGGAGTCATGATTCAGTAAGAAAGAAGACAAAGAATCAAAACTGCTGTACAATTAAGATCACTGACGCGACATGCTTACCGCAAACAAGTCAAGTTACAGACACCGGTCTCGACCAAGTTTCACCTCGGCTACATGGCGTCCGTGTTGACAAAAACGTCTCGCATTCGCATCCATTGATACTGCGCATTTTTTTGCGCATGTCACGCACACGTCATGCATCGAGAATGGAACGTAAAAGCGTGTGGCATCATGGGATAGCAGGTCTTCTCGGAAATGTCACGCAGTGCGAATATACCGTCGCTGTGAGAACTTGGCAGCGATTTTACTCTCTTGAATGCTCGGTGACCCCTATTTTTCTTTCCGTAGATCACTTCCTTTTCTGATTTTGTCCATTTTAACGAAAAAAAAAATATGTGCGTGAGAAGTTACAAATATTTCGCCTTTTATGCTCTCGTGCGACCGATGTTTTCTTTCGTAGACTAATATGTATCACCTCAGAAAAAGACATCAGCTGCAAAGGTTAATTTAGTTCAGGAGCCCATCATGGGCTCCTGTTTAGTGATATTAGTTATGGTGAATTGAGTACGTTTACTTGATCTAAATTTCACTAATGTAGCTTTTTTATGGCTGACAGTTGTAAGCTAAATTCACGGTGAATTTACATTATCAACTCCGTTGATAAAACCAAATTTTTGTACACTACTTCCCCACCGACGCAGCACCACAGTTTCTTTAGAAACTACCCTCTTCATTCATTAGTTGTAAGCTAAGATCCTCTTAAAATAACGCAAGCTTCTAACAGTGCACCTCGTGATCTCGAAAACGAGTACGGTGACCCCCATTTTTTTGCCTTTTTGGCAAAGTAGATCATTACCTTTCTGCTTGGCAAGTTTAAAACAAATATGTACGTGGGAACATTTTGGGCGCGAACGCCCTTAAGCTCCCTATTACCGCCAGCTACTGGTGGTAATAGGAAGCTTAAGGACGCAGGCCAAATAGACCACTTACAAAATGTACTGTTATCATGATCAAATCTTTCAAGCAAAAAGCCCTTGGATGGTGAGATCTCAAAAACCCGGATTTAAGTTTGATCTTACTTAGGATCTATCGCCAAATCCATTTCTACACTCAAGAACCCATTCCCTACTCCCTTCACTGATCATTGTAAGTTCTCAATAAAAAACACCCCGCCTGCTTCTTTGCGTCGTACAAAGCCAGTCTGAGGCCCCCGATGTAATCAAAAAATTGACTATGATCCGTAGTAAAACGCTAAACAAAGGCAAAGAAAAAAAAGGATCCTAGTTGCAACCACGTTTTATTGCAATTTGGTCCAAAATGGAATCATACAACAACTCGAAGGACTACGAGAAAGAACCACAAAAAGCTTCCCATCTGCGTTCAGTTTGTTAGTCTTATGGCTGCAATAAGCGAGTTCAGCCTAAACGATTTCTCGAAATCTTGTGGTTGAAGCTTTTCCACATCTGCAAACCCGAAATGGAAATCCCTTGCATCTAAAGATTCCTTTTTCAGCCCTTTTGCAGGCCATTCAGAGTTAAGACTTTCTCCAAACGAAACGGTAAACACCTTTCCATGAAGATGGCCGTTTTCGTCCGCGAATCCCTTCTCAAGTATAATTCTCTGAAACTGCTCAATGGCTTCAGCTGTGAGGCATATTAACACAACATTATTTAATTCATCCAGCCACGACAAGCTTTTCTGTACTTCAGCTCCATCGGCGATGTTTACGAAATTCGTCACACGGATGGTTCCATTTGCTTTAGCACTGAGAGCGTGGCGAAAATTTCTCACAACTTGTAACTGCGTCGCATTTGACTTATGAAGAAGGAGAATTTTCTTTATCGCATACGGATTTATTTCCTGCGATTGTTCTTCACTTTTCGGGAGCATCATATTTTCCTTTTTGTTCTTGGCCGACTGCGTGTTACCCATTCCTAAGATTAAGCAAAAGAGAAACATGTTGAATGTGTGAAAATAATAGCAAAACCAAACTCAATTTATCATCAGACCGCAAAGATGATAGCTGGCACAAAACCCAGGACAATCCGTCAATTGGCGATAGAGGGCAAATGCAGATTGAATGTGTTATGCGGACTGTGCTGGTGCTATCATTATATATATAACCTTTGAACAGAACTGAAATGACCGTCTGTAAAGTCCCTACCACGTGTACAAAAAGTCGCTTGTAAATGTCTAAAACCACACCTGAAACACTAAACAGAGAAACAATCTGTATTAAAGGTTTCACTTACCAAATCAGACCAAAAAGTAATCAACTGCAAAGATAGAGATTCCATGATCCTTCAAGCAGGAACAAAAAGTTCGACGCTGATGAACGATGGCAAAGACAAAACTATAATGGCATTTGATAATGCAGTGAAATAAATTTAAAGTTATGAGAGGCTTAGTCCCGAGCGACTTGTCATAAATAACGAAATTTTCGTTGACGAGGGCTTATTGAAGTAAGCACGTTTTCTTGTTAATAACAAATACGTTTTTTAATCAACCACATATTCAGGGTTCCAGGAAAGAATGATTCGGCCAATAACCGCAGCGCCTTACTGTGTCTTTTGTAAATTCCACAAGTAGCTAGACTGTGACATGATGCAACTTGTTTAAGGCAAAGCGTGAGCTGACTGCCAAGTATTACATATCAGTGACACGTCAATACAAACACTTTGAAAAGGAAAGCAAGAAATTAGTACGTATTGCTCATGATTATATATGCATAACCACATCAGAGAAATTTAAGATCCTAACGAAAGGGGCCCCAAAGAGAAGGTCAAATTGTTCACCCGAAAGTGTCTTTAATTCATATAGCAAAGGAGGTCCGAGTTGCTCCTTCAATATTCGTCATCAAAAATACTTACAGCTTAAAAGTTGGACAATGATAACAGAAGGTACATCTTTTAATGTTTATAGTCATACAATTCAAACACAGTACTTTGCTGACAATCCCCAAAGGGGTTTATCAGTGAATTAAAGTCAAATACTTCAAGACAAGCATATCTCTGGAGATTGTGATAAATTTTAAAGCTGCATAAGAAGCGATTAGTTCAAAACTGAATGTGATAGCCATTGCTGAAGGTCACCGTTGCAAACAAAGCGTTTTCAAGTTACAGGCCGCGGTTAACAATTTGAGAGACGGGTATGGTCGATTCTGAACTCTAAATAAAGCTGAAATGCAACCTTTGTTCCAATAACGTTATTATTGTGCGCGAAAAAGGTGATGTTTTTTGTTCAAAGCTCTTTAAGTTGCAAACGGTTGCTTACAACTTAATTAATGTCATTTTGTTTACGAAAGGTTTCTTTCTCAATGATCTTACGCACTTAAGTTTCACTTTAAAGGGAATCTGCACACCGACAATAAAATTGAACCATTGGAAACAATATTTGCATCAAATTTGTTTCACTTTTTTTTGTACAGAATCATTCACTTTTTACGGGTTGTACCCAAAATAGATGAATTTCAGAATCATTAATTCTTGTTTTCAAATTTCACGGGCGTTGCCATTTTGACTGATAACAAGTCCTTCGTATCATGTAGACAACGCGCGGGACTTTTTCTCCTAAGATTCTCGTAAGGTCGACTTGTGGCAAGTCTTACTGATAACCAACGTGTTACAGTTGCCCTCTGAGGGAATCTTTGCTGACTTCATTGTTGAAAATTGTTTCATTAACATACAAGCTTGCTCACAGAAGGCGTCATGCTATTTAAAAAATGACTTCAAAAGGAAAAAAACTTGTTAAACTTAGTTAATCTACAATTTTAAGCCTTTTAGCCTTGATAACGAGCTAGTTATTGGCCATACATTCTTTGTAAAATTTCGAATTTGAAAGCATCATCGCTCAGAGATTATCAGGAATATCGCATTCAATTTTTCAGAAATAGCTCATTATGCAATGCGCTCTCAAAATTAGAACTTTACTCTCGGCTGACGGATCAGAAAACAGTCGCCTTGTGCTAATGAGGCAAAAAAGTAAACAAATGTTTCCCTATTATTAAACAACTCCTAAGTCTGTGTCAGAACAACAGGGCAACAGTCACGTCACAATTATTCGATATGGCGCGGCGCCCGAGAAAATGTAAAGTGAGGATCAGTTCTAAAAGGGTTTTTTCTGACATAAAGACTTTTTTGTAAAAAAACGATTAAGCAAATCATTTCCTCCGCTATCAAGTTCTTTTAATAGGAGCGAAAGTTCCCTTTAAAATGAAAGAAAAGATAAAAAGGGAAATCATAATATAGTTATGTATAAAGGATAAATACAAAAAAGGTCACAGTGATAACTATACTTTAAAAGCTGTTTCCTTAATTGCTAAAATACTCTCAAAACTAATTAATTTTTGCCTTAATTAAAAATACATATTATTCCCTAACTGCGCCACTTCATGTATCCATCGCTAGCTCATGACATCGTGGGAAACTTCGTCTTTCCTCAAAAAAACTGCGAAATAATATGATCATTGCTTATCCACAATAAAGAACTTTTCGTACGACCTTCCTCATCAAATCTCTAAAGATGAATGAAAAAAAAAACAAAAGACAAAAACCATTAGTTTCATAACACCAGTCTACTTCTCTACGGTTTGTTCAGTTTCATACCACCGAGTTTCTAGAGAAAATTTCCAAACTGGAGTCTATGCTTGGTTGATCACGTCCCGAATTCTCATGACCTGTCCGATAATCACAAGCAAGAGAAAATGGGGGACGTGTCATAAGGCATAGAGAGTTCGTAACTTATTCTAGCCCAAACCTGATTAGCGTCATTTTCTCCTCTACTGTTTCCCACGGGTTTCGCTCATCATTGTATTCTAGAATCTCTGCAAAACAAAACACACAACAATGACAATTTGTCCACTTGATTCTAAACTGGAACCTAGATTTACCTATTTGGGTAAAGAGTTTTATGTTCAAGTCTAAGCGGTATTGAACATATTGTGACGCTGCTAGCAAAATTTCCCCACTCTTATTGCCACCTACATCATTTATGCCCCTCTCATTATATCATTTGACGGGACAGGGCGCAGCTATAACAACGGCTCTCGGGATCACTTCTGACAAAAATTAGCACAAATAAATATACGATAGAAACAATGGACCCTAACCCTTAACACCGTGAGTAGAGCTAATTCCATAAGACTTGCAAATTGCTTTTATACCTGTCACTAGGGTAAAATGTGAATTTGGATTGCCCACCTTTTATTTTCCGAGTAAATGGCATTTAGGCCCCAGGGATTGGGATTTGAAAAGGCCAGAAAAAGCTGAAATGGAAACTGCATAAATCTTTCGTGAACTTTGGCCCTGGAAGTTTATGTGCACTGGGTAACGGGATTAGTACCCTACCCACCATCCTACAGGCACGTGTTCGTGAGAGACAAAAGGCAACTCGCCTTCAGCCAGGGTTTCTTCGCTGACACTTTCGCCCTCAAGGTATTATCTAACGCGAAGACTCTAAAACGATGAAAAAGACAGCTGAGTATGCTGTATTTCTAATTGTCTTTAATTTTCAACCGGTGCTGTTCTTTCTCTCTTTCTACAATGAATATATGTTGGATATCTTATTCTTCGCGAGTTCAGTGAGCGTACTGTCATCATTGTCGTTTTCCCTTTCGACCGTACAGTCAATGATGAAGGGAAACATTTACTCCGTCTTAAATCTGAAAAATATAAATTGATTTGGCATCTTCAAATGTATTCACGCGTAACTCTCTAGACTGCCATTGCCCCAATACTATGTCTTGCAATGTCTTGCTGTTTTCAGGAAATAGACTATTTCCCCAATCCCATAATGCAATACATTTTGGGGGTTCTTTACATAAACACCATGCAAGTTTATTACTCTTGGGACTGTTCATGCTTCAGTGAACTGGATATCCATTGTTTTATTTCAAATAACCCCCAAAAAACGCTCAACATAGGAAAAAAAAAATCGATTCTCGGTTTTCACATGAGATCTACTCGTATGCAAGTCTTTCGTTTTTTTGGGCAAAAAACATGGACGCTGAGTACCGATTTCCTGTCCGCTTTGAGGCATAAGGTAAGTCTGAATTGCGAATTGTTCAAGTTCATGTGGAATTTTTGGATGACTCGACTTTTTGTGCTGGTTACGCAACAAAACTAGGAATTTCATTGACTGTCGTACGAGTTCTTGCCTCTTGTCTTAAATTAAATACTCACGAATCTTGCAAATCGGCTGTACTCTATACGGGTGACAATAACAATCCTATCTATGGCGTATTGCAGCTTGGCGTTACTCTTGGCTTCACTGTATGTATAGCTTAGTTGAGCTATGAGCACATTTAGAAGGATAACAATCACCATGGCCATGTAAGCCAGAATAATCAGGATCGCCAGCCAACTGTATGAGAAGAAATAAACTGCTGCAGTAAAGGAAACAGAGTGGGAACTGAATATGATGTAACACCCATTTCACAAATTCCAAGCAGAATAGAGAGAGTTCTGGACCCTTAGCAAACTAAAATAGTCTAAAAATAGACGCTGAAGAAAGTTGTCATGGTCAAGTCACGATTTTGCCGCAACACTGTAAATGTACTTTTGGGGGGCTTTTACAAAATTGGATGGACTTAAATCTTGTACAAATGTAGCAGCTCTCGTAACGTATAATGTGATTGGCTCGCTACCATAGCCAAAAACAAAAGACTAAACAATTGAAACAGTGACTTACAAACCTAAACAACTATAGCAGGTTACGAGAGCTGCTACATTACTGGTGCAAATCGATACTCTAAGTAAATGATTATATTTCTGAAAAAAAACGATTTTCAGAAATTTCATGTCATCGAACCTATGACGAGATCTTATAAGATCGATGAACTTTTTACCACACTATGTTGTTTAGGAAAGACTGGAATTCTACAATTGTTTGCCAATACCAATACATACTTGAACTTGGAATAATCTTCCTCGACAGGTTGTTGTTCAACAAGAGCTCGCACAGCGGCCAACATTAACCAGCCGTAATTCCTTCAATGACAAGACACAATGAACATATACAGACAGCTGATAAAAACGGCACGCAAAAAGACAAGAGAAAATTATATTACAAGTCGTTCTGTCACACCCAATTAATGTACTAGATTTCCGGTTGAAGTGCGCGTGTCTGGCCTTTCAAGTTGTTCCTTTGAAAATGAGTTTCTCAAGTTCCTATTGCAAAATAAGTTCACCTTATTCGAAAATGGCCGTCACTATCTTTAAAGTGTTTTTGTTTAAATCACCACTTTCTGGCTTGGATCTACATACAGTTCAGTATGGTGTTCCTCAAGGATAACTCCTCGGTCCCAGGCTATATACAATCTACGTCAATGACCTTCCTGGTGCCTTTTCTCTTGGGAATGCACGGTTTATGTACGCGGTGATTACACCATACTGTGCGGGGAAGAACTTTGACCAAGTTTGCTTACAATCAAACAAAATCTTTGAGCAACAACGGCTCTGGGGCCGGTTGTTCGAAAGCCGATTAACTTAATCCAGGATTAGTGTAAACATTCGTTTCCTGTTTTCAACTTTTTGGTGAAAGTTCCGTTTGGTTATTCTTGTTTTTCAAGATTGACTTCTTCTAATGTAAAGTTTTCCCGAATATCAGCATTGATCAGCATTTGGGAGAAGAGAAATAAACTCCTTGGTTAAATTTTAATCTGGGGTTAGCGTTAACCGGCTTTGGAACAACCGGGCCCTGGAGCCCAAGGAACAGACTTAGCATTCATTTTATCAAGCACGAAGTTATGGTTCTCAAGAAATCATGCTTCACAGGTCCAAATTCACCAATATGTTTAGTAACATTATGAATCACACTACTTGTCTGGCCTTAGTGTTGATAACAGGCTGACATGGTCAATGCATTTAGACCATGTGGAGAAATCTTTCACACAGAATGTTGGAGCATTGAGAAGAATAAAGACGGTTCCTGCTAAAGTATTAGCAGAGATCTATTTGAAACTCATTATACCAGTAGTAACCTATGGTATAATGGCGTGGAGAAACTCAGTGCAGTTCCGTAATTATGGATATTTTAAACTCGGTTCATGCAGGAGTAGAACGAATTATTTATTAATCACCAAGGAAGTCTTCAAAAATCAAACTGGCGACCGATCTCATACATCTTCAAAAGGCGCCTTCTCCTTTTGATGCCTGAAAAAAATCCGTACTCCAAGAAGTCCCTCTTCAAAGTGAAGACGCAAACACGACTGTCTCGCAGGGGAAGCCAAGATGAAATCCCAGGAGTAACGCATGAAGTTGGAAAGAAGTCAGTTCAAAAAAGAGGCCTAATTATTTCGAACATTTTAGACAGCAAAAACCCGCATATAAGAACCTACAATTTTCAAGGTCAGGCTGAACAATTTCTTATATTTCGGGTAGTTTTTCACAATTCAGGCTGATTAGGTTCCTTTTTTGAGAGGTTGTCGTCGTGTAACCATTGCCAGAAATATTGCACTGCTAACACATTATGGTATAGCACTTGCATTTTAAAATTAACCCTTTCACTCCTGTATTTTACTCTGTCTAACGCCAGACGAATTTACTCGTCAATGGGGAACCCCACAGGAGTGAAAGGGTTAACAACAGCTAGGTTCACTCAAAAACTATGTCCCCATTAATTTAACCCTTTCACTCCTGTAAGGGCCAATGAGACTTATAGATTTTACTCTGCTAGCGCCAGACGATTTTACTCGTCAATGGGGAACCCCACAAGAGTGAAAGGGTTAAACAACAAAAATAATTGCCTTGTTTGCTGAACATGCAAGTAATAAAAGGAAATAATAAATAAATGAATGGCAGAAAGATAAATAAATAAAAATAAAGATTCAAGAAATCAGTTGGTACTAAAATAGCATAAACAACAAGTAAATAAAATTGAAAAAAAATCATTTATAAAATGCCTCTTTCGATGTGCTTGTTTCGCGTGTGGGAAAGTTGTTGCCTTGCGTTTTTGCTAACAATAATCCGTTTCCTACAAATGCAATTGACTCTTACGGCCCTTCAACAAGGCGAGTTTTAGCTTGGGAAGAAATTCCGGACCAACCACCCGGCTTAAAAATTGTTGCAAAAACTGGCTGAATTACCGCCCAGGTGCGAAATGTGAACTCAGGAAGAGACATCTGCCAGGATGCGAAAACAAAATCAGTGCGCAAATTCAAGTTCCTCTCCTCAATCTGTCTCAGCCCAGACTAAAAAGAAAGTTAGCAAATAACATGGCTTTTCAGCTTGAGCTGGAGTTAAGAACTTTCGCCATGTAATCCGGTGTGGCCCCCGAATTTGACAATGCTCATGTTTTCAGACAAGATCATTAATAGTCGCGCGCGTGATGCAAGATTATCCAATGACAGCACACATTAAAACACGCACTTTCAGTGGTCCCTACTAAAATCTCCAGGGAATCTTACATTACACTTTTCACAGCGCGATCGAGAATTCTTCTGCCTGCTGCAATACTTCGCGCGGCATTAAACTGGCCGCCTCGAGAGTCTCGCGTCTTCGCTCGGCTTGCTCGTTGGCAATAATCAATATATTAGAAGAAGTGTCTATGCGAATGTTTTTTAATTTTGAGTGGTACCGTTTGCCGAATAACTCGAGTTTGGAATATCGTACAACCCTAAAACTTAGAAACGCTGTTTATTTATTGCCCTTCTACAATATCTCAATTTCTTGACTAAATTTATTGAATGGTAAGCGATTTTATCTTTTCTTTACGTGACGTGAAAACCAAGAACTGAGTGGGTTATGAACGCAGACCGCCGGAAATACGTGTGTGTTCCGGCGCAGGCTAAGAACTGAGCAAACACGTTCAATTTTTTTTCCTTTATGTGGAAATATTTGCTTTACACGAAAGATTGATTTCCAAGCATTTTCCCGCGTTTTGTTTTCAAAAATTTGTTCATATAGAATTTGTAGAGACTCTTTTGAACGGTTACAGGCAGTCCTAACTGATGATTCTCAAACAATATCTTCCTCACTCTTCAGAACCTAGGCAAAGCATCGGAACTATTGCGTCCTCCATGATGGTTTAGGAAAACCAGCTAGTGGGATAATAAGGAAGAGAGGACCGTCATTTAGGTCCATCGCTACAATCGGAAAATGTCGTTCCATTTTCAGCGGATCGGTTTCTGGCCGGTCAGTTTAGCTTAAAGGTAAGCACCCTGAGTTTTTAGCCGAATTAAAATGAGTGTTTTTGCGAAGGTTTTAAAACCTTAACTTTAAGGGAAGGAAAGGAAAGGAAATGAAAGGAACTTTATTTAAGTATCCAGTCGTTCTAGGGCTAGAGCACTAATTAGGGACACTGTAAACTGAAATCAACAATCTACGCAAATCAAGTCAAATGCTGGGTTTTTGAGGAGAGGGGAAACCGGAGTACTCACATATGACAACGAGTCTGGGAATCGAACCCGGGTCACACTCGTACCACTGCACCACTGCACCATCCCTGAACCTCATAATAAAAGCCATTATTTCATCGTGAAAACGAGGTTGACGCAAGCATAAGCACAAGCGCAATGATCAAAATGTTTCCTTTTCCTTGTGCTTGCGCTTATTCTTGCGTTCGCTTGCGTTGTGTGAAAACGAAACGTAGCATAAATACAAGGAAATTTGCTACGCCAATTAAAGCACTCGTTCCGGATTCCCCGCGTCTGAGCATTTGAACTAAATGGCGGCTATAGTGATTGAATTTGATACCTATGTCGACTCAGAAACGCTGTTTCCAGTGCTTCTGGAACCCCAGAATCTGTTTCCTAGACAAGGCTAGAGTTCACTCAAATTCTCTTTAAAAAGTAAGTAAAAAATATATAATAATAATAAAATAAAACAAGACCTTTCAAAGTTCCGGACATGAAATGGGAAACGACCGGACGAAACGTCCGACCTCCGGCCTCAAACGAAAACCCTGCTTACGTGCTCGCTGGCGTGAGCAAGGCGTAACGGGAGACGACTGGGAACTAGTAAAAGCCAGGATGACGTCGGGCTCTCAGAGCAAAAAAAGGGGTGATGTAGCAGCTCTCGTAACGTATAATGTGATTCGCTCGCCACCCTAGAAAACAATGAAAGACTAAGCAATTCAAACAATGACTTAGACTTAAAAACAATAGAAGGTGCTTACAATAACAAACAATAGAAGTTTACGAGAGCTGTTACACTACTGAGAAAAAGGCTATAGCGATTATACTTGTTTACAAACATTGAGAAACGTTTCTTTTGATACCGTCGTTTTCAACCAAGCGTGGACACGTCACGTGGAAAACATGCTCAAACTGGTTGCATACATAACAAGTCTCAATCCTTCGAAGTTTGAGGGATGTTCATGCATGTTTTCCTACAATGGCAGCAAGACTGGATATCAAAGACTTTTTCTAAGAGATTGACCCTGATCCGATAAAGTATGCTTGAAATACGTTCAGTCAAACTATCGCACGCAAAAGTTTGCTTCTGTTAACGGCTGCCAAACTCAAACTTCAAAGAACATGTTTTCCTGTCGTGTGTCCATGCTTAGATGAAAACGACGGTATTCAAAGTTGCCAACCACAGAATAAAAAAAGTGAGCGGCAGAGAAAAAGGAGCAGGGGACAAAACGAGAGAAGAGACACATGTCTCTTTAAAAGCAACGTATTTCATAAAAGGGTTAATGTAACCACAGCTAATGAAAGATTGTCAATTGTTCGCTTACGTTGTTGTTAAAACCACAAATTTGGTGATTTCACGTTGTTGTTTATGCAGAGGACCACAAAAATACGAGATAAAATGCGTGCAGCACGATTATTTTTCCTCTTTTAACCAATCAAATATTCTTGTTTTGTGGCGTTTTCGTAGCCGTAGCCGTCGTCGTTTCTTAAACTCCTTAATTTTACTTTTAACCTGGAGTAGGGCAGACGTGGGGAACTGAGACGGGGGACGTAGGGGAATCGAGAGGGGAGGGGGTGTCGTATTAAGTGTCACTGAAACACAATCAATGCATTCAAAAGATAAGCAATGCTGTTTAATGATGGTATACGATACACTCTGTACATGTGCCATGGTGCTTGCTATAAAGCGAAACACTCACCTGTAGTAGTTTTTACGTTTAACTGCAATTTCCCTTCAATGAATCGGAGGATAAGAACACCTAAAATGACATTATTCCATTCAAAATTCTTGTAACTGATGCCTCTTGTTTTGTACATCTCATTCACCGAATCTAAAATCAGGTCTGATTTGTCAGAAAGGAACATGTTAAAATTGTATCTCCTAAGTAGTTTTCTTGAGATCAAAAGTTTAAAAAGTCAAATAAGTGTCGATACTACGCGGTTTTAATATCTGAAGAAACATATGTATTATATATCAGTTATCCCAGCCAGGCACCAAGTAAGCAAAATTATCCAGTGTTTCCTCCTAATAAAACAAAAAAAACAAAAAAAAAAAAGAGGAAGTAACGATTAGCCTTTCGGTGTAAAATTTAGCGCGTGCCCACAAAATTTTTGTTATCCTTTCGTTTTGCTCCTGCTTATTTTATACGTAGGCATAAGCAAAAACAGGATTAATAAAGTAGCTCAGTCATACGGCGCCAACTTATAGAGCGTCCTCTCTGACGTTACTGCGCGGCCTGCCTAAACCTCTTTCAATGTGCTTGTTTCGCGTGTGGGAAAGTTTTTGGCTTGCGTTTTTGTTAACACTAATCCTTTTCGTATAAATGCGATTGAGTCTTAAGGGCCTTATAACAAGGCAAGTTTTAGCATGGGAAGAAATTCCGGGCCAACCACCCAGCTTAAAAATTGGTAGAGAAACAGGCTGAATTGCCGCCCAGGTGCGAAATTTCAACTCAAGAAGAGACATCTGCCAGGATGCGAAAACAAAATCAGTGCGCAAGTTGAAGTTCCTCTCTTCAATCTGTGTCTTAGCCCAGACTAAAATGAAAGTTAGCAAATCACATGGCTTTTCAACTTGAGCTGGAGTTAAGAATTTCCGCCATGTAATCCGGTGTGGCCCCCTAATTTCACGATGCTCATGTTTTCAGACAAGATCATCAATAGTCGCGCGCGTCATGCAAGTTTATCCAATGACATCACTCATCAAAACAGGCGCTTTCATTGGTTCCTACTAAAATCTCCAGGGAATCCAACATGACACTTACATTACACTTTTCACAGCGCGATCAAGAATTTTTGCTGCCTGCTGCACTACTTCGCGCCGAATTAAACTGACCGCCTCGCAAACCTCGCGTCTTCGCTCGGTGTGCTCGTTGGCAATAACCAATATGTTAAGAGAAGTGTCTATGCGAATGTTTTTTAGCAGAGAGAAAAAAAATAATTTGATGGAGCCGAAGAAAATTCCAGATGTTTCCACTGGTTTCCGGCCGCCATGTTGGTGTCCCTTTGCATGGAGTCTCCATACTGATTCATACCAAGAGATTATGAAGGTAAGAGAAGTAATCCTTCATACTGGCCCTATTCCCATCATAATCCCTCTTAAGTTATTTTTAGATCTCCTGCGAGATCTGGTATTCCCACGAGGGTTAACTGATAGCCAATCACATGTCCCCATTTTTACCAATGTTGACAGTTGAGCGAATTCCCACGTAATGATTCGCGTCGTTCGCGATTTACCATCAAACAAAAATGGCGGAGGTTGTTGAGACAAACGCGTATATACATTTTCTGGACGAACGTGATTTGTTGACTACAGAGTTAAGCGATTTCAATGACTTTTGTTTTGAAACATGTATCTTGGAAGGAACGAATTATGTAACCGACAGGATTTTGCACAGAATGGCAAATGGAAGACTATAGTCGATAAGTACGATCTCTCTGACTTTAATAAACGCATTCTCGGTTTCCTTTGCGGGATTACAATGTGATGACTTAATTCTTATATGGTGATAAAGTAGACAGATAGAGTTCTACGACAGTACCAAACATGAAAGGAAAACTTGAATCAAGCGTCCGATAAATATTTTTGAACCCGTGTTATCGGATTCAAGTGAATTTGCAAAGCACGTATGTTAAGTATAGCTGTCTCCTTAAAAAGAATATTTAACACGTTTCGTGTATGGCACAACCTTGAATGTGGTATCATTGAAAATTAGACAATTAAGCGATCTCAGTTATAGATGTTTGAAACCTGTATCTTGAAAGGATCGAGTTTTATAAGCGACAGAATATTTTGTGAACATTGGCAATTCGCAGACTACAGTCAATGAGTAATATATCGCTGAATTGGTTAACGCGTTCTTGATTTTCTTCGCGGGATTAAAATATAACGACTTAAATCTTAGATATTCATAAATTAGACAGATATCAAACATGAAAGGAAAATTTGAACAGACAGTGCGATAAAAATGTATGAACACGAGGTATCGGATGGAAGTCAATTTGCAAAGCACGCATGTTAAATATACCTGCATCTTTCAAAATTATTAAACTCGGTTTCGTACCTTGGACAGTGTTGAAATTGGTGTCACTGTAAACAACACAGTTAAGCAATTTGAATGATATATCTTTGCATCTTGTATCTTGAAAGTAACTAGTTTTATAGGCGACAGAATTTTGTACACAATGAAATATCGTGGGACTACTTGGTCAACGCGTTCTCGATTTTCTTAGCGGACTTAAACAATGGTGACTTAATTCTATGATATTCATAAATTAGACAGCTAACGCTTTCAAACAGTACCACACATGACAGGAAAATTTTAATTGACCCCGCGATAAAAATTGTTAAAACCGTAAGATCGGATTGAAGTCAATTTGCAACGCACGCGTAAAACATAGCTCCCTCTTTCAAAATTATTTAACACGGTTTCCTACATTGGGAAATCGTAAAATTGGTATCAGAGTGAATTATACAGTTAACCGATTTCCATGATATATGATTGCAAACTTCATCTTGACATGGACGAGTTTTGTAAGCGACAGAATTTTGTAGACGGTGAGAAAGTGCGCCGCACTAAAGTGGACAAGTAACGCAATGCAACCAAGATAAACGTATCTGCATCTGTCAAAATTATTTAACTCGGTTTGATAGATTGGAAGTTCTTCAAATTGGTATCACTGTAAACTAGACAGTTAAGCAATTCCAAGGATGTATGTTTGAAAACTGTTATCTTGCAGACAATGAATTTTATTAGGCCATGAAACTCAATTTTGAAAACGGAAAGTGGCATCGTACAGAATTTGCTGCACTTTCCCTGCTCCACGAGACTTCCACGTAACGCGCGCGGTAACATTATCCGCGGGAAAATTGATATCATCTAAAAATAACCTAAGAGGGATTACGATGGGGATAGGGCCAGTATGAGGGATTACTTCTCTTACCTTCATAATCTCTTGTTCATACTAAAAGCTATAATTTTGATTGGTACCCTTTGCCGAATAACTGGAGTTTGCAAAATCGCAAAACCTAAAACTTTGAAAAGTGTTTATTTGTCACCCTTCTACAATATCTCAATTTCTACACTAAATTTATTGCATCGCGCAGAATGCCTGGACATCATGAACAATCACTGAAGCGGCAAATTCGAATGCGATCGTGCTCTGAAGAGCCATAAATTAGAGAAGAATGGCCGAACCTAGGGAAGCGACTTTATTTTTTCCTTTGCGTGACGTCAAAACTAAGAATTGAGCAAACACGTTCATTTTTTTTCCTTATGTGGAACTAGATGCTTTCGTGAAGCATACACTGCGTTGCCTGTGTTTCAGAATATCAGAAGGCACTGAATTGTGTGGTATTGAACTACAGCATTCCAGTCTCTGAAGAATAATAAATAAAAGAGAAGCGAGAAACATTGTCTTCTGGGCTGACATGTTGATAATTTTCAAGTTCCCTCACAACTTCTTTTCACCACAAGTTTAAGCGTGCCCTCTGAGCATCTGACAGCTTTGTAATACTAAAGTTCACTGAAGTTAAGCCCTGTTATTTTATGAAGTTACGCCGTTATTTATCACCAGGTAATTCCATCATTTTGGAAACAGCAGCTATTTTATTATTAATCGGCGTCACAATTTTTCACTGATTTTGGGACTCATTTTGTTGAAACTCAAGCACGCTTCCAACAGACCCTTCCTGCTTACAGGGCAATACTAAAAAAAATTCTCCCATATCACATTTCAACCTTAAGCTCGAAATTCAATTAATTTATTAATTCACAAAGGCAGAATAATTTATTAATTCACAAAGGCAGAATATACAGAATCCTTTTCCAGCGAAAAATTTATTGAAACAAACAACATATTTGCTCTTAGAGGCGAAAACCTCTTCCTATTTCATTGCGTACGTGAAGACAAGAAACTCAATCGTGTCAAATTACCATGTACTTCAGGTTCAAACCGTTTCCTGAAGAACCTTTTCCTTGAATAATCATTATGATGCACAAAATAGTCGACAAGCTTTCTTTCAAATAATTCTTGACTGTCACATTTCCAATTATTTTTTTTACCTGACTTTGCTGAACCCAAAAGTCAGCAGATAATTATCCATAAAACTACACTCGTGATAAAATAATGGAAATACAGCTCACTTTGATTTCGGCTCGACGGGCGAAAGATTGTTGTCGAAAACCATTACTCGTCGCTTTTATATCAGAGAATTTTTCATTTGGTTTCAGTGTTCTACATAACAGCACACTCTTGGTAAAATATTAGAAATACAGCTCACTTTGATTTCGACTCGACGGGCGATAGATTGTTGTCAAAGTCCATTACTCGTCGCTTTTACGATTCCAAGTATTTGTTTTCACCGCCTGCCTAGTTTATCCTACTGACTTTCCATTATTGAGCTCCATAAGAGTATATTTTGTTAAAAGATCCACTAAAACGCCATTCGCGTTACATGAAATTCAACGCCATTGCAGGTTAAGTTTATCATTCTACTGTGTCCACCAGAGAAATCTACGCACTTCCACAGAAAATACGAGCAGAAGGCTCTATGCACAAAGACACCACTTAGCAGGGGATTGACAGGCAAGACTTTTACCGACACAGAAAAAAAAAAAAACAAAAAAAAAAAAAAACACCGAACAAATGCCACCCACTTTCTGACTGGGATTGCCATACGGCAACCTACTAAATATTTGCTTTAACGAAACATTGAGTTTTACTAGCATTTCCCGCGTTTTGTTTTCAATTTTTTTTTCATACAAAAATCGTAGAGACTCTTTTGAACGGTCATAAGCAGTCCTAACTAATGATTCTAAAACGATGTCATTATCAGAAATTCTCAAGCGATGTCTTCCTTACTCAACAGAATCTAAGCAAAGCATCGGAACTATTGCGCCCTCCATGATGGTTTAGGAAAACCACCGACTGGGAGAATAAGGAAGGGAGGACGGTCATTTAGTTCCGTCGCTACAATCGGAAAATGTCGTTCCATTTTCAGCGGTTCGTCCGACAGCCTTCTGGACGGTCGGTTTAGCTTAAGATGGTACCCTGAGTTTTTAGCCAAATTAAAATTTTGAGCTCTAAAATGGGTGTTAGTTCGTGATAAAGTGCATTAGAATGCCATAAAAAAGACTCCGTGACACTTAAGCGGAAAGTAGCGGGGTCATCCACTCGACCGCACAGAGTCCAGGGATTTCAGTGAGGTCACTATTTCACAAGTCCTCATTTTGCGTTGCTTGGCTTCATCATGGATGTTTAACAGCTTTTCAAGATTCTTAAAAAGGAAGCAGAATATCCGTTGTGCATAGAGACAGTCAAGAATTCCAAGACATTACCATGTCTTCACTCATTCTGCCATGCATACTTCCCAAGGAGACACCTAAAAGCGACAATCAAATGTCCAGTTTGCCAGACTTCATTACAAATTCCCGAAACAGACACCTTCGAGAATTTGCCGTCATCGTTTCATCTCAACCGATTGGTGGATGTTCTCGCTCTAGAAGATGGGAGCGTACAGTCTCAAAGATGCAACAGTTGTGACGAGAACAACACCACAACATGTTACTGTTTCGTGTGCCAGGATTTTCTGTGAAGCTCACCAACCCTTGAAGGCCTCAAGGGGTCATCGCAATGTTTTGATCGACAACCTGCAAGCGCAAGGTGTGCAAGATTTGATCCACACACCCGTGATGTGTTCACAGCAGTATCATGAAGATCAACAACTCGAATTTTATTGCGAAGATTGTAAAGATCTGATTTGCCACAAATGTACTGTAATGAGTCATGATCGACACTCTAAGACAGACACTCAGAAAGCTGGAGAAGAACAAAAGATGCATATGGCCGAGGCTGTGGCCAAAGTAAAAGCGGAAATGGTCAGATATGAGAGTGAAATTAAGAAACAAACTGACCTAAGAAACAAAAACAGAGTGGAAATTTTGAACGAGGAAAAGAAAATGAGAGACACTGTGGAAAGATTGATTCGTGATTTGCGAGAACACGAGAGGAAAATGAGGGCCAAGTTTCGTGAAATTTATGAAGCGGAACAGAAACATCACGCAACGCGACTGGAAATTTTCGAGCTGGTTGCCACCCAGCTGAAAAGCTGCTTCGAAAGCTGCCAGAGTATCTTAGAAAGAAACTTCAGCGTCCAAATTCTACAAACAAATCACGCCATCCTCGGACGTTGCAATGAACTGTTAAATGTAAGAAAACGCGATCTTTACATGTCGCCACATATACATTACTTGGTGCAAAAGAAATTGGATCTTATGGATCGATTTTCGCTCATCAAGACTGATCCCTCAAAGTTCTTAGCTGAAGGTCAAGACAGCAAGGAAGTAAAAGAAAGGAAGGAGACATATTTTGTCATTGTTACAAAGGATTCAGAAGGATTTCAATGTTATCAACAAGATGATAAAACCAAAGTCAACATATTGACTCCAGAAGGTGATCAACTAAAAACAGACATTAAAGACACGAAAGACGGCAAATACACGGTGAGATATACACGACAAGCAGCCGGACAACATAGAATGGAGATCCTTGTGAATGGGCAGTCGCTGACTGGTAGTCCTTGGATTGTGCAGGTTCATCAGCACCAATATGAATTTGCCTTTTAGTTTGGTTCAGAAGGGAAGGGATAAGGAGAATTTGTTCGCATTTGCGATATTGACGCGAGTCAGAAAACGAGAACGATTGTTGTTGCAGAATGCGGGAATCAAAGGATTCAACTGTTTAACTCAGAAGGAATGTTTCGAAGGGAGATAAAACTTGATGGCATACCTTGGTCGGTGGCATTTACAGACTCTGGCGACCTGCTGACTT
>NC_090893.1:24197117-24219617 GCF_036669925.1 Montipora capricornis
TCCCCGTGTCTGAGTATTTAAACAAAATGGCGGATGCCGTGGTTGAATTTGATGTGTATTTCGACATTCGACATACTGGCACAAATTATAGATATTTTCCAGAACCTGTAAAAACTATAGAACATAAAACAGCGCACGAACAAGAAGAGATGTGAACGATGAAAATCGGGGTGACTAGAAATTTTTGCGTGGTGATTGAAATAAGGTTTTGAAAGATCTTAGAACATTTCGCCTACGTTCAGTTCTACAAGTGTTTTAACATACATGCAGTTTTAACCTTAACGTAAGATCAAAAGAAAATGTGAAGAGACCGGGTTTTCAAAATAAGTAGATTAATGTTAAAATTGTTGGGTTCCGGAAGGAAAAGAGCTGCTTGTTTGGTTCATACCAGCGAATCAAGTTGCAAGTATCTATTTTTGTTTCCCTCAAGCGAACCAGTCAGCGCGAGTTAAGATCTGACACGCACGTCTCAGGGTTTTCGACAGTTTTGTAAAGTAGCGGACATATTTCTGAAAGCATCGGAAGCGACAGTTTTTGGCGCGGCAAGGTGCCTTACGAGCTCCGAAGGCGAAAGCTACTAGGGGGTATCCTTCCCCGGAAGATTTTTAAAATAGAACACTCAGAAACGCTGTTTCCAGTGTTTGTGGAACCCAAGAATCTGTTTCCCATACAAGGCGGGAGCTCACTAAAATTCTCTTCAAAAAGGAAGTAAAAAATTATAATAATATATAAACCCCTGAAATATTGGCATCAAAGTTCCGGACGTGGAATGGGAAACCACCGGACGAAAGGTCCGGCCTCAAACGATATCCCTGCACACGTTCCCGCCGGCGTAAGCAAGGCGAAACGGGAGACGAGTGGAAAAGAGTCAACGCCAGGATGACGTCAGGCTCTCAGAGAAAAAAAAGGGGTGATGTAGCAGCTCTCGTAACGTATAATGTGATTAGCTCGCCACCTAAGCCAAAAACAAAAGACTAAACAATTGAAACGATGACTTCGGACTTAAGAACAATAGAAGCTGCTTACAATACCAAACAATATCAGCTTACGAAAGCTGCTACACTACTGAAAAAAGGCTATAGCGATATTTCTTGTTTACAAACATTGACAAAACGTTTCTTTTCATACCGGGGTATTCAAATTTGCCAACCACGGAACAAAAAAAGCCATTGTTTGAACAGCCAATAGTCCACTTCGGAAAAAAGCATAATAGTCTTTGTTTGTCCCCCCAAATTTTGAATAAGCATTGTTTCCAGTTTCACAAAAACAATGCTTATGCAAAATTTGGGGGACAGACAAAGAGTATTATGGTATTTTCTAAAGTAGCCTATTGTTTATTATAAGCACCTGAAAAATAGGCACGCATCGCGTACGTGTGGTAGTGCAGTAACACAGCGCTTTATATATAGGCCACTTCGGGAAATACCATAATAGTCTTTGTTTGTCCCCCCAAATTTTGCATAAGCATTGTATCCAGTTTCTCTTGGGACTTACAATGGTCCCAGGAGAAAACAAAAACAATGCTTATGCAAAATTTGGGGGGACAAACAAAGACAAGAGAAAATGAGGGGACAGAGAGGGAGGCTCAGGGCATTGGCCGGGATATGTTATGTCCACGAAAGTTATTTTTAGACGAGCGGAAGTCTTTGATCTAGCGGACGTCTGTCTTCCGAGACGTCCGCATGCAGTTTTGCCTCGCTCTCAGGTTCTTAGTGAAAAGAGAAAATGACGGAGCACGTGGAAGGCTGATGAATATTTATTTTCTTTCAAACATCGGACCGAGGTTGGCCTGCATGCGGACGTCTCGGAAGACTTCCGCTCGTCTAAAAATAACTTTCGTGGACATGACATATCCCAAGGGCGGGACCGGAAGCCTCCCTCTCTGTCCCCTCATTTTCTCTTGACAAAGAGTATTATGATATTATCCGAAGTGGCCTAATTGTTGGTTTTTCACTCACGTGATCAACAGCCATGTTTCTCAACGATCCAACATGGCCCCCATTTCTTTGTTTAGGGGCTTCAGCATGGCCGCCGTGACGTCATGTGAAAACCAAGAATATTAGCTTCTGGTTTGCGTATTAATGACCTCACGAGAAACATCGCTATAAGGATGTTGAGCATTCAAAAGTTAAACTTATTAATGCTCCATTCACATCAAGCCTTTACGATTCGAAAACGAAGAAAATAACCCAAAACCGTCTATTTGGCTAACCCTTCTTGGGCCTACAGACCAACTTTTAGGCCTAGTTAGGTGTAGGATTAACCAAATCGAGGGTTTTGGGTTACTCACTTCCTTTTTGAGTCTTAGAGTCTTAGGGTCGTAGCAGTCTTTGTTAATCTTAATCTTGATTTTGTCCGCCGCTCCGTTTTTCCCGCTGATCACCATTTTTTACGGCTGTTCAAAAGAAG
Organism: Montipora capricornis; assembly: GCF_036669925.1. Taxonomy (NCBI): domain Eukaryota; kingdom Metazoa; phylum Cnidaria; class Anthozoa; order Scleractinia; family Acroporidae; genus Montipora; species Montipora capricornis. The sequence goes on from NC_090893.1 coordinate 24,199,527, forward strand.
TGAGCGACAAATAAAAAAAGTTAAATTGAGCGGCAAAAAAGAATGAGCGGCGGAAAAAAATGAACAGGAAAAAAAGGGAGCAGCAAAAGAAAAAAGTATGGTGGAAAAAAGAGTGAGCGGCAGAGAAAATGGAGGGGGGACAAAATCAAGATTAAAAAAAGAGAGAAGGGACACTTGTCTCTTACGAAAAAGAAGAGGAGAAATACATGTCTCTTTAAAAGCGCCGTACTTGCCAGTGGGTAAACGCTATTTCATAAAAGGGTTAGTGTAACCACAGCTAATGAAAGGTTGTCAACTGTTCGCTTACGCTGTTGTTAAAACCACAAATTTGGTGATTTCACGTTGTTGTTTATGCAGAGGACCGCAAAAAATACGAGATAAAATGCGTGCAGCACGTGCCGCACGATTATTTTTCCTCTTTTAACCAATCAAATATGCTTGTTTTGTGGCTTTTTCGTAGCCGTAGCCGTCGTCGTTTCTTAATCTCATTAATACGGATTTAAGATCTGCGACGCGACGGTAAGAAAAACGTCATTTCAAATTGCAACTTCAAGTTAATTAATCTTTTTCGTCATTATGTCGGCTTGTCTAACTTCTAAAAACTAGTATAACTTCCCAGGAACTGAATTAGGAGGTGCGGTGTTGAAGCTACGACAGAAAAATTCAAATTTGCTGCCTTGTGTTCACGTTCTATGAAAAACTTGAGAATTGGTAATTTCATGTCGTAGATTTGCAGAAAACGTGAAAGAAATATAAAAAAATGAAAACTACACGTGCAGAGCTTGCAAAGCTTGCAAAGCTATTGTTTTTGGGCATTAAATATGTATAATTTGTGACGTTTTCGTTGCCGTCGAGTCGTAGATCTTAAATTTTAACCTGGAAAAGGGCGGAAGTGGGGAACTGCGACGGAGGACGTAGGGAAATCGAGGGAGGAGGCGGTGTCTCATTAAGTGTCACTGAGACACAATCAATGCATTCAAAAGATAAGCAATGCTGTTTAATGATGGTATTCGATACACTCTGTACATATGCCATGGTGCCTGCTATAAAGCGAAACCCTTACTTGTGGTAGTTTTTACGTTAAAGTGCAATTTCCCTTCGATGAATCGGAAAATAAGAACACCTAAAATGACATTATTTCATTCAAAATTCTTATAACTGACGCCTCTTGTTTTGTACATCTCATTCACCGGCTCTAAAATCAGTTCTAATTTGTCAGAAAGGAACATGTTAAAATTGTATCTCCCAAGTAGTTTTCTTGAGATCAAAAGTTAAAAAAAAAGTCAAATAAATGTCGATACTTCGTGGTTTTAATATCTGAAGTAACATATGTATTATATATCAGTTATCCCAGACCAGGCATCAAGTAAGCAAGATTATCCGGTGTTTCCTCTTGACAAAACCAAAAAAAAAAAAAAAAACGTAAAGATTAGCCTTTCCGTGTAAAATTTAGCGCCGTGCCCACAAAATTTTTGTTATCCTTTCGTTTTGCTCGTGCTTATTCTATACGTAGGCATAAGCGAAAACAGGAGTAATAAAGTAGCTAAGTCATTCGGCGCCCACTTATAGAGCGTCTTCTCTGACGTTACTACGCGGCCTGCATAAACCTCTTTCAATGTGCTTGTTTCGCGTGTGGGAAAGTTGTTGGCTTGCGTTTTTGTTAACAATCATCCGTTTGGTACAAATGCGATTGAGACCTAAAGCCCTTATAACAAGTCGAGTTTTAGCTTGGGAAGAAATTCCGGACCAACCACCCGGTTTAAAAATTGTTACAGAAACAGGCTGATTTACAGCCCGGGTGCGAAATGCCAACTAAGGAAGAGACATCTGCCAGGATGCGAAAAACAAAATCAGTGGGCAAGTTCAAGTTCATCTCTTCAATCTGTCTCTTAGCTCAGACTAAAAAGAAAGTTAGCAAATCACATGGCTTTTCAGCTTGAGCTAGAGTTAAGAATTTCGGGTCTTTCTGCAAGTACCGGAAAGCATTGTATTTTTCATCACTTGGGACTAGTCTTTATTTGTAGTTGTTTTGTTTTCTGTCTTTTGCTTCTTTTGTTTTACGTAATCTGTGCTCCGGTACCTGCAGAAAGAACCAGAATTTCCGCCATGTAATCCGGCGCGGCACCCTAATTTCACGAGCTCATGTTTTTAGACAAGATCATCAATAGTCGCGCGCGTCATGTAAGTTTATCCAACGACATCACACATCAAAACACGCGCTGTCATTGGTCCCTACTAAAATCTCCATGGAATTTTCACAGCACGATCGAGAAATTTTGCTGCCTGCTGCAATACTTCGCGCGGCATTAAACTGACCGTCTTGCAAACCTCATGTCTTCGCTCGGCTTGCTCGTTGGCAATACCTAATATGTTAAGAGAAGTGTCTATGCCAATGTTTTTGCAGAAAGGAAAAAGGTTTTGATGGAGCTGAAATAAACTCCAGATGTTTCCACTGGTTTCCGGCCACCATGTTGGTGTCCCCCTGCATCGAGTCTCCATACTGATCCATACTTTTGAGTGGTGCCCTTTGCCGAATAACTCGACTTTGAAATATGGCACAACCATAAGACTTTAACACGCTGTTTATTTATTACCCTTCTAAAATATCTCAATTTCTTGATTTAATTTATCGAATTGTAAGCCATTTTATTTTTTCTTTGCGTGACCTGAAAGCCAAGAACTGAGAAAACATGTTCAATTTTTTTCCTTTATGCAGAAATATTTGCTTTACACTAAACATTGATTTACAGGCATTTTCCCTCGTTTTATTTTCAACATTTTGTCCACACAAAAGTCGTAGAGACTCCTTTGAACGATCACAAGCATTCCTAACTAATGATTCTTGAACGATGTCTTCCTCACCCCTCAGAATGGGTGTTAGTGATGAAGTGCATTAGAATGTCACAAAAAAAAGACTTCGTGTCACTCAAGCGGAAAGTAGCGGGGGTTATTCACTCGACTGCACACTGTCAAGGGATTTCAGTGACGTCACTATTTCACACGACCTCATCTTGCGTTACTTGCTTCATCATGGATGTTCAACAGCTTTTCAAGATTCTTAAAAAGGAAGCAGAATGCCCATTGTGCATAGAGACTGTCAAAAATCCCAAGACATTGCCATGTCTTCACTCATTCTGCCTGGAGTGTCTCAACAGACATGCAAACTTCGCAAGGAGACAGCTAAAAGCGACAATCAAATGTCCGGTTTGCCAGACTACATTCCAAATTCCCGAAAAAGACACCTTCGAGAATTTGCCGCCATCGTTTCATCTCAACCGATTGGTAGATGTTCTAGCTCTAGAAGATGGCAGCGTACAGTCTCAAATATGCAATAGTTGTGACGAGAACAACACGTCAACATGTTACTGTTTCGTGTGCCAAAATTTTCTGTGCGCATCTTGTTTTGAAGCTCACCAACGCTTGAAGGCCACAAGGGGTCATCGCAATGTTTTGATCGACAACCTGCAAGCGCAAGATGTGCAAGAGTGGATCCACAGACCAGTGATGTGTTCACAGCAATATCATGGAGATCAACCCCTCGAATTTTACTGCGAAGACTGTAAGGATCTGATTTGCCACAAATGTACTGTAGTGAGTCATGATCGACACTCTAAGACGGACACTCAAAAAGCTGCACAAGAACAAAAAATGCAAATTGCCGACGTTGTGGCCAAAGTGAAAGCGGAAATTGTCAGATATGAGAGTGAAATTAAGAAACAAACTGACCTAAGAAACAAAAACAAAGTGGAAATTTTGAAGGAAGAAGAGAAAATGAGAGACACTGTGGAAAAATTGATTCGTGATTTGCGAGAACACGAGAGGAAAATGAAGGACAAGTTTCGTGAAATTTATGAAGCGGAACAAAAACATCACACAACGCGACTAGAAAACTTCCAGCTGCTTGCCACCCAGCTGAAAAGCTGCTTCGAACGCTGTCAGAGTATCTTAGAAAGAAACTTCGGCGTCGAAATTCTACAAACAAATCACGCTATCCTCGGACGTTGTAATGAACTGTTAAATGTAAGAAAACCCGATCTTTACATGTCGCCACATATACATTACTTGGTGGAAAAGAAATTGGATCTTATGGATCGAGTTGTTGTCACCAAGACTGATCCCTCAAAGTGCTTTGCTGAAGGTCAAGACAGCAAGGATGTAAAAGAAAGGAAACAGACACATTTCGTCATTGTTACAAAGGATTCAGAAGGATTTCAATGTTATCAACAAGATGATAAAATCAAAGTCGACGTTTTGACTCCAGAAGGTGATCAACTAAACACAGACGGTAACGACACCAAAGACGGCAAATACACGGTGACATACACACCACAGTATGCCGGACAACACAGAGTAGAGATCGTTTTGAATGGACAGCCGCTGAGTGGTAGTCCTTGGATTGTGCAGGTTCATCAGAATCAATATCAATTTGCATTTCAGTTTGGTTCAAGAGGGAAGGAACGAGGAGAATTTGATGGCATTTACGATATCGATGTGAGTCATAAAACGGGAACGATTGCTGTTGCAGATGGGCGGAATAAAAGAATTCAACTGTTGAGCTCTGAAGGAAAGTTTCGAATGGAGATAAAACTTGATGGTGCACCTTGGTCTGTGGCATTTGAAGACTCTGGTGACCTGCTGACTTTAGTTCCGAGAAGCGACAATAAGCTTCGTGTGTTCAATGAGGAGGGTCACTTCATTAAACACATCAATGATAAACATCTTGATGAACCAGGTCGCCTTTCCATTGCGATTGATGGTCCTATAATCATAGCTGACTGGTCGGACAAGAAAATCAAGGTCCTCTCCCCTGATGGGAATGACTTGCTCCAATCCTTCAGTGCCCCAGACTGTGATAAAATCCCATTCTATGCTATTTATCACCAGAACAAATTCTTTGCTTCTTATTATTTTGCTAATTGTGTCAAGGTCTTTGACAAAACAGGAGTGTATTTACATGACATTGGCTGTAAGGGATCGAATGATGGCCAGTTTAATGGTTGTCGTGGACTCGTTATTGACAAGTACAACCGACTCATTGTGTGTGATGATGGTAACCGTAGGCTGCAACTCTTCACCCCATGGGGGAAGTTTTTGAGTAAAATTGATGGACAGTATTTAAAAAATGGCTTTCCTAATTATGTTGCTATAAACAGAGGTGGTAGTGTCATGGTAGCCGACCCACTCAACAGACGCATTTCTGTTTACCATTAAAATGTGATATATTTTTGCTTTATTAGCATAGGGCTAACGTTTTCCAATCAATCAGCCGAGAATAAAGTAATGAATATTGAAAGTGCATTGCATAAGCTCTAACAATTGCAAGCTCTGAGCAATGATACTTTGAAAATTCGAATTTTTACGAAGAATATTGTGGGATCAGTAGCGCCTTTAACTGGCTAATAACTGGCTCGTTATCAAAGCTAAAAGGCTTAAAATTGGAGGTTTAACTAAGTTTAACAAGTTCTTTTCGCATTTGAAGTCAATCTTTAAATAGCATGATTAATGCCATCTTTGCAAAGATTCCCTTTCCAATGAAGAGAGCTACGTACTAGAATCTGCAACTACCCTGTTGGAAAGCAAGAGAAAAAAGGAGAAAAGTCCACTCGAAAAAAAAAAAGAAGTTTCAAATGGATAGTTTTGGAGGTATTTTGTTTGCTTACAACTTGTTCTCAGTGTTTTAAAGGTAGCTATTGTAGGCAGTAATCAACCTCGTCCTGAGGGGGCTTTCCCCCCCTTCAAGTGAGGGAAAAGGCTTGGGAACAAGATTGTGCAGTGATGTGTTAAGCTGGTTACGTCTTTCTCCAGTTAAGGACAAGCACTTTTCTGTCGAGATTAGATTTAAAATAGGAAAATTTGAATTGATGTATAACGTGTTTTCATTTTAACATGGATTATCAGTCGTGCAGAAGTCTACTTGAATTTCATAAATACTGTTTAATCAATTTTGACTGATCACGATCTTCTCTTATCCAATGCTGTACAAGACTTAAGCCTGGTTTTCACTAGGGACGCAAGTGCAAGCATAAGAGCGCTTGTTTCGCCGTGAAAACGGGGTTAAGACAAGCACAAGCACAAGGATTAAAATCTTTCCCTTTTCCTTGTGCTTGCGCTTATGCTTGCATTCGCATGCGTCGTGTGAAAACGAAACGCAGCATAAGCACAAGGAAGTTTGCTACGTCTGGCCAATTAAAGTACTCTTTCTAGATTCCCCGCGTCTGAGTATTTAAACCAAATGGCGGATGCCGTGGTTGAATTTGATGCTTATGTCGACGTTCGTTTTCAATAGCATAAGCTAGTGACAACCAGGCTCTAAGCTTATTACATTATGCGATAGGGAAAATAGTCTATTAACGAAAAAGAAGATGGTAAGCACCTGAAACTGTGCTCAGGATTTCCAGACATTTTTTCCTTTTCCTTGTGCTTGCGCTTATGCTTGTGTCTGCTTGCGTCGTGTGAAAACGAAACAGCATAAATACAAGGAATTTTGCTGTTTGGTCAATTAAAGCACTCGTTGCAGATTCCTCTTGGATCTGAGCATTTGAACAAAATGGTGGATTCTTTGATTGATTTTTATGCTGATGTCGACGTTCGTTTTCACTAGCATAAGCTAATTATATCTGTGCTTGTGTTTGCGCTTGTACTGCGTCGCTAGTGAAAACCAGGCTTTACCGTCCACGGTTTTTGCAAAGGTCTTAAAAAAACCTCAATTTCACTAATGGCTAAGTAGCGAAGATGTCAGTTTACGTCCCTTGCTTTGTTTTTGAGCTTTAATTTGAGGCTTTCACTTTCAGTGTCCAATTCAAAGTTTTCTTAGGGTGGTCTTTATTTTAAAATCAATTTTCACTTTTAATGTAAAGCAAACATTTCATCATCAAAAGAATACTCCATTTTCGAGTTTTTGTTTGCTTTCTTTTTACGAGGAAAAAGAAACAAAAAGTAGCTCTGAAATAAAAAGCTCCGTTCTCAGTGCCGCTTAGGCAGTAAATTTGTTTGAGTTGGCTGGTGATGGTGGCCATTTGGTATTTAGCAGAATGATACAAGCGGGAAGTAACCTTTTAACACTGCAGGGAAACTGGAACTGTGCTAGGCCACTGCCGGAATAATACATGGCCGATACTCGAGCCATACTTGAGCAATACAAAAACAATATTGGACTAACAATAGATCTTAATTGGATCAATACAGGATTTTAGTTACGATTCATTACTTGTCTTATCTAGGACATCAGCGTCTTTTGTTAAAACGGTGATTCAGAAGTGAAAAAAAAAAAAAAATCAAATGTAAGGTCGGTGACTTGAATTCGACAAGACACTTTTGCGTTTGTCTTATTGTTTATTTATTTATTTATTTATTTTGAATTGCCTTGTTTTTCAAAGACAATCCCCACTTTTACTACAGAATAAATGTAGACTGGAAGAAATAACGTTTGCAACATTTGTTCGAATTTTTTTTAAAAAAGGTTTGTTTGTATCAGGAAAAATGAATTTTAGGATCGCCTATCTTTGCTTTCAAATTTCCTTTCTCTATTTTTCAGTACTCTAAAAACCGCTAGTACTTAATACTTTTAAGATACTTCGCCCACATTCTACGACGTAAACAAGACGGAATAATTGCAAAAGTATTACGATAGTATCGTTATTTCGTCAACGTCGCCGTCACAGATATAAAAGTCCCTTTTCACTGATACTTGGCAGAAGGGATACCCCACACAAACATTTGTTGCTTTAATACAGCTAAGTATTTTTTAAGGTTTTTTTGCGTTTTTAAGCGAGGTAAGATTGTCTCTGATAAAGCGACATGTGAATAGACATTTTAAAGCTAAAATCCGCTATAATTTATTTCAAGGTTAGCACTCTTCTAATGAAGTTTGAAATTGTGGCCTTTCTGTGATAAAGCAGCCAGATACACTTTGGAAACTTCCAGATAAAAAGAGACTTAATTCCCGTTTATAGCTGAGGCAGTTCTATCACTTTATTTTCTGTGTTTTCGACATAATGACAAAGGTCAAACGATTTATTCAAACTAAGTATGGTTCTAACCCTCGATACTTTTGTACGTTTTCCCTTTAAAACACAACCTATTTATGATGGCTTGAACGATTTGCTTACACACTGGGAATGTTCATGTATCAGGCAACATGTATTGACATACTAAGCGAGCGCAATGGCCGTACTAGCCGTACAAAAACGACCGAGGGGTTAGTAAGTTGTTCATTATATGGCATCGTTTCTTTGAGCGATCGGACCCCTTAGGGTTAGGTAAGAACTGTATACTCATACATGGAATTGTACACACCTTAATGGGGACATTTTTCAGCGAGTGATTAAAACTGAATGTTTATGAGTAGTAGGACCACCCTCTGTTGGTGTTAACTAAACAAAAGTCTGTTGAAGGTTTAGTTTTTTTAGATCAATCACAAAATGCTAAAGAGTGACCATTGAATGAATACTTCTGGAGTACCTTCCTATGGTGCTACATTACATTTTTGTGCTATAAAAAGGTAATCCTTACTTTTGAGTGTGTAGATGAAAGCTACTGAACAGTACTTTCCTTTGGTGCTGTTCACCGTGTTGCCCGGGGGGGGGGGGACTACTGCCATATAAAAAGGGGGATGCTCGTCGTCTCACTTAGGGGTGTAAATTTTGGATTTTCGTCTCACTGAGGGTGTTCTGGTCATATGTAGCCGTGATAGTCTCCTTTAGGCTTGCGCTCGAAGAAATATAAAAGTGTATATTTACATTTTTGCATTTCTTCACGTAGGTGAAAGTATTAGATGATAAAGTCTTTGCCATCATTAAAAGTCACTGTATTTTTTATTTATCTGTGTTTTAATATGGTCTCTTTTAGGGGTCAAAGAAAGGTTGGGCCGCGCCCAGATTGGTCTCCTTTATGGGTATAATTTAACATTTCTGACCAACATGGGACTCTCCCTCGCCCCACCCTTCCCCCCCGGGCTGTGTTGTACAACATGGTTCTAACTTTTTGAGTCTTCGGATGAGATCCTAAAGTGTGACCATTCAAATGAAAGCTACATGTATAGGCACTGAGCAGTACTTTTCTTTGAATTTGGCTTTTTTTTTTCTTTTTACACTGTTCAAGGTGGTTAACTTTAGATCCGATGAGAAACATCCCACAGTGTGACCATTCAAAGTTGCATCTTGGAAATGAGTCATATGATCAATATTTATTATATACATACTGATTTGACAGGGATCTTGTCTCCTTTCCCTTTTCTACTTGCAGTTGTATCTACAGTGATTTTCTTCTGATTTCCTGCTTTAACTAATCCAGATGTTGTTTGGACGGCTTTCTTCTCCTCTTTAGTTTTATTGCTTGATGAAAGCTCGTCTTTCTTGATCACTAACTTGACATGCTCACTTTCAGAGTGCGATGATGACGACTCCGCTGGCTTTGGTTTCTTTATCTTTTTGACACTCTCATTGGGAGGATTTTCAGCTTTTGCTCTGCCAGTTTCCACTTACTGTTTCTTTGATTTTGCCACACCAGTGGCTGCATCATCACCCTTGACACTTTCCATCAGTCCTGGGATATCGGCAGCCATTTCAAGATCAATGTTCTCAGATGGCAGACCCTTAAATTTAATAGAAATCTTCTTCTTCTTTGTTTGTGGGCTTTGACATCCATTAAATTCTTCAACACTCTCAGATATTGCAATTATCCATTTTTGTTTCGCTCAAGCCAGGCAGTGCTCGTTGAAATCTGACAGGCTCGTCTCAGGGTTTTCGACGGTTTTGTAAAGTAGCAGACATATTTTTGAAAGCACCGGAAGTGACATCTTTTGGCGCGGCAAGGCGTCTCGTGAGCCTCGAAGGCGAGAGCTGCTAGGGCGCATGCTCCCCAGGAAATTTAAAAAATAGAACACTCAGATCAAAGAAACACTGTTTCCAGTAATAAAGTATTCTCGTTTGTCTCACGATGTGGTCACTCGTGATGTAGATCGCGACGTTTCGACTGCATACTGCTAGTCTTCATCAGGCGATGAGGTCGACTGGTTACGCGTCACCTTTTAAGCAGGATGCTCCGCTGTGATTGGTTGGTTTTCAGCAGCTGAGATTGGATCAATTTACAAACAATTAGAAGGAGCAGTCATGGGAAGCCCGGTCTCCGCTGTTATTGCTAACCTATACATTGAGAGTTTCGAACAACAGGCGATAACTACTTTGGCCTACAAACCTAGGATCTGGAAACGCTACACTTTCACCATCCTGGATCGCGGAAACGTTGATAGCTTCTTCCATCATCTGAAAAACCAGCAGCCTTTCATTCGCTTCACCATGGAGACAGAGAACGGCTACAAACTCGCTTTCCTTGACACCGCAGTCTCAAGAGAACCGGACGGCCGCCTCACCACCAGCGTATACAGGAAGCCTACGCACACTGATCAGTACTTAGCGTATAATTCCCACCACCCGCAATCAGTAAAACGCGGTATTGTCAAGTGCCTCTACGAGCGCGCCAAACGTCTCGTAACAAAACCCTCTATTATCTCCAAGGAGAAGAAACACCTGTCTTCTGTTCAAGTCTACTGCGGTTTTACCCTATGTCAAAGGCCTATCCGAACAACTTCTCCGCTGCCTACCGCAAGAAGGCATACACGCTGTTTTCAGGTCGGAGACTACATTAAGATCACATCTAGTACGACCGAAAGACAATGTCGAGACGACTAAACAAGATGGCGTGGTTTACAGGATTCCCTGTGAATGCGGTAAAGTCTACATCGGCGAGACCTGAAGTCCTATGCAAGATAGAATCAAAGAACATGAGCGAGACATCCGACTTGCCAGTACCCAGACCTCCGTGATCGCGATCCTCATTGGTACACACGCAGGGTCAAAGAGGCGATTCACAACATTAACTGTTTCCAGTGTTTCTGGAACCCAAGAGTTCACTCAGATTTTCTTTAAAAAGTAAGTGAAAAAAAAAAATGAAATAAATAAAACAAACGCCTCAAATATCTGCATCAAAGTAGCGTTGTCCTAGCGAATTTGGAGCCCCCCAGATTTGAACCCCCCGGTACAATCCGCTAGCAGCTTTGGACCTCCCCCGTACAAATCAGCTAGCGAATTTGGACCCCCGGGGGACTAGCGGATTTAGTCCCTCCTCGCAGATTTGTTTACCGATAAAAAGTTAGATTTTGGATCAGGGAAACTTGAGGAAAAGACTTAGGTCACTTCATTTGTTGTTTAAAAGTATTTGCGGCTGCGTTTCGTATAGAAGTATGTAGATGCAAATTTTAACTCCTTTCTGAGAGAATTTTAAATAACGCAATTGGAATTCATAGAATTGTCCGGTTATCTTTTTAATAAGGAAATAAAAAGCAAAGTCAGACTTAAGCTTCAGGTAAAGTTGTTGAAAGCACGCACGCATTGTGGCTTTTTCGTAAAGCATCGCTTTTTCTTCCATTTGATAGTTTGAATGGGCGGCGCTTCCACAAAGAAGGTGCCACTTTTTCAAGTAACACCTCTTGGTTGAAAGAGGCGCTCTTAAGGCTTGTTTACACATACGACGCAAGCATAAGCATAAGCATCATACGCAGGCGCATTAACCTGTTGTTAATTAGTGTCTTTTGTTCTAATGAAAGGTACCAATTATCAAAACGCTACTCCGTCTGCGTATGTTGCTTGTGCTTATGCTTGCCTTGTAGGTAAATGAGGGGAGTCAGGGTGGTTTAGTGGTCATCAACCGTGCCTCCCACCTGTGCGATCCAGGTTCAACTCTGGCCTCGGGTCGAATGTTGGCTGAGTTTCAGTCGATCCCAATTTGACTCCGAGGGTTTTTTTTCCGGGTACTCCGGTTTTCCTCCCTCCTCAAAATCGACTCCCGGCCTATTCCATCAGGCTGTGGTGCTGTGCTCCGAGGTTATACATGGGTCATGTTCAGGGGCCGAGCGCCTAGCCGGCAGCACAGCTCCTTCGGTCCGACTTCGTTGAGCTGCGTTCTTAGTAATTCAGTCTCCGACTGCGAGAAAGGGCGATTAGCAGGTCAGATATTATGTGTAAACCAGCCTTTAGATGTTTAATACTGGATTACAAGGGCCTTAGAAGATTTTCCTTTTTTATAACCAAACTTGTCAAGTCATTAATTCTCGTATTAATTTGTAATTAGGAGAAAAAGGTTAGGGTTAGACTTGAGGTGCAGTAAAAGTTGTTTAAAGCACGCGCTGTGGCATATTCGTGAAGTAGATGCAAATTTTAACCCTTGTCTTTGAAAGCATTGTTTTTTGAAATTTCTTTCTCTTTCAATTAATATTTTGAATGGTCGGCGCTTTAAAAGAACTGTTCTTGATATTTATTCTCACTGACTTACTTTGAGGAGAGAAAGAGATGGGAAAGAAAATCTGCGATCTCATAAATAGAACAATTGCTATAACACAAAAGAATGAACAGTTTAATTTGAACAATAAATTTCGCTTTCACTAAAAGTATTTAAAGTGTCCCTCGCGAGAGTGAGTATAGTAATCATTCCGTATATAACTGTTCGACTGAAATGGCCAAGATCAAATGATACAACCAAGTTTTCCAGTATCTCAGAGATAATCAGTATCCCGAGGGCTTTCTTCCTTTTTTTAATCTTAATTTTCTCCTCCGCCTCTTCTTTTTCTGCCGCTCACTTGTTTTTCGCCGCCCATTTTTTCCTGCATCTCAATTTTTCTTTCGCCACTCATTCTAATTTTTCCTTTTTTCTTTTTTTTCTTTTTCGCAGGCCACTTTTTTGCTGCTCACTTTTTTCGGGTACCTTCAAAATACAAAGACCCATAAAACACCTAAGACCGCTAAGATCCCGAAAACAACATTTGAGGAGGCACTATTTTGATTCAAAGCCCGTCTTGAAGGGCGAGGCAACCCTTTGCATCTTATCGAGAGAACACCATCCTAGATCAATTTTTCTGGAAGGCAGTCGGCACTGAAAAAAAGGCCAAAACAAGCGAGAAAACCCTACCATTTGTCAGTACGTACAACCCAGCAGTATCAAATCTTAAAACAATACTGACGCGTTGAAGCAAACTGTAAAATGAACGAATATAAAATAAAGAGGAGAAAAAAAATAAATGTGCTTAACACTTATTTAAATTAATTATGGGAAGAGATAAAAAATACATCAAAGTAAAATAAAAAACTTTTACAAAGGAAATAAAAATTACGGCACAGAAATCTAATAAACGCAATACAAAATAAAGCTGTTTGGACATTGACTGGAAAGGCGCGCCATAAAAAGGTACAGCGGAAAAGAAATGAGCAGGAGGGAAAAAAAGTGAGCGGCGGACAAAATAAGCATTAAAAAAAAAAAGAAGAGACACTTGTCTTTTACGAAAAAGGAGAGAAGTAATAGATGTCTCTTTAAAAGCACCGTTCTTGTCCGAGGGTAAACTATTTACCCATGGGTAAAAGGGTTAGTGTAACCACAGCTAATGAAAGGTTCTCAATTGTTCGCTTACGCTGTAGTTAAAACCACAAATTTGGTGATTTCACGTTGTTGTTTATGCAGAGAACCGTAAAAATACGAGATAAAATGCGTGCAACACGTGCAGCACGATTATTTCCTCTGTTAACCAATCAAATATTCTTGTTTTGTGGCGTTTTCGTAACCGTAGCCGTCGTTATTTATACAACCTAATATTACTTTTAACCTGGAAAGGGGGCTTGGGCAACTGGGACGGGGGACGTAGGAGAAATCGAGGGGGAAGGGGGTGCCTCAGCTAGTGTCACTGAAACACAATCAATGCATTCAAAATATAAGCAATGACGGTATACGATACATTCTGTACATATGCCATGGTGCTTGCTATAAGGCGAGGCCTTCACCAGTAGTAGTTTTTACATTTAATTGCAACTTCCCTTTGATAAATCGGAAAATAAGAACACCTAAAATGACATTATTACATTCAAAATTCTTCTAACTGGTGCCTCTTGTTTTGCACATCTTATTCACTCTAAAATCAGGACTGATTTGTCAGAAAGGACCAGATTAAAAGTGTATCTCCTAAGTAATTTTCCTAAGATCAAAAGCGAAAACAGGAGTAATAAAGTACCTCAGTCATACGGCGCCAACTTATAAAGTTACTGTGTTACTGCGCAGCCTGCATAAACCTCTTTCAATGTGCTTGTTTCGCGTGTGGGAAAGTTGTTGGCTTGGGTTTTTGTTAACAATAATCCGTTTCTTACAAATACGATTGAGTCTTAAGGCCCGTATAACAAGACGAACAAGACGATTTTTAGCTTGGGAAGAAATTTCGGACAGCCCACCCGGCTTAAACATTGTTACAAAAACAGGCTGAATTACCGCCCAGGTGCAAAATGTCAACTCAAGAGGAGACATTTGCCAGGATCCGAGAACAAAATCAGTGCACTTTTTGAAGTTCCTCTCTTCAATCTGTTTCTTAGCCCAGACTAAAAATAAAAACAAATAGCAAATCACATGGCTTTTCAGCTTGAGCTGGAATTAAGAATTATAATGCGGCGCAGCCCCCTATTTTCACGATGCTTATGTTTTCAGACAAGATAATCAATAGTCGCGCGCGTCGTGCGTCGGCATTAAACTGGCCACCTCCCAAGCCTCGCGTCTTCGCTCAGCTTGCTCGTTGGCAATAACCAATATGTTAGGAGAAGTGTCTATGCCAATGTTTTTAGCAGAGAGAAAAAATGTTTTGATGAAGCCGAAGTAAACTCCAGATGTTTCCAGTGGTTTCCGGCCGCCATGTTGGTGTCTCCCTCCATGAAGTCTCCATACTGATTCATACTAAACACTATATTGATCAGTGAATGTAAATAGCGCTCTAGAATCTATTAAATAATAATAATAATAATGGTGATAATGATAATGATAATGATAATGATAATAATAATGATAATAATAATAATTATTATTATTTATTGAATGGTAAGCGTTTTTATTTTTTCTTTGCGTGACGTGGAAACCAAGAACTGAGCAAATACGCATATTTCCCGCGTTTTCTTTTCAAAATTTTGTTCATACAGAAGTCGTAGAGGCTCTTTTGAACGGTCACAAGCAGTCCTAACTGATGATTCACAAACGATGCCTTCCTCACTCCTAAGAATCTAAGCAAAGCATCGGAACTATTGCATCATCTATGATGGTTTAGGAAAACCATCGACTGGGGGAATAAGGAATAAGGAAGAGAGGACCGTCATTTAAATGTCGTTCCATTTTCAGCGGTTCGTCCGACCGGTTTCTGAATGGTCGGTTTGGCTTAATGGTAAGCACCCTGAGTTTTCAGCCAAAACAAAATCTCAGGTTGGGTGTTAGTTCTTGATGAAGTGCAGTAAAATTAGACCAGAGTAGCGGGGTCATCCACTCGACCGCACAGAGTCCCGGGATTTCAGTGACGTCACTATTTCAAACGCCCTCATTTTGCGTTGCTTGGCTTCATCATGGATGTTCAACAGCTTTTCAAGAATCTTAAAAAGGAAGCAGAATGCCCATTGTGCATAGAGACTGTCACAAATCCCAAGACATTACCATGTCTTCACTCATTCTGCCTGGTGTGTCTCGACAGACATGCAAACTTCGCAAGGAGACAGCTAAAAGCGACAATCAAATGTCCGGTTTGCCAGACTTCATTCCAAATTCCCGAAACAGACACCTTCGAGAATTTGCCGTCATCGTTTCATCTCAACCGACTGGTGGATGTTCTCGCTCTAGAAGATGGCAGCGTACAGTCTCAAAGATGCAACAGTTGTGACGAGAACAATACGGCAACATGTTACTGTTTCGTGTGCCAGGATTTTCTGTGCGCATCTTGTTTTGAAGCTCACCAACGCTTGAAGGCCTCAAGGGGTCATCGCAATGTTTTGATGGACAAACTGCAAGCGCAAGATGTGCAAGATTTGATCCACAGACCCGTGATGTGTTCACAGCAATATCATGAACATCAACCCCTCGAATTTTATTGCGAAGACTGTAAAGTTCTGATTTGCCACAAATGCACTGTAGTGAGTCATAATCGACACACCATGACAGACACTCAGAAAGCTGCACAAGAACAAAAGATGCAAATGTTCGACGCTGTGGCCAAAGTGAAAGCGGAAATTGCCAGATATGAGAGTGAAATTAAGAAACAAACTGACCTGAGAAACAAACACAGAATTGACGTTTTGAACGAGGAAAAGAAAATGACAGACACTGTGGAAAAATTGATTCGTGATTTGCGAGAACACGAGAGGAAAATGAAGGACAAGTTTCGTGAAATTTATGAAGCGGAACAAAAACATCACGCAACGCGACTGGAAAACTTCGAGCTGGTTGCCACCAAGCTGAAAAGCTGCTTCGAACGCTGTCAGAGTATCTTGGATAGAAGCTTCAGCGTCGAAATTTTACAAACAAATCACGCCATCCTCGGACGTTGTAATGAACTGTTAAATGTAAGAAAACCCGATCTTTACATGTCGCCACAAGTACATTACTTGGTGGAAAAGAAATTGGATCTTATGGATCGAGTTGTTGTCACGAAGACAGATCCCTCAAAGTGCTTAGCTGAAGGTCAAGACAGCAAGGAAGTAAAAGAAAGGAAGGAGACATATTTCGTCATTGTTACAAAGGATTCAGAAGGATTTCAATGTTATCAACAAGATGATAAAATCAAAGTCAACATATTGACTCCAGAAGGTGATCAACTAAAAACAGACATTAAAGACACCAAAGACGGCAAATACAGAGTGACATACACACCACAAGATGCCGGACAACACAGTGTAGAGATGCTTGTGAATGGACAGCCGCTGACTGGTAGTCCTTGCATTGTGCAGGTTCATGAGCATCAATATCAATTTGCCTTTCAGTTTGGTTCAAAAGGGAAGAAGCGAGGAGAATTTGGTGTCATTTACGATATTGATGTGAGTCAGAAAACGGGATCGATTGCTATTGCAGAACACAGGAATCAAAGGATTCAACTGTTTAGCTTAGAAGGAAAGTTTCGAAGTGAGATAAGACTTGATGGTGCACCTTGGTCTGTGGCATTTACAGACTCTGGTGACCTGCTGACTTTAGTTCGGGAAAGCGACAATAAGCTTCGTCTGGTCAGTGAGGAGGGTCACTTCATCAAACACATCAATGATAAACATCTTGATGAACCAAGTCGCGTTTCCACTGCGAGTGATGATCGTATAATCATAACTGACGATGGGGACAAGAAAATCAAGGTCCTTTCCCCTGATGGGAATGACTTGCTCCAGTCCTTCAATGCCCCAGACTGTGATGAATTCCCATTCTGCGCTATATATCACCAGGACAAATTCTTTGTTTCTTATGAATCTGCTAATTGTGTCAAGGTATTTGACAAAACAGGAGTGTATTTACATGACATTGGCTGTAAGGGGTCCAATGATGGTCAGTTTGATGGCCCTGATGGACTCGTTATTGACAAGTACAACCGACTAATCGTGTGTGATTCGGGTAACCGTAGACTACAACTCTTCACCCTGGGCGGCAAGTTTTTGAGTAAATTGAAGAAACAGTATTTCAAAAATGGATTTCCTCTTTACGTTGCTATAAACAGTGCTGGCAGTCTTATAGCAGCCGACCAACTTAACGGACGCATTTTAGTTTTCCATTAAGATGTGATACATTTTTGCCTCATTAGCATAAGGTTAACGTTTTCTAATCAGTCAGCCGAGAATAAAGTAATGAATATTGAAAGAGCATTGCATAAGCTCTAATAAGCAGCAAGAGAATATAGCTCAAAACCACAAAAACATAGCATTGTTAAACGTATTTAGTATTTAAACGGCGGATATAGGCATATTTTTATCCCCTAAAAATGTTTCATCTGTTCGGATTTCATAGCCGAAAGTCTGGTGATCCGAAAATAACAGGGATCAAAACTTACCTTTTCGAAAATTTCAGCCAGAAAAAAGGCACCCGAAAAGTCTAGATGACCCGCTTTTTACGGGTAAAAATCCGTTAAAAATGAGCAATTATACCATTTTTTAGATGTTCGAAAATTCTAGGACAGGCAGGCAAGCAAGAAATTTTACAACAAATGTTCCGAAAATGCTAGTTCTCGAATCGTCTTCCAAACAGATATTTTCCGAAAATTGACGTTGTGTGCCCCGGAATAAGCTCTGAGAAATGATGCTTTGAAAATTCGAAATTTTACATAAAATATTATGGGATCAGTAGCGCCTTTGTCACCCAAGAATTTATCAGTTTTTGATTGCTAATAACTGGCTCGTTATCAAAGCTAAAAGGCTTAAAATTGGAGGTTTGACTAAAAAAGTTTAACAAGTTCTTTTAGCATTTGAAGTCAATCTTCAAATAGCATAATTGATGCCATATGTGCAAACTCATACGTTAATGAATCAAAATGTAAAGAAAGCCAAGATTCCCTTATACCTTTCCAATAAAAAGAGCTACGTACTAGAATCTGCAACTACCCTGTAGGAAAGCAAGAGAAAAACGGGGAAAAGTCCACTGGAGAAAAAAAAAACATTATTTTTAATTTCAAATGGATAATTTTGGAAGTATTTTGTTTTGTTATCTTTTCTGTAAATTAAGTGTTTGCTTACAATTTGTTCTCAGCGTTTTAAAGGTAGCTATTGTAGGCAGTAATCAACCTCGTTCCGAGGGAGCTTCCCCCTTCAAGTGAGGGAAAATCCCTGGGAACAAGGTTGTGCAATGATGTGTTAAGCTGGTTACACCTTTTTCCGGCCAATTAATGACAAGCACTTTTCTGTGGAGAATTGACGTAGAAAGTGTTTTCATTTTAACATGGCTTATCAGTCGTGCAGAAGTCTACTTGAAAATCATAAATACTTTTTAATCAATTTTGACTGATCACGATCTTCCCTTATCCAACGCTGTACAAGACTTAAGGAGTTAAGCCTGGTTTTCACTAGGGACGCAAGAGCAAGCATAAGAGCGCTTATTCACCGTGAAAACAGGGTTGCACAAGGATCAAAACTTTTTCCTTTTCCTTGTGCTTGCACTTATGCTAGCGTTCGCTTGCGTTGTGTGAAAACGAAACGCAGCATAAGCACAAGGAAATTTGCTACGTCCGGCCAATTAAAGCACTCGTTCTAGATTTCTTGTGGACCTGAGCATTTCTATCAAACATGGTAATGTAATGGATTTGATGATAAAAATTACGGGCAGAAACATACTTATTAAAGACAACGTTTCGGTGTCCTCATGACACCATCATCAGGTCAAATATAATATTTTACAGATAACTCGAATATTAATGTTCAAGATTAAGTTCAAAGTCCCTAGAGGCTAGGTGAAAAGTTTTGCCTTTATCGAGTCACTTTGGATATTCAGACACGGTTTGTGCTCGCGAATAAGGAACATTTCATACACAAGACAATCAAATTTGCATGAGCAATCAGTAGTTTACAAATTTGAATGTGGCTCGTGTGATGCCAGCTATGTAAATGCTCATGCAAATTTGATTGTCTTGTGTATGAAATGTTCCTTATTCGCGAGCACAAACCGTGTCTGAATATCCAAAATGACTCGATAAAGGCAAAACTTTTCACCTAGCCTCTAGGGACTTTGAACTTAATCTTGAACATTAATATTCGAGTTATCTGTAAAATATTATATTTGACCTGATGATGGTGTCATGAGGACACCGAAACGTTGTCTTTAATAAGTATGTTTCTGCCCGTAATTTTTATCATCAAAACCTGAGCATTTGAACAAAATGGCGGATTCTTTGGTTGATTTTCATGATTATGTCGACGTTCGTTTTCACTAACATAAGCTGCTTACATTTGTGCTTTGTGCTTACACTTGTCCTTGCGTCGCTAGTGAAAACCAGGCTTTATCGTCCACGGTTTCTGCAAAGGTTTTAGAAAACCTCAACTTCACTAATGACTAAGAAGAAGACGTCAGTTTACTCCCCTTGCTTTGTTTCTTAACTTCAATTTGATGTTTTCTCTTTCAGTGTCCAATTCAAAGTGTTCTTAGGGTGGTCTTTATTTTAAAATCATTTTGCATTTTTAATGTACAGCGAACATTTCACCATCAAAAGAATACTCCATTTCGAGTTTTTGTTTACCTTCGCTTTATGAGGAAAAAGAGACAAACAGTAGCTCTATAAAAAGCTACGTTGGG
>NC_090893.1:24239617-24252117 GCF_036669925.1 Montipora capricornis
CTTTTTACGAAAGCAACCGTCTTATGTAGAAGAAAATTTCACGTATATTCGGCAAACGCGAAAATACTTTCACGTAGAAACGGCAAGCGGCAGCCGGCAAACGAAGAAAATGGAGGGAAAATCATGGTCACGTGGTCACTTTTGCTGTTCGCGTTTTACGTGAACGTGATGCTAAATCTCTATAATGCGCTGACTCCTGAGATATTGTTCTTGTTAGCATTTTCTCGTTTTTCAGAGAAGGATTTTACGTGAGCTTAAGAGAGCTTCACGGATCTATCGCTCGGCATTTGACTGTTTGAAGAAACAACCATGCAAAGGCGGGAAAAGACGTCATCATGTGTTCATTATGAACACAGCCGGGTTTTTAACATAAGCAGATCAGTGTTAAAATTGTTGGGCCCGGAAGGAAAAGAGCTGCTTGTCTGGTTCATACCAGCGAATTGCAATTATCCATTTTTGTTTCCCTCAAGCAAGCCAGGCAGCGCGCGTTGAAATCTGACACGCACGTCTCAGGGTTTTCGACAGTTTTGTAAAGTAGCGGACATATCTCTGAAAGCACCTGGAAGTGACATTTTTTGGCACGGCAAGACGCCTTGCGAGCGCCGAAGGGGAGAGCTACTAGGGCGCGTGCTCCTCCAGGAAACGTAAAAAATAGAACATTCAGAAACGCTGTTTCCAGTGTTTCAGGAACCCAAGAATCTGTTTCCCAGGCAAGGCGGGAGTTCACTCAAATTCTCCTTAAAAAGTAAGTAAAGCGGTGACTCGGTTGGTTGAGCATCGGGTTGCCATGCGGGAGGTCGTGAGATCGACAGGCTCCGGCCGGACCAACACTCAGGGTCTTAAAATAACTGAGGAGAAAGTGCTGCCTTTGTAATTACATCCGCAAATGGTTAAGACTTTCAATTCTTCTCGGGTAAGGACTATAAACCGTAGGCCCCGTCTCACAACCTTTCAATGCTCACAACCCAGTGGGATGTAAAAGAACCAACACACTATTCGTAAAGAGTACGGCATGGAGCTCCCGGTTTTGTGGTCAGGCCTCATTTCATTCATCGATGTGCTGGGTGAGATCATTAATGGACTGATAGCGGATGCCAGCGGTGCCTGTATATGCTGATGTCCGATCTCACCCATAGATCACTTCCTTGTAAAGCGCATTTGAATATATTAATAGAAAATGCGCTATATAAATTCATTACCATTACCATTACCAATAATAAAAAATATAACAAACCCCTGAAATATTGGCATCAAAGTTCCGGACATGGAATGGGAAACGACTGGACGAAACGTCCGGCCTCCGGCCTCAAAAGCAAACCCTGCTCAGGAGCCCGCCGGCGTGAGCAAGACGTAACGGGAGAACGAGTCAACGCCAGAATGACGTTAGGCTATCAGACAAATACAGCAGCTCTCGTAACGTATAATGTGATTGGCTCGCCCCCCTATCCAAAAGCAAAAGACAAAAAGCTGCTTACACTACCAAAGAATAACAGCTTACGAGAGCTGCTACACTAATGGAAAAAAGGCTATAGCGAATTTCTTCTTTACAAACATTGACGTCACATTTCTTTTGATACCGTCGTTTTCACCTAAGCATGGACACGTCACGGGGAAAACATGCTCTAACTGGTTGCAAACATGACAAGTTTTGTCTTCAATCCTTCGAAGTTGGAGGGATGTTCATGCAAGTTTTCGTAGAATGGCAGCAAGACTGGATATCAAAGACTTTTTCTAAGAAATTAACCCTGATCTGATAAGGTATGCTTCAAACACGTTCAGTCAAACTATCGCAAGCAAAAGTTTGCTTAAGTTAACGGCTGCCAAACTCAAACTTCAAAGAACATGTTTTCCCGTCGTGTGTCCACGCTAAGATGAAAACGACGGAATTCAAATTTGCCAACCACGGAACAAAAAAAGTCATTGTTCTAACAGCCAATAGTCCACTTTGGAAATTACCATAATACTCTTTGTTTGTCCCCCCAAATTTTGCATAAGCATTGTATCCAGTTTCTGTTCGGACTTACCGGACGGTCCCAAGAGAAAACAAAAACCATGTTTATGCCGTGACTTTCTCACACGCAAAACAAGCGCATTGAAAGAGGTTGATGCAGGCCGCGCAGTAACGTCAGAGAAGACGCTTTATAGGTTGGTTCCGTATGACTGAGCTACTTTATTACTCCTGTTTTCGCTTATTTCTACTTTGCGGTTGCTCCTACGTATAAAATAAGCCCAATCAAAAGGAAAGGACAACAAAAATTGGGTGAGCACGACGTTAAATTCTACATTGAAAGGTTAATCTTTATTTCCTTTTTTGTGTTTTATCAGGAGGAAACACTGGATAATCTTGCTTACTTGATGCCTGGTCTGGGATAACTGCTATATAATAAATTTTGAGATATTAAAACCACGTAGTATCTGGATTAAGAAAATAACACAAACAGCGGTGATAAACATTGAATTCCAACGCATTTTTATAAAACTTGACGTTTCGTATGCTAGTCAACACACATTTTCAAAAGTGACCGTTACACTTTTTAAAAACTATATATATATATATATCGTAAACAATAGGGGTCTGGAACCTAGACTGAGAAAAATGATCTGCAGCAGTACGTGTCTGGACATAATGAAAAGTAATAGCTAAAACAGCAATTTTGTAACTTCTCACTACTAATATTGACATTAAGGGAAGGCTTTAGCTCTTGAATGAACAAAGTCTCTTTAATTTTGCAGTGAAAGTCAGTTTTTCCGGACGCTAATATGTCAAAGTGATTCCATTTAATGTCGTGGCCAGTAGTTTTCACATGATCAGCAATGGATGATGAATGGTCACTTTTAGCTAGGGCCTTTAAATGTTCTGTTTTTTCTGTCGTGGAGTCTTCGTTTTGTTTTGCCAATGCAGAATTCATCGCAGTTCCAGCAGACAGCTTTCTTTATAGACGACCTTGGACCTCTGAGATCGGTTCAAGCGATCTTTGTATGGAAAAAAGGAGTTGATGCGGCGTGTGTTTTGGAATATGATCTTGAGATTGACGAAAGAGTAGAAATTGTATACGCAGGATTTCAGACGTTTCGTGACTTGGTTACTGTGAAGACCTAAGTAGGGTAACACGATTA
Organism: Montipora capricornis; assembly: GCF_036669925.1. NCBI lineage: Eukaryota > Metazoa > Cnidaria > Anthozoa > Scleractinia > Acroporidae > Montipora > Montipora capricornis. The sequence goes on from NC_090893.1 coordinate 24,242,735, forward strand.
AGATATCTTTTTTGGGGACTGTAGCTTGAACAGGGTTATTTTATTTGTTTTTACTTTTGTTCAATACATCGTTAATGTTGAACGTGATAACGCCTTGAGGGTAACCATTTTGCAACAGGAGCTTTCTCAGATCTTTAATAGCGGCCTGTAATAAAGATGGCGAGGAGCAAATTCGGAAGCATCGATAGGTGAGAGTGCGGATCAGGTTGATTTTAATTTGTACTTGCGAGGTGTGAATAAATCCCACTTGGTGTAAAGGCCTGTGAATGTCTTCTTCCGGTAGACAGATGTAGACATCTGTCTACCGGAAGAAGACATTCACAGTGTTGTCAGGGCAGCGTTTGAGAAGGATGTCTAAAAATGGAATCTTATTATTGACTTTCACTGCAAAATTAAAGAGACTTTGTTCATTCAAGAGCTAAAGCCTTCCCTTAATGTCAATATTAGTAGTGAGAAGTTATTGCTGTTTTAGCTATTACTTTTCATTATGTCCAGACACGTATTGCTGCAGATCATTCTTCTCAGTCTAAGTTCCAGACCCCTATTGTTTACGATATATATATAGTTTTTAAAAATTGTAACGGTCACTTTTGAAAATGTGTGTTGACTAGCATACGAAACGTCAAGTTTTATAAAAATGCGTTGGAATTCAATGTTTATCACCGCTGTTTGTGTTATTTTCTTAATCAAGGTAATCAAGTTTTGTTTTCAAAAATTTGTTCATGCAGAAATGGTAGAGAATCTTTTGAACGGTCACAAGCAGTCCTAACTGAAGATTCTCAAACGATGTCTTCCTCACTCCTCGGAATCTAAGCAAAGCATCGCAACTATTGCGTCCTCCATGATGGTTTAGGAAAACCATGGAGTGGGAGAATCAGGAAGAGAGGACCGTCATTTAGTTGCATCGCTACAATCCGAAAATGTCGTTCCATTTTCTGCGGATCAGTTTCTGGACGGTCGGTTTAGCTTAATGGTGAGCACCCTGAGTTTTTAGTCAAATTAAAATTTCGGGTTTGAAAAATGGGTGTTAGTTCGTGAAGAAGTGCATTAGAATGCCATAAAAAAGACTCCGTGACACTTAATCGGAAAGTAGCGGGGTCATCCACTCGGCTGCACAGAGTGCAGGGATTTAAGTGACGTCACTATTTCACACGCCCTCATTTTGCGTTGCTTGGCTTCATCATGGATGTTCAACAGCTTTTCAAGAATCTTAAAAAGGAAGCAGAATGCCCATTGTGCATAGAGACTGTCACAAATCCCAAGACACTACCATGTCTTCACTCATTCTGCCTGGAGTGTCTCGACAGACATGCAACTTTCGCAAGGAGACAGCTAAAAGAGACAATCAAATGTCCGGTTTGCCAGACTTCATTCCAAATTCCGGAAACAGACACCTTCGAGAATTTGCCGTCATCGTTTCATCTCAACCGATTGGTTGATGTTCTGGCTCTAGAAGATGGCAGCGCACAGTCTCAAAGATGCAACAGTTGTGACGAGAACAATACGGCAACATGTTACTGTTTCGTGTGCCAGGATTTTCTGTGCACATCTTGTTTTGAAGCTCACCAACGCTTAAAGGCCTCAAGGGGTCATCGCAATGTTTTGATGGAGAAACTACAAGCGCAAGATGTGCAAGAGTTGATCCATAGACCCGTGATGTGTTCACAGCAATATCATGAAGATCAACCCCTCGAATTTTACTGCGAAGACTGTAAAGTTCTGATTTGCCACAAATGTACTGTAGTGGGTCACGATCGACACTCTAAGACAGACATTCAGAAAGCTGCACCAGAACAAAAGATGCAAATGTCCGACGCTGTGGCCAAAGTGAAAGCGGAAATGGTCAGTTATGAGAGTGAAATTAAGAAACAAACTGCTCTAAGGAACAAAAACAAAGTGGAAATTTTGAACGAGGAAAAGAAAATGACAGACACTGTGGAAAAATTGATTCGTGATTTGCGAGAACACGAGAGGAAAATGAAGGACAAATTTCGTGAAATTTATGAAGGGGAACAAAAACATCACGCAACGCGACTAGAAAACTTCGAGCTGGTTGCCACCCAGCTGAAAAGCTGCTTCGAACGCTGTCAGAGTATCTTGGATAGAAACTTCAGCGTCGAAATTCTACAAACAAATCACGCCATCCTCGGACGTTGTAATGAACTGTTAAATTTAAGAAAACCCGATCTTTACATGTCGCCACATGTACATTACTTGGTGGAAAAGAAATTGGATCTTATGGATCGAGTTGTTGTCATCAAGACTGATCCCTCAAAGTGCTTAGCTGAAGGCCAAGACAGCAAGGAAGTAAAAGAAAGGAAGGAGACATATTTCGTAATTGTTACAAAGGATTCAGAAGGATTTCAATGTTATCAACAAGATGATAAAATCAAAGTCGACATATTGACTCCAGAAGGTGATCAACTAAAAACAGACATTAAAGACACCAAAGACGGGAAATACAAAGTGACATACACACCACAGTGTGCCGGACAACACAGAGTAGAGATTCTCGTTAATGGACAGCCGCTGACTGGTAGTCCTTGGATTGTGCAGGTTCATCAACATGAATATCAATTTGCCTTTCAGTTTGGTTCAAAAGGGAAGGGACGAGGAGAATTTGATTGCATTAACGACATTGATGTGAGTGACAAAACGGGAACGATTGCTGTTGCAGATTGGTTTAATAAAAGAATTCAACTGTTAAGCTCAGAAGGAAAGTTTCGAAGTGAGATAAAAATTGATGGTACACCTTGGTCTGTGGCATTTACAGACTCTGGCGACCTGCTGACTTTAGTTCCGGAAAGCGACAATAAGCTTCGTCTGTTCAGTGAGGAGGGGCACTTCATCAAACACATTAATTATAAACATCTTGATGAAGCACGTCGCCTTACCATTGCGAGTGATGGTCGTATAATCATAACTGACAGGTCGGACAAGAAAATCAAGGTCCTCTCCCCTGACGGGAATGACTTGCTCCAATCCTTTGGTGCCCCAGACTGAGATGAATCCCCATACTACGCTATTTATCACCAGGACAAATTCTTCGTTTCTTATTACTCTGCTAAATGTGTCAAGGTATTTGACAAAACAGGAGTGTATTTACATGACATTGGCTGTGAGGGTTCCAATGATGGCCAGTTTGATGGTCCTTTTGGACTGGTTATTGACAAGTACAACCGACTGATTGTGTCTGATGCACGTAACCATAGGCTGCAACTCTTCACCCTGAGCGGCAAGTTTTTGAGTAAAATTGATGGACAGTATTTCAAAAATGGCTTTCCTTCTACCGTTGCTATAAACAGTGGTGGGAATCTCATCGTAGCCGACGTGGGCAACAGCTTGATTTCTATTTTCCATTAAGATGTGATATCTTTTTGCCTTATTAGCATAAGTCTAACGTTTTCTGATCAGTCAGTCGAGAGTAAAGTAATGAATATTGAAAGTGCATTGCATGAGCTCTAATAAGGTCTGAAAAATGAAGCTTTGAAAAATTCCATATTTTACAAAGAATATATGGGATCAGTGGTGCCTTTGTCACCCAAGAATTTATCAGTTTTTAATGGCTAATAACTGGTTCGTTATCAAAGCTAAAAGGCTGAAAATTGGAGGTTTAACTAAAGTTTAACAAGTTCTTTTATCATTTGACGTCAATTTTTAAATAGCATGATTGATGCCAAATGTGCAAATTCGTACGTTAATGAAACAAAATGTAAAGAAAGCCAAGATTCCCTTATACCTTTCCAATAAAAAGAGCTACGTACTAGAATCTGCAACTACCCTGGTGGAAAGCAAGAGATAAACGGGGAAAACTCTACTGGAAAAAAAAAATAGTTTCAAATGGATAATTTTGGAGGCATTTTGTTTTGTTATCTTTTCTGTGAATTAAGTGCTTACAATTTGTTCTCAGTGTTTTAAAGGTAGGTATTGTAGGCAGTAATCAACCTCGTTCTGAGGGCGCTTCTCCCTCCAAGTGAGGGAAAAGCCCTGGGAACAAGGTTGTGCAGTGATGTGTTAAGCTGGTTACGACTTTCTCCAATTAAGGACAAGCACTTTTCTGTTGAGATTAGATTTGAAAAAGAAAAATTTGAATTGACGTAGAAAGTGTTTTCATTTTAACATGGCTTATCAGTCGTGCAGAAGGCCACTTAAATTTCATAAATACTATTTAATCAATTTTGACTGATCACGATCTTCTCTTATCCAACGCTGTACAAGACTTAAGCCTGGTTTTCACTAGGGACGCAAGCGAAAGCATAAGAGCGCTTATTTCACCGTGAAAACGGGGTTAAGACAAGCACAAGCACAAGGATTAAAATCTTTCCCTTTTCCTTGTGCTTGCACTTATGCTTGTGTTTGCTTGCGTTGTGTGAAAACGAAACACAGCATAAGCACAAGGAAATTTACTGTTTGGCCAATTAAAGCACTCTGAGCATTTGAACAAAATGGCGGATTCTTTGATTGATTTTTATGCTTATGTCGACGTTCGTTTCACTAGCATAAGCTTCTTATGTTTGTGCTTGAGCTTACACTTGTACTTGCGTCGCTAGTGAAAACCAATCTTTACTGTCCACGGTTTCTGCAAAGGTTTTAAAAACCTCAACTTCACTAATGGCTAAGTAGCTAAGATGTCAGTTTATGTCCCTTGCTTTGTTTTTTAGCTTCAATTTGAGGCTTTCACTTTCAGTGTCCGATTCAAAGTGTTCTTAGGGTGGTCTTTATTTTAAAATCAATTTTCACTTTTAATGTATAGCAAACATTTCACCATCAAAAGAATACTCCATTTTCGAGGTTTTGTTTGCCTTCGTTTTATGAGGAAAACTGAAAGCGACGAACAGTAGCTCTGATGTAAAAAGCTCCGTTCTCAGTGCCGCCATAAATTAGTTACAGTTGGCTGTTGATGGTGGGTATTTGGTATTTAGCAGAATGATACAAACGGGAAGTAGCTTTTTAACACTGCAGGGATATTGGAACTGTGCTAGGCCACTACCGGAGCAACCCAGGGCCGATACTTGAGCAATGCAAAAACAATATTGGACCAACAATAGATCTTAATTGGATCAATACAGGATTTCAGTTACCATTCATTACTTGTCTTATCTAGGACATCAGCGTTTTTAGTTAAAAAGGTTCTACCGAACAGGAAAGTAAAAAAAAAAAAAAAACAGCTCAAATGTAAGGGCGGTGACAAGACACTTTTGTGTTTGCCCTATAATTTGTTCATGTATATATATTTTTTGAATTGCCTTGGGAGAGCTACTAGGGCGCATGCTCCCTGAGGAAATTTTAAAAATTGAACACTCACAAACGCTGAGCGAAATTGAATCTAAGCGAAATTGATCATCGCAATTTGTGAAGCATCTTGACCAGTTGCAATCTGACACGCACGTCTCAGGGTTTTCGACAGTTTGCAAAGTAGCGGACATATTTCTGAAAGCACCGGAAGTCACAGTTTTTGGCGCGGCAAGGTGCCTTGCGAGCCCCGAAAGGGAGAGCTACTAGGGCGCATGCTCCCCCAGGAAACTTGAAAAATAGAACACTCAGAAACGCTGTTTGCAGTGTTTCTGGAGCCCAAGAATCAGTTTCCCATGCAAGGCTGGAGTTCACTCAAATTCTCCTTAAAAGAATAAGTAAAAAAAATATAATAATAAAAAATAAAACAAACCCCTGAAATATTGGCATCGAAGTTCCGGACATGGAAATGGGAAACGACTGGACGAAACGTCCGGCCTCCGGACTCAAATGAAAACCCTGCTCACGTGACCGCTGCCGTGAGCAACGCGAAACGGGAGACGACTGGGAACGAGTCAACGCCAGGATGACGTCAGGCTCTCAGAGACAAAGAAGGGGTGATGTAGCAGCTCTCGTAACGTATAATGTGATTGGCTCGCTACCCTAGCCAAAAACAAAAGACAAACAATTGAAACAATGACTTAAACTTAAAAACAATAGAGGGTGCTTTCAATACCAAACAATAACAGCTTAGGAGGTCTGGTACACTACTGAAAAAAAGGCTATAGCTATATTTCTTGTTTACAAACATTGACGTCACGTTTCGTACGTCATGGGGAAAACATGCTCTAATTGGTTGCAAATATGACAAGTTTCAGGAATGTCTATGCAAGTTTTCCTAGAATGGCAGCAAGACTGGATATATCAAAGACTTTTTCCAAGAGATTGACTCTGATCTGATAAAGTATGCTTCAAATACGTTCAGTCAAACTATCGCACGCAAAAGTTTGTTTATGATAGCGGCTGCCAAACTCAAACTTCAAAGAACATGTTTTCCCGTCGTGTGCCCCCGCTTAGAAGAAAACGACGGTTTTCAAATTTGCGAACCACCGAACAAAAAGAGTCATTGTTTTAACAGTCAATAGGCCACTTCGGAAAGTACCATAATACTCTTTGTTTGCCCCCAAAATTTTGCATGAGCATTGTTTCCAGTTTCTCTTGGGACTTACAATGGTCCCAAGAGAAAACAAAAACCATGCTTATGCAAAATTTGGGGGGACAAACAAAGAGTATTATGGTATTTTCCGAAGTAGCCTAATAATTAGCTTCTGGTTTGCGTATTAATAACAATGGGTGACCTCACGAGAAACATCGCTATAAGGATGTTGAGCATTCAAAAGTCAAACTTATTAATGCCACATTCCCATCAATCCTTAACCATGTTTTGAACATGTTTGGTTAAACACGGTTTCAAGGTTTTTTTTTTAATAATGTATACTGATTTTTGTCCACGATCAAAACTCAATTGAATCTCAAGTATAAGCCTGTCCCACATTTTTATGCGACCCATTTTCATTTCGTAAAACCCAGTTTAATTAAACATGTCTTTTTGGTGTGAATGGGATATTAGATGATATTTGGCAATCTCTATATTAGTATTTATTTAGTCAGTATTCGACATACTTATCACCGTTTAGGCACAGGAGATCTTCGACGGAAACGTCGACGAAAACGTCAATTTGAAATATAAATACAACTTTACACAATCCCAATTAGCTCTTTCGCAATTATTCCATCTCGTTCACGTAGTAAACCGTGGGCGAATTATCCTAAAACTATATCTATACGAACGGTTTCAGAGCAAACAGATAGAATAGCTGTGGTTACACACACCTTGGGTTTATAGCCTTCCGTAGGGTAAATGTCTGGGGTTTGGCTCAGCTCAGGTTTCATGTTACCCTTGGGGATGCGGTTACACAGTAAAAGACTCCCCTCAGGGTAAAATATAATTCGATATGAGTTCACTGACCTTGCAAATTAGTTCTGCTTTTTGATTGTCCAAGCCATCTCAGGGAGCAGATAAACCGTACTTTTTAGTTAGTTCAGGAACTGTCATGGGAAGTTCTTTTGTTCTTTTTCATGTATCCATGGAAATAACCCTAGTGCAGTTTCTGTCTAGGGAAAGCGGGATACGGTACGCACAAAAACATTCATACCTACGGTGCTTTTAAAGGGAAATCTATTTCTTTACTCCTTTTTGGTAAGGAGACAAGTGTCTCTTCTCCCTTTTTTTAATCTTGATTTTGCCCGCCGCTCCTTTTTTTTGTGCCGCTCACTTGTTTTTCACCGCTCATTTTTTCCTGCGGCTCACTTTTTTCTTTCTCTGCTCACGCAAATTTTTTTCTTTCTTTTTTTTTGCTGCCCACTTTTTTCTGCTGCTCACCATTTTTCGATTGTCTTGAAAACAAAGACGAAATCAAGATTAAGATTAACTAAAGACCCTAAGGGCCAGTTATTTAAATAAAGTCTAACTGAGGCCGCAGTTTAAGACAATCAGTGGACCTCCAAATCTGTTTATGAGCGGTATATTTTAAGTAAATAAATTGCTCTCTAGCCTGGAATGCAAACCTTCTTGTTACCATCAGCAGCACACAATACTTCGATATGATTGTTGGCAATATTGAAAATGGCTTAGAACGCGGTTTTGTTAAACATTGTCCAAAATATGTCTTAATAATCGACCCGAAGACTCTAAGACTCGAAAACGAAAAAAATATCCCAAAACCCTCTATTTGGCTAACCCTTCTTGGGCCTAAAGACCAACTTTTAGGCCTAGTTAGGCGTAGGGTTAACCAAATCGAGGGTTTTGGGTTACTTACTTCGTTTTCGAGTCTTAGGAGTCTTAGGTGTCTTAAGGGGTCTTAGTTCATCTTAATCTCTGATTTTGCCCACCGCTCCTTTTTTTCCCGCTGCTCACTATTTTTTACGTCTGTTCAAAAAAAGTGAGCGACAAGTAAAAAAAGTTAAATTGAGCGGCAGAAAAGAATGAGCGGCGGAAAAAAATGACCAGGAAAAAAGGGAGCAGCAAAAGAAAAAAGTACCGTGGAAAAAAAAGTGAGCGGCAGAGAAAAAGGAGCGGCAGAAAAAAAAAGGGAGCGGCGGAAAAAAAAAGAGCGGCTCGCCAAATCAACACTAGGGAATTTAAGATCTACGACGGCGACGGTCGACAAAAACGTCACCTCAAAATATAACTTGGCTCTATCGTAAGTCTTTTGCGATTATTCAGTCTAGTTCGTGTCGTCAGTACAATGTGGCCAAAGTATCCTAAAAATTAATCGGTACGAGCGGTTTCAAAGTTAAAATAGATAATGAAGGATTCTCTGTTGCATGCTTACGTTGTCGTCAAAACTTCAAATTTGGTGATTTCACGTCGTCGTTATGCAGAGGACCGCTAACATACTTGCTAAAATCCGTGCAGCACGTGCAGCACGATTATTTATGCTCTTTTAACCAATGATATTATTGCTTTGTGGCGATGTCGTAGTCGTAGCCGTCGTCGTTTCTTAAATTCCCTATTAAAAAAGGAGAGAAGAGACACTTGTCTCTTTCGAAAAAGAAGAGAAGAAATATATTTCTCTTTAAAAGCGCCGCACTTGCCAATGGGTAAACGCTATTTCATAAAAGGGTTAGTGGAACCACAGCTAATGAAAGGTTATCAATTGTTGGCTTACGCTGTTGTTAAAACCTCAAATTTTGTGATTTCACGTGTTGTTTATGCAGAGAACCGTAAAAATACGAGATAAAATGCATGCAGCACGTGCAGCACGATTATTTTTCCTCTTTTAACCAATCAAATATTCTTGTTATACCTCCCAACTCAAATACGTTTTCTCATTGGAGGAGAACGTGTCACGTGCCATTGGTCAAAACTTCATGACGCCCTAGGGCGAACAAAACTTCATGACGCCCTAGGGCAACAACAACTTGAACTTTCGACTCACACGTGATCAGGTCGTGCACCTTTGAAACGGCGGCAAATCTGTACGCCAGCCGACGTCAAGCAAATAATTTTTTTCTGTGTACTGTTCTATTTTGAGTTGGGAGGTATAACAAAACACTTAATGACTGGCTCCTCGGGAAACAGTGAGTTT
>NC_090893.1:24257117-24263202 GCF_036669925.1 Montipora capricornis
ATGTCTTGTCTGATTTGGATTTCATCATCATTGAACAAATTTGCAATTTTAGGGATTAATTTTAGTGATTTGGGGTGCAGGGATGGCGCATTGGTGAGAGCACTTGGCTCCCACCAATGTAGCCCGGGTTCGATTCCCAGACTCGGCGTCATATGTGGGTTGAGTTTGTTGGTTCTCTATTCTGCACCGAGAGGTTTTCTCTGGGTACTCCGGTTTCCCCTCTTCTCAAAAACCAAAATTTGATTTGATTGGCGTTAACTTGTTAATTTCAATTTACAGTGTCCCGATTAGTACCATACAGCGCTAGAAGATTAGACACTTAAATAAAGTTCCTTTCCCTTCTTTTTTTTTTTTTTTTTACAATAGCCTCGACCATCGCCTGCAAACTAGAGAAGCTTTCTGGAGTGAACAGCTTTGCACCCTTCAACCTTATTACGGTTTGAATAAAAGATCAGACTTTAACTCTACGAATAGAATTAGATATAACTAACACTTATTTTTTTCACCCACCCGTCGGAGTGTTCTCCTTTTTTGACCGTTAGTTAGCTTTTATTTCTAAGATAATTCATTGGATCTATCATTCAAAGGCTCAATCAAGGATTTTGTTACGGGGCTGAGAGGGGCCGATAATTGAGACTTGTGAGCTAGAAAACGCCTTTGTTCAAAGTCTTTGATTTGAGATTTTGTTACGACATCCCTTTTCTCTACATCATTATGTTATACTCCAGGGGCCTAGTGCCTATTTCTTAAAATACATAATTAATTTTTGTTTTTATTTGTTAGTTTGATTGCATTGATAAACGTTTTTAGCCTATTTAAGACTGAGCCATAGAGAGATTTTTTTATTCCAAGTATTTTTAGTCCTGTGTGTGTAACATTTTTTACTGAAGAAGCCCGAGGGCGAAACGTTTAATAAAGTGTTTGACCACCGAAGAAGTTCGCTGTTTGCTCTTTTCAAACAAAATAAAAATTTCTTCCAAGTGGCATCACCGTTGGTTAGCCAATCTTCAAATATATATATATATAATATAATATCAAAAAACAAAAAAAAATGCTACTACCCTAATAATGTTTTAACTGAAAAAAGCAACAAAACCTCTGGAGGAAATCAGCTCCAGCCCAAATTGCTTTGCTGTGGTCAAATTCTCTACTTTTCATTTACTTTTGGAAGGAGTGAAAATATAATCCAGCCAAACTATGGTTCCTAATTTTTGAGCTAGTGAAGTGAGTACAGTGTGGCCCAGTGGTTAGGGCGCTTGCCTTGAGATCCGGAGATCCCGGGTTCAAGACCCGCTCTGACCACTCGTTGAATTTGATCCTGGTAGTCCCTGGTTCATCTTCTCAGCTGCACTTGTAAATAGCCAACTGGTTTGCCTCCGGCCAGCTGGGATTCTTAACAGTTGTTGCTGATGTTCTGTTTCGTCGTTGCGTTGTGTTTCATTGGCCCTGAAAAGCCCCTATGGGGAGCGGTCAATTAAGTATGTATGTACGTATGTACAAATAAATTTTTAATGTACACAACTAAACTTTTGTTGAGAGTTCAAAGACAAGTAGAATCAAGTGAGATGATAACCATTTTTGTGGCATACTTTCAGAAGTTCAATTTACATAATAAAAAATCCACAAACTCAGTTGGTGTTTTTATTTCATTTTTGCCACTTGAATTGTGCAATGAGTTTGGGATGGACAATGTATAATAAATTAATAATTACAACACTAAACTCTTACATCGCAATAGTATTGCAATAGTTTAACTATTTACTCTTCACACAGCACACGTGGTGAAGTGTCACGACTCTCTACTAACCAATCATCAGCGCAGTTATATCGAGAAATTAAGTAATTTATGCATTAGATTTGGCACATGAGAAGGTTCAAAGTCTGAATCGGTGTCGAACTTTTGCCATTCTATTCGACTGGTGCAGTCGAATAGAACGGCGGGTTGATCCAAATAAAAATCTGATGACCTAATTGATTCGTACGTCAAACTTTTTCACGTGCTGAATTTAATGATTAGGTTCAGCACATGAAAAGTTCGACGTTTGAAACTAGCCTACGTCCGAGTATTATAGGGAGCAAACTTGCCTAAGTCTGCACATCGTAAAGTTCCCAAATCTTTAATCATAAATGTTAGGAATTGATGCATAGTTATTTCTTTATAAATTTTTTCAGAGATTTTAAACTAATATTACACTGTATTAGCAAGAAGAATCGTAGGATTAAGGCAAAATAGATTTGGTGAACGGTAAATATTATTGTAAGATAAGTAATCAGTAAAATAACTAATTATTTCATAATACGTAAACCAGCTGTGTATCCTTCAAGAAATGTGGGAAAGTGTTTACATAATTAGGGGAAGACAGATGCTTGTAAGAAGAGTGCTGTGGCTCTATCTCAAACATTGCTCATCCAGATTACAAAGTGGTTAGTCTCTGCCCTTATTATTATTATTATTGCAATTTTCCATTTAAAACGACAACATACCAGATATTCCAAGCTAGCCACAAGTTCTGGCTTGTCCTTGTACTTGTCACTGTTCGGCCAATCCCTTATAATAACAAGAAGAGTATCTTTCCCATGCTTGGCCATCAAGCGCTCAATCCGAACCTCATCCATAGCTCTGTTCCATGAGATCCTTGTTTTGCCAGTCCTAAATTTTTCTTCAACCTATTTATTATGAAGACAATTCAATACAAACGCAGTTGTTAATTTTATGACAAAGATGATGGGAGTGGTCACTGCTTCAGGGAAATCTTACCTACTAATGCTCCAGTTCTATATTAGATAAATCCATTCTTAAAATAGTTATTTTAAGTCTTCATTGTACTAAGGTTTCCCATGGTCATGGACCTTCTAGCAAAGTAGAGAGAAGGCCTGATGAAAACAAGAAGGTCAGAGGAAACAACAGGAATCCAACATAAAATTTAGCATGACCTAAGAATTATAGAGGACAATGAAGGGCAATTGAAGATGGCAAGAAGTGATCGGGTTTCAACAGCAGTGTCCCAAAAACAGGCCATTGGGTCACAGCATAGGTTGAAATAAAAGCTTGTGTCAAATTCAGAATTATAAGCTTTTGTCTCTGATTTCCACTCAAATGCCTGGGGCCATCTCCTTTTTAAGCATTGGAATGTTTTTCTGACCCTGATTGCAACCCCACCTCTCCGATTTTGGCTACTAAACAACACATTACTTTGACATACATCACATTGCTAATGTTTTAAATTCACTGAGATTAGGGTTAGGGTTAGGATTAACCTGATATAAAAAGGCTGGGTGCGTACATTCTTTCTTAAGTGGGCCAAAGGTCAACCCAAGTGGTGCAAAAAATGTGCACTTCTGGGCACCTGTAGTTTCCATGTGCAAATATGGCATATATTTACAGTTTAAATTTCAGCAAACTTGGGTACCATCCTCATAGACAAACAATCACCCAGGTTCCAACATGCTAATTGCAAAAATTGTTTTCTTTTTTTCAAATTTGTTTTTGTTTTTAAAAGAATGTACTTGGCATTTACAAACAAAGTACAGATATGCAACGTAAAAAAAGAAGCACGAACTACTTGCAATCAGTTTTAAAATACAAATTGCAAATATATGATCCTTTCATATATCACGTCATATATTAAGCCATTGGAACAATTCGTCCTGCGGAGGTCCCATGATTTATGCGTCAAATGGTCAATGAGTCAATGAGTCACCAGTCAATGAGACTCACAGTCAATATAGCAATAATTTATTGATTAAGCCTAAGCCCTCGTTTCAGTGATTAGGCCTACGCACTCTCTGAAATTTTAGCGTTCATTTTATGGGTTCGGGTAACTGCATTAACTCACTAACTCACTGACTCATTGCTTCATTGACTCATAAATATTTGATACTGCGTGACCTCTTTTTTGTGAACATGAACTTTTTTGCAAATGTCCTGTTTCGCTGTATAAAACAACAAACATGATTTTGAAACAGTGGAGGCTGAAAATAAAGAAAGACAAACATTGATCTGACTGTGACCCCGCGTTTTGGCTATAAGCTTAATTAAGCACATTTATACCGTCACTTAAACATCTATCAGTTGTTCTTGTTTGTATTTCCTCGTTTATATCGTGAAGGCAGCGTTATGTCGCATTACTGAACGAGACTTACTGCTTTAAGATCTCAAAACAAAATTTAGATCGAACAAAAAAATTAAATAACGGGTCGGCTGGCTTGATTTGTATGCATCCAACAATGGAACATAAGCCGTACGTTTCCGTCGTACCTTTTGTCATTTAGCAAATTAATTTTTAACTAGCAAACATGTATCAAATCTCACCTTCAACCAAAAGTCTTCATCGAAAGGCTCTTCCGAAATGATCTACGCTTTCGGATTGCCATTCAACCATCGAGAAAGGATATTATTTGGATTGATTATTTCATCTGGTTTAAATTAATCTGGTTATTGGAGGCAACGGTCGTTTTACCCTTGTTGCTGCCGTGACTCCTCGGCGACCCAGGGGCAGTCAGTCGAGACGGGACGTGAATCAAGTAAGGTGAGAAGAACCCTTGGGAACATACCTTTACAAACGGACGAGTTCCTGAGCGAATTAAATTCTAATTTTCTGACAGGGCGGAAATTTCCGCAATTGTCACATCTGCGGTCGCCATTTTTGGGGCTGGACCATCCATAGAGAGACAACCTAAGGATGCAAGGTCGCGTAACCGCACGTGAAACCAATGTTCTGGCACGAGAAATGTCCTCTTCTGGTTGCCGTTTGCGTCTCAGAAACTAGGGAGCATAAGCGCGTGCGTTTTTGAGACGCGGACGGCAACCGGAAGTGAGCAGTTTTCCTTTTAACTTGTTTTCACACAACCACATTTCCATTGCCAAGTATCTTTTCTCCATTAGAGATGATGAGTATAAAAATCTGGGAGACCTGACTCACTGCCCTGGCACGCCAAATTGTCTCTTCCGGTTGCCGTCCGCGTCTCAAAAACGAGCTTTAGAGAGTTGTCAACACAGACGACAGACGGCGACCGGAAGTGATTTTGGAAAGAAAGTGACGTCACATGTCACAGACGTCAAGTCACAATGGCTATTTGGAGCCTGTGGTGAAAAACAAAAACGCGAGGAAGTTCATTTTAGATGCAATAATTCTGTTTTTTGCTTGATTTTTGTTGTTTTCCTGGACAAACAACTCTCTAATTCCTATTATTAAAAACTGGACCATTGGATAATGCAATTCGAGAGTTTTGATTGGCTAAGCCATCATGGGTTATGAGCCATTATACCATGATCTACAAACACGGCAAGCATATGCGTGATTTTTTGGGCCTTTTTATTTTTTGTAGTCTAGTTTTCTATATTTTGGGGGCGTTTTAATAAAACAATTATTTCACTCAAGTTAGTTGGATATGAGATGATTATAGCCAACTCGGCGCTACGCGCCTCGTTGGCTATCTATCATGTCATATCCAACGCGCGCTCATGGAATAATTGTTAATTATTTACCGGCTGATGAACAACAGCGCTGCAGACGCCAAGACTCAGTCTTGCCAAAAAAACCTAGAGTAAGTCTCTTTGAAAAAAATTGTTTTCCTTGATATATCCTTTTGTATGTGCTTTTGTTTTTTCTCTGTGGTCCTGAATTTTACTGCGCTGGCAATGCTAAGAAAACGTTTCCAGAACGACCATGTTAAATTTTGAAGAATTTTAATGACCGTCATATTTAATTTCCTTTTTGGACCGCCTCGCTTTTCTTTGCCGTTTGCTTTCCTTTACAGAAATGTACCAAATGGATTGGACAAATCAGCTAACACTGGCAGATCTGAAATTTGCTTTACATGCAGAATCATTTCAGGATTATCGATCGTAACTGGATTGAGAATTTCTAGCCGTGTTCTCTTTCAATAAAACAATAAGTTTTCTTGAAATCAATCTTTGATGGTGCTCTGAAAAAGAATATCTCTTGTCTTTTTAAAGGAGTCATGATTCAGTAAGATAGAAGACAAAGAATCAAAACTGCTGTACAATTAAAATCACTGACGCGACATGCTTACCGCAAACAAGTCAAGTTACAGACACCGGTCTCGACCAAGGTTTCACCTC
>NC_090893.1:24263302-24290802 GCF_036669925.1 Montipora capricornis
GTCTGGCGTTAGACAGAGTAAACATCTTATCAAGGTGGCATTTGGCAATATCGGGGGAGAAAGGGGTCTTAAAAGGGGACAATTAGGTTTTTGGATGCTGCTTAGCTTAACCCTTTAAGCCCCGAGGGGTTCACATTGACGAGTAAAATCGTCTGGCGTTAGACAGAGTAAAATTCTATAAGTGCCATTTGGCCCGAAATCGATCAGCGCTGAAAGGGTTAACGGGGGGGGACATAGTTTTGGATGCGCCGTTAGCTTAACCCTTTAAGCCCCCGCAGGGGTTCCCATTGACGAGTCAAATCGTTCTGGCGGTCGACAGAGTAAAAATCTATAAGTGCCATTTGGCACTATCGGGGCTGAAAGGGTTTAAAGGGGACATAGTTTGTGGATGCTGTTAGCCTAACTCCTTAATGCCCCGAGGGGTTCCCCATTGACGAGTTTTCAAATCGTCTGGCGTTAGCCAGAGTAAAATCAGTAAGGTGCCATTGGGCCCACTATCGGGACTGAAAGGTTTGTTTATTAAACGGGCGGACATAGGTTTTGGATGATGTTAGCTTAACCTTTAAGCCCACGAGGGGCTATCACCAGCGACGCAGCAAAATCGTCTCTGGCGCCTAGGACAGGTTAAAATCTATAAGTTCCATTTGGCACTATCGGGTGCTGAAAGGGTTAAACTGGGGACATAGGTTTTGGAATGCATGTTCGCTTTAACCTTGCAAGCCCCGAGGGGTTCCCCTGACGAGTAAATATCGTCTGGCGTTAGACAGAGTAAAATCATATAAGTGCCATTTGGCACTATCGGGGGGCTGCAGGGCTCAAACGGGGACATAGTTTTTTGGATGCGTTAGCTTAACCCTTTAAGCCCCGAGGGGTTCCCATTGACGAGTCAATCGTCTGGCGAGTAGACAGAGTACAAATATATAAGTGCCAATTTGGCACTATCGCGGGTTGAAAGGTTTTAAACGGGGAACCTAGGTTTGGATGCTGTTAGCTTAAACCTTTAAGCCCCGAGGGGTTCCCCATTGACGAGCGGTAACATCGTCTCGGCGTCTAGACAGAGTAAAATTCTATAAGTGCCATTTGGCCATGTATCGGGGCTGAACAGGGTAAACCGGGGACATAGTTTTTGGACTGCTGTCTAGATTAAACCCTTTAAGCCCCGAGGGGTTTCCCATTGACCGGTAACTCCGTCTCGCGTTTTAGACAGCTAGTAAACTCTATAAGTGCCATTTGGCACTATCGGGGCTGAAAGGGTTTAAAACGCGGGACATAGTTTTTGGATGCTGTTAGATTTAACCCTTTAAGCCCCGAGCGGGTTCCCCATTGCCGCGTTGTAAAATCGTCTGGCGTTAGACAGAGTAAAATCTATACGGCCCCATTGGCATACGATCGGGGCTGAAACGGGTGTTAAACGGGGACCTAGTGTTTGGATGCTGTTAGCTTAACCCTTTAAGCCCCGAGCGGGTCCCCCCCTTGACCGAGTTAAAACGCGTCGGCCGTTATACAGAGTCAAAATCTATAAGTGCCATTTGGCACTATCGGGGCTGAAAGGGTTGGACGGGGACATAGGTTTTGGATGCTGTTAGCTTAACCCTTTAAGCCCCGAGGGGTTCCCCATTGACGAGTAAAATCGTCTGGCGTTAGACAGAGTAAAATCTATAAGTGCCATTTGGCACTATCGGGGCTGAAAGGGTTGGACGGGGACATAGTTTTTGGATGCTGTTAGCTTAACCCTTTAAGCCCCGAGGGGTTCCCCATTGACGAGTAAAATCGTCTGGCGTTAGACAGAGTAAAATCTATAAGTGCCATTTGGCACTATCGGGGCTGAAGGGGTTGGACGGGGACATAGTTTTTGGATGCTGTTAGCTTAACCCTTTAAGCCCCGAGGGGTTCCCCATTGACGAGTAAAATCGTCTGGCGTTAGACAGAGTAAAATCTATAAGTGCCATTTGGCACTATCGGGGCTGAAAGGGTTGGACGGGGACATAGTTTTTGGATGCTGTTAGCTTAACCCTTTAAGCCCCGAGGGGTTCCCCATTGACGAGTAAAATCGTCTGGCGTTAGACAGAGTAAAATCTATAAGTGCCATTTGGCACTATCGGGGCTGAAAGGGTTGGACGGGGACATAGTTTTTGGATGCTGTTAGCTTAACCCTTTAAGCCCCGAGGGCTTTCCCATTGACGAGTAAAATCGTCTGGCGTTAGACAGAGTAAAATCTATAAGTGCCATTTGGCACTATCGGGGCTGAAAGGGTTGGACGGGGACATAGTTTTTGGATGCTGTTAGCTTAACCCTTTAAGCCCCGAGGGGTTCCCCATTGACGAGTAAAATCGTCTGGCGTTAGACAGAGTAAAATCTATAAGTGCCATTTGGCACTATCGGGGCTGAAAGGGTTGGACGGGGACATAGTTTTTGGATGCTGTTAGCTTAACCCTTTAAGCCCCGAGGGGTTCCCCATTGACGAGTAAAATCGTCTGGCGTTAGACAGAGTAAAATCTATAAGTGCCATTTGGCACTATCGGGGCTGAAAGGGTTGGACGGGGACATAGTTTTTGGATGCTGTTAGCTTAACCCTTTAAGCCCCGAGGGGTTCCCCATTGACGAGTAAAATCGTCTGGCGTTAGACAGAGTAAAATCTATAAGTGCCATTTGGCACTATCGGGGCTGAAAGGGTTGGACGGGGACATAGTTTTTGGATGCTGTTAGCTTAACCCTTTAAGCCCCGAGGGGTTCCCCATTGACGAGTAAAATCGTCTGGCGTTAGACAGAGTAAAATCTATAAGTGCCATTTGGCACTATCGGGGCTGAAAGGGTTGGACGGGGACATAGTTTTTGGATGCTGTTAGCTTAACCCTTTAAGCCCCGAGGGGTTCCCCATTGACGAGTAAAATCGTCTGGCGTTAGACAGAGTAAAATCTATAAGTGCCATTTGGCACTATCGGGGCTGAAAGGGTTGGACGGGGACATAGTTTTTGGATGCTGTTAGCTTAACCCTTTAAGCCCCGAGGGGTTCCCCATTGACGAGTAAAATCGTCTGGCGTTAGACAGAGTAAAATCTATAAGTGCCATTTGGCACTATCGGGGCTGAAAGGGTTGGACGGGGACATAGTTTTTGGATGCTGTTAGCTTAACCCTTTAAGCCCCGAGGGGTTCCCCATTGACGAGTAAAATCGTCTGGCGTTAGACAGAGTAAAATCTATAAGTGCCATTTGGCACTATCGGGGCTGAAAGGGTTGGACGGGGACATAGTTTTTGGATGCTGTTAGCTTAACCCTTTAAGCCCCGAGGGGTTCCCCATTGACGAGTAAAATCGTCTGGCGTTAGACAGAGTAAAATCTATAAGTGCCATTTGGCACTATCGGGGCTGAAAGGGTTGGACGGGGACATAGTTTTTGGATGCTGTTAGCTTAACCCTTTAAGCCCCGAGGGGTTCCCCATTGACGAGTAAAATCGTCTGGCGTTAGACAGAGTAAAATCTATAAGTGCCATTTGGCACTATCGGGGCTGAAAGGGTTGGACGGGGACATAGTTTTTGGATGCTGTTAGCTTAACCCTTTAAGCCCCGAGGGGTTCCCCATTGACGAGTAAAATCGTCTGGCGTTAGACAGAGTAAAATCTATAAGTGCCATTTGGCACTATCGGGGCTGAAAGGGTTGGACGGGGACATAGTTTTTGGATGCTGTTAGCTTAACCCTTTAAGCCCCGAGGGGTTCCCCATTGACGAGTAAAATCGTCTGGCGTTAGACAGAGTAAAATCTATAAGTGCCATTTGGCACTATCGGGGCTGAAAGGGTTGGACGGGGACATAGTTTTTGGATGCTGTTAGCTTAACCCTTTAAGCCCCGAGGGGTTCCCCATTGACGAGTAAAATCGTCTGGCGTTAGACAGAGTAAAATCTATAAGTGCCATTTGGCACTATCGGGGCTGAAAGGGTTGGACGGGGACATAGTTTTTGGATGCTGTTAGCTTAACCCTTTAAGCCCCGAGGGGTTCCCCATTGACGAGTAAAATCGTCTGGCGTTAGACAGAGTAAAATCTATAAGTGCCATTTGGCACTATCGGGGCTGAAAGGGTTGGACGGGGACATAGTTTTTGGATGCTGTTAGCTTAACCCTTTAAGCCCCGAGGGGTTCCCCATTGACGAGTAAAATCGTCTGGCGTTAGACAGAGTAAAATCTATAAGTGCCATTTGGCACTATCGGGGCTGAAAGGGTTGGACGGGGACATAGTTTTTGGATGCTGTTAGCTTAACCCTTTAAGCCCCGAGGGGTTCCCCATTGACGAGTAAAATCGTCTGGCGTTAGACAGAGTAAAATCTATAAGTGCCATTTGGCACTATCGGGGCTGAAAGGGTTGGACGGGGACATAGTTTTTGGATGCTGTTAGCTTAACCCTTTAAGCCCCGAGGGGTTCCCCATTGACGAGTAAAATCGTCTGGCGTTAGACAGAGTAAAATCTATAAGTGCCATTTGGCACTATCGGGGCTGAAAGGGTTGGACGGGGACATAGTTTTTGGATGCTGTTAGCTTAACCCTTTAAGCCCCGAGGGGTTCCCCATTGACGAGTAAAATCGTCTGGCGTTAGACAGAGTAAAATCTATAAGTGCCATTTGGCACTATCGGGGCTGAAAGGGTTGGACGGGGACATAGTTTTTGGATGCTGTTAGCTTAACCCTTTAAGCCCCGAGGGGTTCCCCATTGACGAGTAAAATCGTCTGGCGTTAGACAGAGTAAAATCTATAAGTGCCATTTGGCACTATCGGGGCTGAAAGGGTTGGACGGGGACATAGTTTTTGGATGCTGTTAGCTTAACCCTTTAAGCCCCGAGGGGTTCCCCATTGACGAGTAAAATCGTCTGGCGTTAGACAGAGTAAAATCTATAAGTGCCATTTGGCACTATCGGGGCTGAAAGGGTTGGACGGGGACATAGTTTTTGGATGCTGTTAGCTTAACCCTTTAAGCCCCGAGGGGTTCCCCATTGACGAGTAAAATCGTCTGGCGTTAGACAGAGTAAAATCTATAAGTGCCATTTGGCACTATCGGGGCTGAAAGGGTTGGACGGGGACATAGTTTTTGGATGCTGTTAGCTTAACCCTTTAAGCCCCGAGGGGTTCCCCATTGACGAGTAAAATCGTCTGGCGTTAGACAGAGTAAAATCTATAAGTGCCATTTGGCACTATCGGGGCTGAAAGGGTTGGACGGGGACATAGTTTTTGGATGCTGTTAGCTTAACCCTTTAAGCCCCGAGGGGTTCCCCATTGACGAGTAAAATCGTCTGGCGTTAGACAGAGTAAAATCTATAAGTGCCATTTGGCACTATCGGGGCTGAAAGGGTTGGACGGGGACATAGTTTTTGGATGCTGTTAGCTTAACCCTTTAAGCCCCGAGGGGTTCCCCATTGACGAGTAAAATCGTCTGGCGTTAGACAGAGTAAAATCTATAAGTGCCATTTGGCACTATCGGGGCTGAAAGGGTTGGACGGGGACATAGTTTTTGGATGCTGTTAGCTTAACCCTTTAAGCCCCGAGGGGTTCCCCATTGACGAGTAAAATCGTCTGGCGTTAGACAGAGTAAAATCTATAAGTGCCATTTGGCACTATCGGGGCTGAAAGGGTTGGACGGGGACATAGTTTTTGGATGCTGTTAGCTTAACCCTTTAAGCCCCGAGGGGTTCCCCATTGACGAGTAAAATCGTCTGGCGTTAGACAGAGTAAAATCTATAAGTGCCATTTGGCACTATCGGGGCTGAAAGGGTTGGACGGGGACATAGTTTTTGGATGCTGTTAGCTTAACCCTTTAAGCCCCGAGGGGTTCCCCATTGACGAGTAAAATCGTCTGGCGTTAGACAGAGTAAAATCTATAAGTGCCATTTGGCACTATCGGGGCTGAAAGGGTTGGACGGGGACATAGTTTTTGGATGCTGTTAGCTTAACCCTTTAAGCCCCGAGGGGTTCCCCATTGACGAGTAAAATCGTCTGGCGTTAGACAGAGTAAAATCTATAAGTGCCATTTGGCACTATCGGGCGTGAAAGCGTGGGCGGGGGACATAGTTTTTGGATGCTGTTAGCTTAACCCTTTAAGCCCCGAGGGGTTCCCCATTGACGAGTAAAATCGTCTGGCGTTAGACAGAGTAAAATCTATAAGTGCCATTTGGCACTATCGGGGCTGAAAGGGTTGGACGGGGACATAGTTTTTGGATGCTGTTAGCTTAACCCTTTAAGCCCCGAGGGGTTCCCCATTGACGAGTAAAATCGTCTGGCGTTAGACAGAGTAAAATCTATAAGTGCCATTTGGCACTATCGGGGCTGAAAGGGTTGGACGGGGACATAGTTTTTGGATGCTGTTAGCTTAACCCTTTAAGCCCCGAGGGGTTCCCCATTGACGAGTAAAATCGTCTGGCGTTAGACAGAGTAAAATCTATAAGTGCCATTTGGCACTATCGGGGCTGAAAGGGTTGGACGGGGACATAGTTTTTGGATGCTGTTAGCTTAACCCTTTAAGCCCCGAGGGGTTCCCCATTGACGAGTAAAATCGTCTGGCGTTAGACAGAGTAAAATCTATAAGTGCCATTTGGCACTATCGGGGCTGAAAGGGTTGGACGGGGACATAGTTTTTGGATGCTGTTAGCTTAACCCTTTAAGCCCCGAGGGGTTCCCCATTGACGAGTAAAATCGTCTGGCGTTAGACAGAGTAAAATCTATAAGTGCCATTTGGCACTATCGGGGCTGAAAGGGTTGGACGGGGACATAGTTTTTGGATGCTGTTAGCTTAACCCTTTAAGCCCCGAGGGGTTCCCCATTGACGAGTAAAATCGTCTGGCGTTAGACAGAGTAAAATCTATAAGTGCCATTTGGCACTATCGGGGCTGAAAGGGTTGGACGGGGACATAGTTTTTGGATGCTGTTAGCTTAACCCTTTAAGCCCCGAGGGGTTCCCCATTGACGAGTAAAATCGTCTGGCGTTAGACAGAGTAAAATCTATAAGTGCCATTTGGCACTATCGGGGCTGAAAGGGTTGGACGGGGACATAGTTTTTGGATGCTGTTAGCTTAACCCTTTAAGCCCCGAGGGGTTCCCCATTGACGAGTAAAATCGTCTGGCGTTAGACAGAGTAAAATCTATAAGTGCCATTTGGCACTATCGGGGCTGAAAGGGTTGGACGGGGACATAGTTTTTGGATGCTGTTAGCTTAACCCTTTAAGCCCCGAGGGGTTCCCCATTGACGAGTAAAATCGTCTGGCGTTAGACAGAGTAAAATCTATAAGTGCCATTTGGCACTATCGGGGCTGAAAGGGTTGGACGGGGACATAGTTTTTGGATGCTGTTAGCTTAACCCTTTAAGCCCCGAGGGGTTCCCCATTGACGAGTAAAATCGTCTGGCGTTAGACAGAGTAAAATCTATAAGTGCCATTTGGCACTATCGGGGCTGAAAGGGTTGGACGGGGACATAGTTTTTGGATGCTGTTAGCTTAACCCTTTAAGCCCCGAGGGGTTCCCCATTGACGAGTAAAATCGTCTGGCGTTAGACAGAGTAAAATCTATAAGTGCCATTTGGCACTATCGGGGCTGAAAGGGTTGGACGGGGACATAGTTTTTGGATGCTGTTAGCTTAACCCTTTAAGCCCCGAGGGGTTCCCCATTGACGAGTAAAATCGTCTGGCGTTAGACAGAGTAAAATCTATAAGTGCCATTTGGCACTATCGGGGCTGAAAGGGTTGGACGGGGACATAGTTTTTGGATGCTGTTAGCTTAACCCTTTAAGCCCCGAGGGGTTCCCCATTGACGAGTAAAATCGTCTGGCGTTAGACAGAGTAAAATCTATAAGTGCCATTTGGCACTATCGGGGCTGAAAGGGTTGGACGGGGACATAGTTTTTGGATGCTGTTAGCTTAACCCTTTAAGCCCCGAGGGGTTCCCCATTGACGAGTAAAATCGTCTGGCGTTAGACAGAGTAAAATCTATAAGTGCCATTTGGCACTATCGGGGCTGAAAGGGTTGGACGGGGACATAGTTTTTGGATGCTGTTAGCTTAACCCTTTAAGCCCCGAGGGGTTCCCCATTGACGAGTAAAATCGTCTGGCGTTAGACAGAGTAAAATCTATAAGTGCCATTTGGCACTATCGGGGCTGAAAGGGTTGGACGGGGACATAGTTTTTGGATGCTGTTAGCTTAACCCTTTAAGCCCCGAGGGGTTCCCCATTGACGAGTAAAATCGTCTGGCGTTAGACAGAGTAAAATCTATAAGTGCCATTTGGCACTATCGGGGCTGAAAGGGTTGGACGGGGACATAGTTTTTGGATGCTGTTAGCTTAACCCTTTAAGCCCCGAGGGGTTCCCCATTGACGAGTAAAATCGTCTGGCGTTAGACAGAGTAAAATCTATAAGTGCCATTTGGCACTATCGGGGCTGAAAGGGTTGGACGGGGACATAGTTTTTGGATGCTGTTAGCTTAACCCTTTAAGCCCCGAGGGGTTCCCCATTGACGAGTAAAATCGTCTGGCGTTAGACAGAGTAAAATCTATAAGTGCCATTTGGCACTATCGGGGCTGAAAGGGTTGGACGGGGACATAGTTTTTGGATGCTGTTAGCTTAACCCTTTAAGCCCCGAGGGGTTCCCCATTGACGAGTAAAATCGTCTGGCGTTAGACAGAGTAAAATCTATAAGTGCCATTTGGCACTATCGGGGCTGAAAGGGTTGGACGGGGACATAGTTTTTGGATGCTGTTAGCTTAACCCTTTAAGCCCCGAGGGGTTCCCCATTGACGAGTAAAATCGTCTGGCGTTAGACAGAGTAAAATCTATAAGTGCCATTTGGCACTATCGGGGCTGAAAGGGTTGGACGGGGACATAGTTTTTGGATGCTGTTAGCTTAACCCTTTAAGCCCCGAGGGGTTCCCCATTGACGAGTAAAATCGTCTGGCGTTAGACAGAGTAAAATCTATAAGTGCCATTTGGCACTATCGGGGCTGAAAGGGTTGGACGGGGACATAGTTTTTGGATGCTGTTAGCTTAACCCTTTAAGCCCCGAGGGGTTCCCCATTGACGAGTAAAATCGTCTGGCGTTAGACAGAGTAAAATCTATAAGTGCCATTTGGCACTATCGGGGCTGAAAGGGTTGGACGGGGACATAGTTTTTGGATGCTGTTAGCTTAACCCTTTAAGCCCCGAGGGGTTCCCCATTGACGAGTAAAATCGTCTGGCGTTAGACAGAGTAAAATCTATAAGTGCCATTTGGCACTATCGGGGCTGAAAGGGTTGGACGGGGACATAGTTTTTGGATGCTGTTAGCTTAACCCTTTAAGCCCCGAGGGGTTCCCCATTGACGAGTAAAATCGTCTGGCGTTAGACAGAGTAAAATCTATAAGTGCCATTTGGCACTATCGGGGCTGAAAGGGTTGGACGGGGACATAGTTTTTGGATGCTGTTAGCTTAACCCTTTAAGCCCCGAGGGGTTCCCCATTGACGAGTAAAATCGTCTGGCGTTAGACAGAGTAAAATCTATAAGTGCCATTTGGCACTATCGGGGCTGAAAGGGTTGGACGGGGACATAGTTTTTGGATGCTGTTAGCTTAACCCTTTAAGCCCCGAGGGGTTCCCCATTGACGAGTAAAATCGTCTGGCGTTAGACAGAGTAAAATCTATAAGTGCCATTTGGCACTATCGGGGCTGAAAGGGTTGGACGGGGACATAGTTTTTGGATGCTGTTAGCTTAACCCTTTAACCCCGAGGGGTTCCCCATTGACGAGTAAAATCGTCTGGCGTTAGACAGAGTAAAATCTATAAGTGCCATTTGGCACTATCGGGGCTGAAAGGGTTGGACGGGGACATAGTTTTTGGATGCTGTTAGCTTAACCCTTTAAGCCCCGAGGGGTTCCCCATTGACGAGTAAAATCGTCTGGCGTTAGACAGAGTAAAATCTATAAGTGCCATTTGGCACTATCGGGGCTGAAAGGGTTGGACGGGGACATAGTTTTTGGATGCTGTTAGCTTAACCCTTTAAGCCCCGAGGGGTTCCCCATTGACGAGTAAAATCGTCTGGCGTTAGACAGAGTAAAATCTATAAGTGCCATTTGGCACTATCGGGGCTGAAAGGGTTGGACGGGGACATAGTTTTGGATGCTGTTAGCTTAACCCTTTAAGCCCCGAGGGGTTCCCCATTGACGAGTAAAATCGTCTGGCGTTAGACAGAGTAAAATCTATAAGTGCCATTTGGCACTATCGGGGCTGAAAGGGTTGGACGGGGACATAGTTTTTGGATGCTGTTAGCTTAACCCTTTAAGCCCCGAGGGGTTCCCCATTGACGAGTAAAATCGTCTGGCGTTAGACAGAGTAAAATCTATAAGTGCCATTTGGCACTATCGGGGCTGAAAGGGTTGGACGGGGACATAGTTTTTGGATGCTGTTAGCTTAACCCTTTAAGCCCCGAGGGGTTCCCCATTGACGAGTAAAATCGTCTGGCGTTAGACAGAGTAAAATCTATAAGTGCCATTTGGCACTATCGGGGCTGAAAGGGTTGGACGGGGACATAGTTTTTGGATGCTGTTAGCTTAACCCTTTAAGCCCCGAGGGGTTCCCCATTGACGAGTAAAATCGTCTGGCGTTAGACAGAGTAAAATCTATAAGTGCCATTTGGCACTATCGGGGCTGAAAGGGTTGGACGGGGACATAGTTTTTGGATGCTGTTAGCTTAACCCTTTAAGCCCCGAGGGGTTCCCCATTGACGAGTAAAATCGTCTGGCGTTAGACAGAGTAAAATCTATAAGTGCCATTTGGCACTATCGGGGCTGAAAGGGTTGGACGGGGACATAGTTTTTGGATGCTGTTAGCTTAACCCTTTAAGCCCCGAGGGGTTCCCCATTGACGAGTAAAATCGTCTGGCGTTAGACAGAGTAAAATCTATAAGTGCCATTTGGCACTATCGGGGCTGAAAGGGTTGGACGGGGACATAGTTTTTGGATGCTGTTAGCTTAACCCTTTAAGCCCCGAGGGGTTCCCCATTGACGAGTAAAATCGTCTGGCGTTAGACAGAGTAAAATCTATAAGTGCCATTTGGCACTATCGGGGCTGAAAGGGTTGGACGGGGACATAGTTTTGGATGCTGTTAGCTTAACCCTTTAAGCCCCGAGGGGTTCCCCATTGACGAGTAAAATCGTCTGGCGTTAGACAGAGTAAAATCTATAAGTGCCATTTGGCACTATCGGGGCTGAAAGGGTTGGACGGGGACATAGTTTTTGGATGCTGTTAGCTTAACCCTTTAAGCCCCGAGGGGTTCCCCATTGACGAGTAAAATCGTCTGGCGTTAGACAGAGTAAAATCTATAAGTGCCATTTGGCACTATCGGGGCTGAAAGGGTTGGACGGGGACATAGTTTTTGGATGCTGTTAGCTTAACCCTTTAAGCCCCGAGGGGTTCCCCATTGACGAGTAAAATCGTCTGGCGTTAGACAGAGTAAAATCTATAAGTGCCATTTGGCACTATCGGGGCTGAAAGGGTTGGACGGGGACATAGTTTTTGGATGCTGTTAGCTTAACCCTTTAAGCCCCGAGGGGTTCCCCATTGACGAGTAAAATCGTCTGGCGTTAGACAGAGTAAAATCTATAAGTGCCATTTGGCACTATCGGGGCTGAAAGGGTTGGACGGGGACATAGTTTTTGGATGCTGTTAGCTTAACCCTTTAAGCCCCGAGGGGTTCCCCATTGACGAGTAAAATCGTCTGGCGTTAGACAGAGTAAAATCTATAAGTGCCATTTGGCACTATCGGGGCTGAAAGGGTTGGACGGGGACATAGTTTTTGGATGCTGTTAGCTTAACCCTTTAAGCCCCGAGGGGTTCCCCATTGACGAGTAAAATCGTCTGGCGTTAGACAGAGTAAAATCTATAAGTGCCATTTGGCACTATCGGGGCTGAAAGGGTTGGACGGGGACATAGTTTTTGGATGCTGTTAGCTTAACCCTTTAAGCCCCGAGGGGTTCCCCATTGACGAGTAAAATCGTCTGGCGTTAGACAGAGTAAAATCTATAAGTGCCATTTGGCACTATCGGGGCTGAAAGGGTTGGACGGGGACATAGTTTTTGGATGCTGTTAGCTTAACCCTTTAAGCCCCGAGGGGTTCCCCATTGACGAGTAAAATCGTCTGGCGTTAGACAGAGTAAAATCTATAAGTGCCATTTGGCACTATCGGGGCTGAAAGGGTTGGACGGGGACATAGTTTTTGGATGCTGTTAGCTTAACCCTTTAAGCCCCGAGGGGTTCCCCATTGACGAGTAAAATCGTCTGGCGTTAGACAGAGTAAAATCTATAAGTGCCATTTGGCACTATCGGGGCTGAAAGGGTTGGACGGGGACATAGGTTTTGGATGCTGTTAGCTTAACCCTTTAAGCCCCGAGGGGTTCCCCATTGACGAGTAAAATCGTCTGGCGTTAGACAGAGTAAAATCTATAAGTGCCATTTGGCACTATCGGGGCTGAAAGGGATGGACGGGGACATAGTTTTTGGTTGCTGTTAGCTTAACCCTTTAAGCCCCGAGGTGTTCCCCATTGACGAGTAAAATCGTCTGGCGTTAGACAGAGTAAAATCTATAAGTGCCATTTGGCACTATCGGGGCTGAAAGGGTTGGACGGGGACATAGTTTTTGGATGCTGTTAGCTTAACCCTTTAAGCCCCGAGGGGTTCCCCATTGACGAGTAAAATCGTCTGGCGTTAGACAGAGTAAAATCTATAAGTGCCATTTGGCACTATCGGGGCTGAAAGGGTTGGACGGGGACATAGTTTTTGGATGCTGTTAGCTTAACCCTTTAAGACGCGAGGGGTGTCCCATTGACGAGTAAAATCGTCTGGCGTTAGACAGAGTAAAATCTATAAGTGCCATTTGGCACTATCGGGGCTGAAAGGGTTGGACGGGGACATAGTTTTTGGATGCTGTTAGCTTAACCCTTTAAGCCCCGAGGGGTTCCCCATTGACGAGTAAAATCGTCTGGCGTTAGACAGAGTAAAATCTATAAGTGCCATTTGGCACTATCGGGGCTGAAAGGGTTGGACGGGGACATAGTTTTTGGATGCTGTTAGCTTAACCCTTTAAGCCCGAGGGGTTCCCCATTGACGAGTAAAATCGTCTGGCGTTAGACAGAGTAAAATCTATAAGTGCCATTTGGCACTATCGGGGCTGAAAGGGTTGGACGGGGACATAGTTTTTGGATGCTGTTAGCTTAACCCTTTAAGCCCCGAGGGGTTCCCCATTGACGAGTAAAATCGTCTGGCGTTAGACAGAGTAAAATCTATAAGTGCCATTTGGCACTATCGGGGCTGAAAGGGTTGGACGGGGACATAGTTTTTGGATGCTGTTAGCTTAACCCTTTAAGCCCCGAGGGGTTCCCCATTGACGAGTAAAATCGTCTGGCGTTAGACAGAGTAAAATCTATAAGTGCCATTTGGCACTATCGGGGCTGAAAGGGTTGGACGGGGACATAGTTTTTGGATGCTGTTAGCTTAACCCTTTAAGCCCCGAGGGGTTCCCCATTGACGAGTAAAATCGTCTGGCGTTAGACAGAGTAAAATCTATAAGTGCCATTTGGCACTATCGGGGCTGAAAGGGTTGGACGGGGACATAGTTTTGGATGCTGTTAGCTTAACCCTTTAAGCCCCGAGGGGTTCCCCATTGACGAGTAAAATCGTCTGGCGTTAGACAGAGTAAAATCTATAAGTGCCATTTGGCACTATCGGGGCTGAAAGGGTTGGACGGGGACATAGTTTTTGGATGCTGTTAGCTTAACCCTTTAAGCCCCGAGGGGTTCCCCATTGACGAGTAAAATCGTCTGGCGTTAGACAGAGTAAAATCTATAAGTGCCATTTGGCACTATCGGGGCTGAAAGGGTTGGACGGGGACATAGTTTTTGGATGCTGTTAGCTTAACCCTTTAAGCCCCGAGGGGTTCCCCATTGACGAGTAAAATCGTCTGGCGTTAGACAGAGTAAAATCTATAAGTGCCATTTGGCACTATCGGGGCTGAAAGGGTTGGACGGGGACATAGTTTTTGGATGCTGTTAGCTTAACCCTTTAAGCCCCGAGGGGTTCCCCATTGACGAGTAAAATCGTCTGGCGTTAGACAGAGTAAAATCTATAAGTGCCATTTGGCACTATCGGGGCTGAAAGGGTTGGACGGGGACATAGTTTTTGGATGCTGTTAGCTTAACCCTTTAAGCCCCGAGGGGTTCCCCATTGACGAGTAAAATCGTCTGGCGTTAGACAGAGTAAAATCTATAAGTGCCATTTGGCACTATCGGGGCTGAAAGGGTTGGACGGGGACATAGTTTTTGGATGCTGTTAGCTTAACCCTTTAAGCCCCGAGGGGTTCCCCATTGACGAGTAAAATCGTCTGGCGTTAGACAGAGTAAAATCTATAAGTGCCATTTGGCACTATCGGGGCTGAAAGGGTTGGACGGGGACATAGTTTTTGGATGCTGTTAGCTTAACCCTTTAAGCCCCGAGGGGTTCCCCATTGACGAGTAAAATCGTCTGGCGTTAGACAGAGTAAAATCTATAAGTGCCATTTGGCACTATCGGGGCTGAAAGGGTTGGACGGGGACATAGTTTTTGGATGCTGTTAGCTTAACCCTTTAAGCCCCGAGGGGTTCCCCATTGACGAGTAAAATCGTCTGGCGTTAGACAGAGTAAAATCTATAAGTGCCATTTGGCACTATCGGGGCTGAAAGGGTTGGACGGGGACATAGTTTTTGGATGCTGTTAGCTTAACCCTTTAAGCCCCGAGGGGTTCCCCATTGACGAGTAAAATCGTCTGGCGTTAGACAGAGTAAAATCTATAAGTGCCATTTGGCACTATCGGGGCTGAAAGGGTTGGACGGGGACATAGTTTTTGGATGCTGTTAGCTTAACCCTTTAAGCCCCGAGGGGTTCCCCATTGACGAGTAAAATCGTCTGGCGTTAGACAGAGTAAAATCTATAAGTGCCATTTGGCACTATCGGGGCTGAAAGGGTTGGACGGGGACATAGTTTTTGGATGCTGTTAGCTTAACCCTTTAAGCCCCGAGGGGTTCCCCATTGACGAGTAAAATCGTCTGGCGTTAGACAGAGTAAAATCTATAAGTGCCATTTGGCACTATCGGGGCTGAAATGGTTGGACGGGGACATAGTTTTTGGATGCTGTTAGCTTAACCCTTTAAGCCCCGAGGGGTTCCCCATTGACGAGTAAAATCGTCTGGCGTTAGACAGAGTAAAATCTATAAGTGCCATTTGGCACTATCGGGGCTGAAAGGGTTGGACGGGGACATAGTTTTTGGATGCTGTTAGCTTAACCCTTTAAGCCCGAGGGGTTCCCCATTGACGAGTAAAATCGTCTGGCGTTAGACAGAGTAAAATCTATAAGTGCCATTTGGCACTATCGGGGCTGAAAGGGTTGGACGGGGACATAGTTTTTGGATGCTGTTAGCTTAACCCTTTATGACCCGAGGGGTTCCCCATTGACGAGTAAAATCGTCTGGCGTTAGACAGAGTAAAATCTATAAGTGCCATTTGGCACTATCGGGGCTGAAAGGGTTGGACGGGGACATAGTTTTTGGATGCTGTTAGCTTAACCCTTTAAGCCCCGAGGGGTTCCCCATTGACGAGTAAAATCGTCTGGCGTTAGACAGAGTAAAATCTATAAGTGCCATTTGGCACTATCGGGGCTGAAAGGGTTGGACGGGGACATAGTTTTTGGATGCTGTTAGCTTAACCCTTTAAGCCCCGAGGGGTTCCCCATTGACGAGTAAAATCGTCTGGCGTTAGACAGAGTAAAATCTATAAGTGCCATTTGGCACTATCGGGGCTGAAAGGGTTGGACGGGGACATAGTTTTTGGATGCTGTTAGCTTAACCCTTTAAGCCCCGAGGGGTTCCCCATTGACGAGTAAAATCGTCTGGCGTTAGACAGAGTAAAATCTATAAGTGCCATTTGGCACTATCGGGGCTGAAAGGGTTGGACGGGGACATAGTTTTTGGATGCTGTTAGCTTAACCCTTTAAGCCCCGAGGGGTTCCCAATTGACGAGTAAAATCGTCTGGCGTTAGACAGAGTAAAATCTATAAGTGCCATTTGGCACTATCGGGGCTGAAAGGGTTGGACGGGGACATAGTTTTTGGATGCTGTTAGCTTAACCCTTTAAGCCCCGAGGGGTTCCCCATTGACGAGTAAAATCGTCTGGCGTTAGACAGAGTAAAATCTATAAGTGCCATTTGGCACTATCGGGGCTGAAAGGGTTGGACGGGGACATAGTTTTTGGATGCTGTTAGCTTAACCCTTTAAGCCCCGAGGGGTTCCCCATTGACGAGTAAAATCGTCTGGCGTTAGACAGAGTAAAATCTATAAGTGCCATTTGGCACTATCGGGGCTGAAAGGGTTGGACGGGGACATAGTTTTTGGATGCTGTTAGCTTAACCCTTTAAGCCCCGAGGGGTTCCCCATTGACGAGTAAAATCGTCTGGCGTTAGACAGAGTAAAATCTATAAGTGCCATTTGGCACTATCGGGGCTGAAAGGGTTGGACGGGGAAATAGTCTTTTGGATGCTGTTAGCTTACACCTTTAAGCCCCGAGGGGTTCCCCATTGACGAGTAAAATCGTCTCGGCGTGAGGGACAGAGTAAAAATCTATAAGTGCCATTTGGCCACTATCGGGGCTGAAAGGTTGGGACGGGGACATCAGTTTTTGGATGCTGTTAGCTTAAACCCTTTAAGCCCCGAGGGGTTCCCCATTGACGAGTAAAATCGTCTGGCGTTAGACAGAGTAAAAACTATAAGTGCCAATTGGCACTATCGGGTCTGAAAGGGTTGGACGGGGACATAGATTCTCTGGATGCTGTTAGCTTAACCCTTTAAGGCCCGAGGGGTTCCCCATTGACGAGTAAAATCGTCTGGCGTTAGACAGCAGTAAAATCTATAAGTGCCATTTGGCACTATGGGGGCTGAAAGAGTTGGACGGGGACATAGTTTTTGGATGCTGTTAGCTTAAACCCCTTTTAAGCCCCGAGGGGTTCCCCATTGACGAGTAAAATCGTCCTGGCACGTTTAGACAGAAGTAAAATCTATAAGTGCCATTTGGCCACTATCGGGGCTGACCTCGAAGGGTATGATAGTGGGGGAACGGGGACATTAGTTTTTGGATGCTGTTAGCTGTAACCCTTTAAGCCCCGAGGGGTTCCCCATGTGCA
Organism: Montipora capricornis; assembly: GCF_036669925.1. NCBI lineage: Eukaryota > Metazoa > Cnidaria > Anthozoa > Scleractinia > Acroporidae > Montipora > Montipora capricornis. Next base: position 24,280,498 of record NC_090893.1, read on the forward strand.
CGAGTAAAATCGGTGGCGTTAGACAGAGTAAAATCGTATTAAGTGCCATTTTGGCCTTCCACTATCGGGGCTGAAAGGGTTGGAGCGCGGGGACATTAGATTTTTGGTATGACTGTTAGCTTAACCCTTTTAAAGCCCCGAGGGGTTCCGCCATTGACAGAGTTAAAATCGTCTGGCGTTAGAACAGAGTATACAATCTATAAGTTGCCTAATTTGGCACTATCGGGGCTGAAAGGGTTTGGACGTGGACATAGTTTTTGGATGCTGTTAGCTTAACCCTTTAAGCCCCGAGGGGTTTCCCATTGACGAGTAAAATCGTCTGGCGTTAGACAGAGTAAAATCTATAAGTGCCATTTGGCACTATCGGGGCTGAAAGGGTTGGACGGGGACATAGTTTTTGGATGCTGTTAGCTTAACCCTTTAAGCCCCGAGGTTCCCCATTGACGAGTAAAATCGTCTGGCGTTAGACAGAGTAAAATCTATAAGTGCCATTTGGCACTATCGGGGCTGAAAGGGTTGGACGGGGACATAGTTTTTGGATGCTGTTAGCTTAACCCTTTAAGCCCCGAGGGGTTCCCCATTGACGAGTAAAATCGTCTGGCGTTAGACAGAGTAAAATCTATAAGTGCCATTTGGCACTATCGGGGCTGAAAGGGTTGGACGGGGACATAGTTTTTGGATGCTGTTAGCTTAACCCTTTAAGCCCCGAGGGGTTCCCCATTGACGAGTAAAATCGTCTGGCGTTAGACAGAGTAAAATCTATAAGTGCCATTTGGCACTATCGGGGCTGAGAGGGTTGGACGGGGACATTAGTTTTTGGATGCTGTTAGCTTAACCCTTTAAGCCCCGAGGGGTTCCCCATTGACGAGTAAAATCGTCTGGCGTTAGACAGAGTAAAATCTATAAGTGCCATTTGGCACTATCGGGGCTGAGAGGGTTGGACGGGGACATAGTTTTTGGATGCTGTTAGCTTAACCCTTTAAGCCCCGAGGGGTTCCCCATTGACGAGTAAAATCGTCTGGCGTTAGACAGAGTAAAATCTATAAGTGCCATTTGGCACTATCGGGGCTGAAAGGGTTGGACGGGGACATAGTTTTTGGATGCTGTTAGCTTAACCCTTTAAGCCCCGAGGGGTTCCCCATTGACGAGTAAAATCGTCTGGCGTTAGACAGAGTAAATGCTAAAAGTGCCATTTTGCAAAATCGGGTCGGAAAGGGTTGGAAGGGGACATTGTTGTTGGATGGTGTTAGCTTATCCCTTTAAGCCCCGAGGGGTTCCCATTGACGAGTAAAATCGTCTGGCGTTAGACAGAGTAAAATCTATAAGTGCCATTTGGCACTATCGGGGCTGAAAGGGTTGGACGGGGACATAGTTTTTGGATGCTGTTAGCTTAACCCTTTAAGCCCCGAGGGTTCCCCATTGACGAGTAAAATCGTCTGGCGTTAGACAGAGTAAAATCTATAAGTGCCATTTGGCACTATCGGGGCTGAAAGGGTTGGACGGGGACATAGGTTTTGGATGCTGTTAGCTTAACCCTTTAAGCCCCGAGGGGTTCCCCATTGACGAGTAAAATCGTCTGGCGTTAGACAGAGTAAAATCTATAAGTGCCATTTGGCACTATCGGGGCTGAAAGGGTTGGACGGGGACATAGTTTTTGGATGCTGTAAGCTTAACCCTTTAAGCCCCGAGGGGTTCCCCATTGACGAGTAAAATCGTCTGGCGTTAGACAGAGTAAAATCTATAAGTGCCATTTGGCACTATCGGGGCTGAATGGGTTGGACGGGGACATAGTTTTTGGATGCTGTTAGCTTAACCCTTTAAGCCCCGAGGGGTTCCCCATTGACGAGTAAAATCGTCTGGCGTTAGACAGAGTAAAATCTATAAGTGCCATTTGGCACTATCGGGGCTGAAAGGGTTGGACGGGGACATATTTTTTGGATGCTGTTAGCTTAACCCTTTAAGCCCCGAGGGGTTCCCCATTGACGAGTAAAATCGTCTGGCGTTAGACAGAGTAAAATCTATAAGTGCCATTTGGCACTATCGGGGCTGAAAGGGTTGGACGGGGACATAGTTTTTGGATGCTGTTAGCTTAACCCTTTAAGCCCCGAGGGGTTCCCCATTGACGAGTAAAATCGTCTGGCGTTAGACAGAGTAAAATCTATAAGTGCCATTTGGCACTATCGGGGCTGAAAGGGTTGGACGGGGACATAGTTTTTGGATGCTGTTAGCTTAACCCTTTAAACCCCGAGGGGTTCCCCATTGACGAGTAAAATCGTCTGGCGTTAGACAGAGTAAAATCTATAAGTGCCATTTGGCACTATCGGGGCTGAAAGGGTTGGACGGGGACATAGTTTTTTGGATGCTGTTAGCTTAACCCTTTAAGCCCCGAGGGGTTCCCCATTGACGAGTAAAATCGTCTGGCGTTAGACAGAGTAAAATCTATAAGTGCCATTTGGCACTATCGGGGCTGAAAGGGTTGGACGGGGACATAGTTTTGGATGCTGTTAGCTTAACCCTTTAAGCCCCGAGGGGTTCCCCATTGACGAGTAAAATCGTCTGGCGTTAGACAGAGTAAAATCTATAAGTGCCATTTGGCACTATCGGGGCTGAAAGGGTTGGACGGGGACATAGTTTTTGGATGCTGTTAGCTTAACCCTTTAAGCCCCGAGGGGTTCCCCATTGACGAGTAAAATCGTCTGGCGTTAGACAGAGTAAAATCTATAAGTGCCATTTGGCACTATCGGGGCTGAAAGGGTTGGACGGGGACATAGTTTTTGGATGCTGTTAGCTTAACCCTTTAAGCCCCGAGGGGTTCCCCATTGACGAGTAAAATCGTCTGGCGTTAGACAGAGTAAAATCTATAAGTGCCATTTGGCACTATCGGGGCTGAAAGGGTTGGACGGGGACATAGTTTTTGGATGCTGTTAGCTTAACCCTTTAAGCCCCGAGGGGTTCCCCATTGACGAGTAAAATCGTCTGGCGTTAGACAGAGTAAAATCTATAAGTGCCATTTGGCACTATCGGGGCTGAAAGGGTTGGACGGGGACATAGTTTTTGGATGCTGTTAGCTTAACCCTTTAAGCCCCGAGGGGTTCCCCATTGACGAGTAAAATCGTCTGGCGTTAGACAGAGTAAAATCTATAAGTGCCATTTGGCACTATCGGGGCTGAAAGGGTTGGACGGGGACATAGTTTTTGGATGCTGTTAGCTTAACCCTTTAAGCCGCGAGGGGTTCACATTGACGAGTAAAATCGTCTGGCGTTAGACAGAGTAAAATCTATAAGTGCCATTTGGCACTATCGGGGCTGAAAGGGTTGGACGGGGACATAGTTTTTGGATGCTGTTAGCTTAACCCTTTAAGCCCCGAGGGGTTCCCCATTGACGAGTAAAATCGTCTGGCGTTAGACAGAGTAAAATCTATAAGTGCCATTTGGCACTATCGGGGCTGAAAGGGTTGGACGGGGACATAGTTTTTGGATGCTGTTAGCTTAACCCTTTAAGCCCCGAGGGGTTCCCCATTGACGAGTAAAATCGTCTGGCGTTAGACAGAGTAAAATCTATAAGTGCCATTTGGCACTATCGGGGCTGAAAGGGTTGGACGGGGACATAGTTTTTGGATGCTGTTAGCTTAACCCTTTAAGCCCCGAGGGGTTCCCCATTGACGAGTAAAATCGTCTGGCGTTAGACAGAGTAAAATCTATAAGTGCCATTTGGCACTATCGGGGCTGAAAGGGTTGGACGGGGACATAGTTTTTGGATGCTGTTAGCTTAACCCTTTAAGCCCCGAGGGGTTCCCCATTGACGAGTAAAATCGTCTGGCGTTAGACAGAGTAAAATCTATAAGTGCCATTTGGCACTATCGGGGCTGAAAGGGTTGGACGGGGACATAGTTTTTGGATGCTGTTAGCTTAACCCTTTAAGCCCCGAGGGGTTCCCCATTGACGAGTAAAATCGTCTGGCGTTAGACAGAGTAAAATCTATAAGTGCCATTTGGCACTATCGGGGCTGAAAGGGTTGGACGGGGACATAGTTTTTGGATGCTGTTAGCTTAACCCTTTAAGCCCCGAGGGGTTCCCCATTGACGAGTAAAATCGTCTGGCGTTAGACAGAGTAAAATCTATAAGTGCCATTTGGCACTATCGGGGCTGAAAGGGTTGGACGGGGACATAGTTTTTGGATGCTGTTAGCTTAACCCTTTAAGCCCCGAGGGGTTCCCCATTGACGAGTAAAATCGTCTGGCGTTAGACAGAGTAAAATCTATAAGTGCCATTTGGCACTATCGGGGCTGAAAGGGTTGGACGGGGACATAGTTTTTGGATGCTGTTAGCTTAACCCTTTAAGCCCCGAGGGGTTCCCCATTGACGAGTAAAATCGTCTGGCGTTAGACAGAGTAAAATCTATAAGTGCCATTTGGCACTATCGGGGCTGAAAGGGTTGGACGGGGACATAGTTTTTGGATGCTGTTAGCTTAACCCTTTAAGCCCCGAGGGGTTCCCCATTGACGAGTAAAATCGTCTGGCGTTAGACAGAGTAAAATCTATAAGTGCCATTTGGCACTATCGGGGCTGAAAGGGTTGGACGGGGACATAGTTTTTGGATGCTGTTAGCTTAACCCTTTAAGCCCCGAGGGGTTCCCCATTGACGAGTAAAATCGTCTGGCGTTAGACAGAGTAAAATCTATAAGTGCCATTTGGCACTATCGGGGCTGAAAGGGTTGGACGGGGACATAGTTTTTGGATGCTGTTAGCTTAACCCTTTAAGCCCCGAGGGGTTCCCCATTGACGAGTAAAATCGTCTGGCGTTAGACAGAGTAAAATCTATAAGTGCCATTTGGCACTATCGGGGCTGAAAGGGTTGGACGGGGACATAGTTTTTGGATGCTGTTAGCTTAACCCTTTAAGCCCCGAGGGGTTCCCCATTGACGAGTAAAATCGTCTGGCGTTAGACAGAGTAAAATCTATAAGTGCCATTTGGCACTATCGGGGCTGAAAGGGTTGGACGGGGACATAGTTTTTGGATGCTGTTAGCTTAACCCTTTAAGCCCCGAGGGGTTCCCCATTGACGAGTAAAATCGTCTGGCGTTAGACAGAGTAAAATCTATAAGTGCCATTTGGCACTATCGGGGCTGAAAGGGTTGGACGGGGACATAGTTTTTGGATGCTTTTTGATTTTACCTTTAAGCCCCGTGGGGTTCCACATTGACGAGTAAAATCGTCTGGCGTTAGACAGAGTAAAATCTATAAGTGCCATTTGGCACTATCGGGGCTGAAAGGGTTGGACGGGGACATAGTTTTTGGATGCTGTTAGCTTAACCCTTTAAGCCCCGAGGGGTTCCCCATTGACGAGTAAAATCGTCTGGCGTTAGACAGAGTAAAATCTATAAGTGCCATTTGGCACTATCGGGGCTGAAAGGGTTGGACGGGGACATAGATTTTGGATGCTGTTAGCTTAACCCTTTAAGCCCCGAGGGGTTCCCCATTGACGAGTAAAATCGTCTGGCGTTAGACAGAGTAAAATCTATAAGTGCCATTTGGCACTATCGGGGCTGAAAGGGTTGGACGGGGACATAGTTTTTGGATGCTGTTAGCTTAACCCTTTAAGCCCCGAGGGGTTCCCCATTGACGAGTAAAATCGTCTGGCGTTAGACAGAGTAAAATCTATAAGTGCCTTTAGGCACTATCGGGGCTGAAAGGGTTGGACGGGGACATAGTTTTTGGATGCTGTTAGCTTAACCCTTTAAGCCCCGAGGGGTTCCCCATTGACGAGTAAAATCGTCTGGCGTTAGACAGAGTAAAATCTATAAGTGCCATTTGGCACTATCGGGGCTGAAAGGGTTGGACGGGGACATAGTTTTTGGATGCTGTTAGCTTAACCCTTTAAGCCCCGAGGGGTTCCCCATTGACGAGTAAAATCGTCTGGCGTTAGACAGAGTAAAATCTATAAGTGCCATTTGGCACTATCGGGGCTGAAAGGGTTGGACGGGGACATAGTTTTTGGATGCTGTTAGCTTAACCCTTTAAGCCCCGAGGGGTTCCCCATTGACGAGTAAAATCGTCTGGCGTTAGACAGAGTAAAATCTATAAGTGCCATTTGGCACTATCGGGGCTGAAAGGGTTGGACGGGGACATAGTTTTTGGATGCTGTTAGCTTAACCCTTTAGGCCCCGAGGGGTTCCCCATTGACGAGTAAAATCGTCTGGCGTTAGACAGAGTAAAATCTATAAGTGCCATTTGGCACTATCGGGGCTGAAAGGGTTGGACGGGGACATAGTTTTTGGATGCTGTTAGCTTAACCCTTTAAGCCCCGAGGGGTTCCCCATTGACGAGTAAAATCGTCTGGCGTTAGACAGAGTAAAATCTATAAGTGCCATTTGGCACTATCGGGGCTGAAAGGGTTGGACGGGGACATAGTTTTTGGATGCTGTTAGCTTAATTAACACTTTAAGCCCCGAGGGGTTCCCCATTGACGAGTAAAATCGTCTGGCGTTAGACAGAGTAAAATCTATAAGTGCCATTTGGCACTATCGGGGCTGAAAGGGTTGGACGGGGACATAGTTTTTGGATGCTGTTAGCTTAACCCTTTAAGCCCCGAGGGGTTCCCCATTGACGAGTAAAATCGTCTGGCGTTAGACAGAGTAAAATCTATAAGTGCCATTTGGCACTATCGGGGCTGAAAGGGTTGGACGGGGACATAGTTTTTGGATGCTGTTAGCTTAACCCTTTAAGCCCCGAGGGGTTCCCCATTGACGAGTAAAATCGTCTGGCGTTAGACAGAGTAAAATCTATAAGTGCCATTTGGCACTATCGGGGCTGAAAGGGTTGGACGGGGACATAGTTTTTGGATGCTGTTAGCTTAACCCTTTAGGCCCCGAGGGGTTCCCCATTGACGAGTAAAATCGTCTGGCGTTAGACAGAGTAAAATCTATAAGTGCCATTTGGCACTATCGGGGCTGAAAGGGTTGGACGGGGACATAGTTTTTGGATGCTGTTAGCTTAACCCTTTAAGCCCCGAGGGGTTCCCCATTGACGAGTAAAATCGTCTGGCGTTAGACAGAGTAAAATCTATAAGTGCCATTTGGCACTATCGGGGCTGAAAGGGTTGGACGGGGACATAGTTTTTGGATGCTGTTAGCTTAACCCTTTAAGCCCCGAGGGGTTCCCCATTGACGAGTAAAATCGTCTGGCGTTAGACAGAGTAAAATCTATAAGTGCCATTTGGCACTATCGGGGCTGAAAGGGTTGGACGGGGACATAGTTTTTGGATGCTGTTAGCTTAACCCTTTAAGCCCCGAGGGGTTCCCCATTGACGAGTAAAATCGTCTGGCGTTAGACAGAGTAAAATCTATAAGTGCCATTTGGCACTATCGGGGCTGAAAGGGTTGGACGGGGACATAGTTTTTGGATGCTGTTAAACGCTTTAAGCCCCGAGGGGTTCCCCATTGACGAGTAAAATCGTCTGGCGTTAGACAGAGTAAAATCTATAAGTGCCATTTGGCACTATCGGGGCTGAAAGGGTTGGACGGGGACATAGTTTTTGGATGCTGTTAGCTTAACCCTTTAAGCCCCGAGGGGTTCCCCATTGACGAGTAAAATCGTCTGGCGTTAGACAGAGTAAAATCTATAAGTGCCATTTGGCACTATCGGGGCTGAAAGGGTTGGACGGGGACATAGTTTTTGGATGCTGTTAGCTTAACCCTTTAAGCCCCGAGGGGTTCCCCATTGACGAGTAAAATCGTCTGGCGTTAGACAGAGTAAAATCTATAAGTGCCATTTGGCACTATCGGGGCTGAAAGGGTTGGACGGGGACATAGTTTTTGGATGCTGTTAGCTTAACCCTTTAAGCCCCGAGGGGTTCCCCATTGACGAGTAAAATCGTCTGGCGTTAGACAGAGTAAAATCTATAAGTGCCATTTGGCACTATCGGGGCTGAAAGGGTTGGACGGGGAATAGGGTGTGGATGCGGATAGGTTAACCCTTTAAGCCCCGAGGGGTTCCCCATTGACGAGTTAAATCGTCTGGCGTTAGACAGAGTAAAATCTATAAGTGCCATTTGGCACTATCGGGGCTGAAAGGGTTGGACGGGGACAGAGTGTTTGGATGCTGTTAGATTAACCCTTTAGGCCCCGAGGGGTTGCCCATTGACGAGTAAAATCGTCTGGCGTTAGACAGAGTAAAATCTATAAGTGCCATTTGGCACTATCGGGGCTGAAAGGGTTGGACGGGGACATAGTTTTTGGATGCTGTTAGCTTAACCCTTTAAGCCCCGAGGGGTTCCCCATTGACGAGTAAAATCGTCTGGCGTTAGACAGAGTAAAATCTATAAGTGCCATTTGGCACTATCGGGGCTGAAAGGGTTGGACGGGGACATAGTTTTTGGATGCTGTTAGCTTAACCCTTTAAGCCCCGAGGGGTTCCCCATTGACGAGTAAAATCGTCTGGCGTTAGACAGAGTAAAATCTATAAGTGCCATTTGGCACTATCGGGGCTGAAAGGGTTGGACGGGGACATAGTTTTTGGATGCTGTTAGCTTAACCCTTTAAGCCCCGAGGGGTTCCCCATTGACGAGTAAAATCGTCTGGCGTTAGACAGAGTAAAATCTATAAGTGCCATTTGGCACTATCGGGGCTGAAAGGGTTGGACGGGGACATAGTTTTTGGATGCTGTTAGCTTAACCCTTTAAGCCCCGAGGGGTTCCCATTGACGAGTAAAATCGTCTGGCGTTAGACAGAGTAAAATCTATAAGTGCCATTTGGCACTATCGGGGCTGAAAGGGTTGGACGGGGACATAGTTTTTGGATGCTGTTAGCTTAACCCTTTAAGCCCCGAGGGGTTCCCCATTGACGAGTAAAATCGTCTGGCGTTAGACAGAGTAAAATCTATAAGTGCCATTTGGCACTATCGGGGCTGAAAGGGTTGGACGGGGACATAGTTTTTGGATGCTGTTAGCTTAACCATTAATCCCCGAGGGGTTCCCCATTGACGAGTAAAATCGTCTGGCGTTAGACAGAGTAAAATCTATAAGTGCCATTTGGCACTATCGGGGCTGAAAGGGTTGGACGGGGACATAGTTTTTGGATGCTGTTAGCTTAACCCTTTAAGCCCCGAGGGGTTCCCCATTGACGAGTAAAATCGTCTGGCGTTAGACAGAGTAAAATCTATAAGTGCCATTTGGCACTATCGGGGCTGAAAGGGTTGGACGGGGACATAGTTTTTGGATGCTGTTAGCTTAACCCTTTAAGCCCCGAGGGGTTCCCCATTGACGAGTAAAATCGTCTGGCGTTAGACAGAGTAAAATCTATAAGTGCCATTTGGCACTATCGGGGCTGAAAGGGTTGGACGGGGACATAGTTTTTGGATGCTGTTAGCTTAACCCTTTAAGCCCCGAGGGGTTCCCCATTGACGAGTAAAATCGTCTGGCGTTAGACAGAGTAAAATCTATAAGTGCCATTTGGCACTATCGGGGCTGAAAGGGTTGGACGGGGACATAGTTTTTGGATGCTGTTAGCTTAACCCTTTAAGCCCCGAGGGGTTCCCCATTGACGAGTAAAATCGTCTGGCGTTAGACAGAGTAAAATCTATAAGTGCCATTTGGCACTATCGGGGCTGAAAGGGTTGGACGGGGACATAGTTTTTGGATGCTGTTAGCTTAACCCTTTAAGCCCCGAGGGGTTCCCCATTGACGAGTAAAATCGTCTGGCGTTAGACAGAGTAAAATCTATAAGTGCCATTTGGCACTATCGGGGCTGAAAGGGTTGGACGGGGACATAGTTTTTGGATGCTGTTAGCTTAACCCTTTAAGCCCCGAGGGGTTCCCCATTGACGAGTAAAATCGTCTGGCGTTAGACAGAGTAAAATCTATAAGTGCCATTTGGCACTATCGGGGCTGAAAGGGTTGGACGGGGACATAGTTTTTGGATGCTGTTAGCTTAACCCTTTAAGCCCCGAGGGGTTCCCCATTGACGAGTAAAATCGTCTGGCGTTAGACAGAGTAAAATCTATAAGTGCCATTTGGCACTATCGGGGCTGAAAGGGTTGGACGGGGACATAGTTTTTGGATGCTGTTAGCTTAACCCTTTAAGCCCCGAGGGGTTCCCCATTGACGAGTAAAATCGTCTGGCGTTAGACAGAGTAAAATCTATAAGTGCCATTTGGCACTATCGGGGCTGAAAGGGTTGGACGGGGACATAGTTTTTGGATGCTGTTAGCTTAACCCTTTAAGCCCCGAGGGGTTCCCCATTGACGAGTAAAATCGTCTGGCGTTAGACAGAGTAAAATCTATAAGTGCCATTTGGCACTATCGGGGCTG